>NC_143053.1:185362727-185665757 GCF_052426305.1 Pelodiscus sinensis | reverse complement strand
TCCAGAACAGCTTACTTTCTTTTTAAAACAGTGCCATCAATTGTTTCAGCTGCAAGGAATATCACCTGAAAAGAAAAGCAGTTTCTCAAGTAACTGGTTCCCAAACAATTTAGAGCTTTATAGGTCAAAATCAACACCTTGATGTTGCACTCAGAACCAAACTTGCAGGATCATGGAACACCGTGTTAGGCGCCCCTTACAAGAAGCACTGCCGAAGAAGCGAGCCACTGCATTCTACACAAGCATCAAGATGGTCTTCAGGCATAACACTACATAGAGCATGTTACAACATGGGTAACTGCAGAGGACAGACTCCAAAAGGAAAAGTTAGAACAGTCCAGCCAGGGATCAAGATGCTTTTGGCCACTAATGTGACTACGCAATTCAGCTGCAAATTGAAAAGGACACCCAGACTGCACCCCCATGTAAGAAACGGTAGGAATACTCTCTCAATTCAGGGAGCTGAAATAATTTTCAAGTGCTTCCCCAGTCTTACTAGCCTTCTCTTACCCTTAGCCAGAGTGAGTTTCTGCTAGCTAACCTAATTAATCACTCACGCATACAGTTAGATTAAATAGAAATACATGCTTAAATATCACCAGTACTAATAGCCCACTTAAGAGCAAGTCCTCCAGCCTGCCGGGATCTGCAGGAGCATCAAAACAGGATGGACTACAATACCACACACACACACACACACACCAGTGTGACACACACACACACACACACACACACACCCACACACACACACACACACACACACACACACACACACACACACACACACACACACACACACACACACACACACACACACACACACACACACACACACACACACCCCCAGTGTGGACTCTTGGTCTTCACCCATTAATAGGAGATAATGAGCCAACTCCACCAGTCTTGTCTCTATAACCAGGCCTAAAACCAGACTGACTGGTCCAGGAGACCTAGGGACTTCAGCTAAACTTTTAGCTGCATGATCACACAGCTTGTGACACAGACCATATTCTGCGTCACGTGGCTAATATATCATTTGTTTACCTAGCAAAAGGTCCATCAGACCACAACACTACCTTCACTGAGTTCCTGTATAATAAATCAGAGAGATATTCCTTAGATGTCCTATGACAAATTCAGCAGCTGGAAGACAAATCCAGCAGGAGTGGTCCAGTATGCAGTATTGAGGAGGGACTAACTACAGAAAATACCAAGTTTAGGTCTAATTCTATGGTTCGCGTTGTGAGGGAGGTCACACTAGACGATCTAATGGTCCCTTCTGTCATTAAAACCTGGGAAGCAGAGAAACTTAGATACCACTTGGGCAAACACAAAACATTTGGTTAATCAATTCAACTGCCCCCTCCCCAAAAAACCCTGTGCACTTGGTCATGAGTACTAGGTATTTTTATACCAACTAAATAAAGCCATGTATAAGCAAACAGGTCAAGACCACATAGGGGTCTTAAGAAAGAGATCTGACAGCCTACAACAAATCTCTCTGCTTGAAACATTTGATCAGTTTGTACCAGATTCCAAAAAGTCGGTGTCTTAATATCTTGTGGATATTCATGACCTAACTAAAGAGGAGATTATAACTAATGTAAAAAGGAGGATATTATGGCAACGGTCCAATTTAGCTCTAGCAAAGTTATTGCTATATAGTATATCACAGCATTCAGAAAATGAAAATTCTGATGATTATGCCATATTTGTGATTAAGAGAGATCATAAAGTATGTGTATGTCTACACAGCCGTGTTATTTCAAAATAACGCGTTATTCTGAAATAACATAGTCCGCGTCTACACTCCAAGCAGTTATTTCAACCTAAGGTCAAAATAATGTTAAGCTGGAGGACTTTTTACTCCAACTTCTGTAACCCTCATTTTACGAGGAGTAAGGGAAGTCAGAGGAAAAGTGCTCTCTCTCTGACTTCCTGCTTTGTAGACAGCACCAAAAGCTGAAATAAACTATTTCAACATAAGCTACGCAACTGAGGTAGCTCAAGTTGCATAGCTTATTTCGGCTTTAGCCCTGCTGTGTAAACGTGCCCTATCAGACTGAGCAAGAAAAATCAAGCTGTGAAACATACCTGTTCGTCACTAAGAGGTCTTCTAGTCCAATACTGAAAACTGAGATAGGAGATTTAAGATGGCAAAATAGCTACACTTAAATATAGATGCTGAGGACCTATCTGGTGAGTAGTACTGTGGGTTATGCAGTTTATATATTGAGAGAGTTGCTATAGGAAAACAGTATAAAGTAGTTGATAAAGACTGTCATATTAAATCAGTGGTTCTCAAACTTTTTGGATGTGGCCCACATGGCTCAATGCAAATCTTTCCTTAGACCACCAGCTGCTAATGGAAACCCGCCGTTAATTACATAATTATGCCCAAGTCCATTTTGCTAGTGCTGCAGCTAGGGAGAACGGTTTAATTTAACCAGTAAGAAATGAAATATTAATTTAAATTATTAAACAGATCAAGCACTTTAACTTTCTTTTGTTTGTTTATGAAACTTCATTTTAAATAAAGTAAAATATTAATTTATGTCCAACACAAAAAGTTCCCATGTTTTCTTTATTAATGGCAGAGATATGGAACCATTTTTCAGTCAGGGGCCACTGACCCCCCCGTCCCCCCAATAGGGGACTACGCAAGTGAGAAGCAATAAAAAAAAAAAACCACCCCTCACTGATGTGGCCCCTAACTCTGACACTTCATCCCTCCGGTGCGCTAGCCTCACTGGGGAGGCAGAGAGACATGGAGGACTGAGGTTCATGACTTCCCATAGACCAGATTTACTCTTCTGGGGTTCTGGATTTTGTGGCCCGCCCCCTAGGCTCTGGGGTTGGGACAAAAATGAGGGATTCGGTGTGTGGGACAGGGCTGCCAACGAGAGGGATGGGGGTGCAGGAGGGCTAAATGAGAGGTAGAGTGCAGGAGCAGGCTGCAGACTAGGGGGAGGAGGCAAGAGCAAGGGAAGGTGCAGGAGCAGGCTAGGAATGCAGGGTCTTGGGAGGGATGTGTACGTGAGAGGGCTGGGGATATGGGTTCTGAGGGCACTTACTTGCCTTCATGCCCTGTGCCACTCCCAGGCACGGCCTCTCACTGCTCTCATTGACCGGATTCCGACCAGATCGTGCAGTGTGGGTTGGGACTTTCTCTCCCCTCCTCCCACTGCGGGAAGCCAGCACTGGTGCTTCAATCTCACGGGAGAGGGAGGACAAGGATACCTGCTGTGGGGGGAAGGTAGGGGCTGAGCTGCAGCCGTGGATCACTACCAGTGGTCTGCGAACCGCAGTTTGAGAACTACTGTATTAAATCCTTCTGGGTGAGATTCTGCAGTTACGTTTGTAGCATTTTCAAGTCTGTTAATCTAGGTCCCAATTCCACAAGATATTTTCACATGTGCCTAATGTTACACACGAGTAATCCTGCTTAACATTCGGCATATGCTAAGGTGTCTTGTGAAATCAACACTCTTAACACACCCTTTCAAATCTGTGTGTGCTACATTCAGACAGGATTCTCCTGTGCTAAAATGCAGCCACCTCTGAGGGGAATCCACCAGTTGTTTAAAACAACACAGAGTAAGAGAGGAAGAAAATAAAAAATACTGTGTCCATTTGAATCTACAAGAGGAATTTAGCTAGGCAGGATGTAGTTACTTAAACTGGAAGAAGGCCTAGAGATCAGAGTTAGTCCTGAAAAAAAAATGCCATATGATCTTTAATGACCACCCGTAATCAGAGATCTCTATTTCAGGTCTCAACCAAGATATGACATAGTGCTCACTAATGCTATGCTGGGACATTGCTTAGATGCCAGGGTCCCACCTGCTGAACCAACACCACCACTTCAGCAGGGTCCTGGCTTTCTGTGGAACTCTTGCCAAACAGTCTTGGCCTTGATCTTACCTTGCAAAGGTCTGGAGAGATCTTAGTTTGAAGTAGTACCGGTGAATTTATGCAATCTAGGTCCAGTTAAACTAGAAATCCAGAAGCAACTTTACTGCTACCTGCCCCCATAATTATATACTGACCGGCAGCTGCCACTGCCTACATAATTTTGCTGCTCTGTGGGATAGGACAGGAGCACAGCAGTGGCACTTCCTCTTTGAAATGTACAAGAGCCCCAGCATTTCAAAGACTGAAACTCCGCATGGAGCCCAGGGCCAGCGGGGAATCCCCCACTGACCCTAGGCTCCACGCGGCTTCCAGCTTTGAAATGCATGAGCCCCCCTGCCGGTGCTCCTGTAGTCTTTATCAAAGGCGGAACGTGCGCTAGTCTTTATCGACTAATCGAATAGTCAATGGAAATCCCATCAACTATACTATTAGTTTATTAATTGATAGTTAACATCCCTAGTCTAAATCTAAGCAGTTTCTTCTTTAAAAAAAACAAACCTATTAGAGGGTCATTTACTCCCTTCCCCAACAAATGCTCTGGTCTCTCTCTACCACCAAATTACACAGATTTCAGGTTTCTTGACAAATAAGATTTAGTCCTGGTTCAGTGACAGATTTTAGGCCCAGTATTTCATGACCATGCCGGGCTTTAAACTACATTGTTGCACTATAGGAAATAGGAGGGACATCCCTTTCCAAATGGACTCCATAAGCAACAGCGTTTATCCCCAAAAGGTGCCAAGATATCAGATTAAAACACTGACATTTTTATGCCCATAAAAAATATCTTGAGTAAATTCAGCATTTCTAAATTAGTGGTTATATTTTCTGTCTCTTTCTGCAAGCTGAATCATGATACCAACACAGCTGACTTTGCAGGTGAAATGTTACATATTTGCATTCAACAATCATAACAGAGCTGTCTCAAACATCAGTAAAACAGTTTTCCTGTCAGTTAAATAGCATATACACCACATATAGAATGACGTGGTATATGAAGCTTTTGTAAACTTTCATAAGGGATGACCTGCATAATTCACTCCTGGTCTTGCTATGTATAGCAACAGATCTTTATTTTCCCACCATCATATTTATTCCTTTATACACAAATGTGCATACACAGACACACACTCTAGACATTCTTACTTGTCACCGTCTAGTAATGTTGTCTTTATTTAAAAAATATGTTAAAGGGGAGGGAGAATTTAAATCAAAAGGTCACACAATGATTTAATGGTCTCTTCTATCTTAAACTCTATTAAACTTCTAAAATCTGGGACTCTCTGGTCCAGCAACAGATCTTGCTGGACCAGGGAGCTCTGGCTGGACAGGTTCAGAAGTGCAGCCTG
The DNA here is from genome assembly GCF_052426305.1 of Pelodiscus sinensis. NCBI lineage: Eukaryota > Metazoa > Chordata > Testudines > Trionychidae > Pelodiscus > Pelodiscus sinensis. Next base: position 185,660,493 of record NC_143053.1, on the reverse strand, counting down.
GGCTGGGCTGGGCTGGCGGTGAGGAGCACAGCCGTGGTCAGGGCTAGCCGCAAGGAACGCAGCCCCAGATGGGGCTAGAGACAGCAGGGCTGGCCACTGTCCAGGGCTGGCAGGGTGGGGGACACAGCCCTGGTGAGGGCTGGCACAGTGCAGGGCTGGAGGAAGCAGCAGGCAACAGGGTGCACAGCCCCAGCTGGGAGCAGAGTCTACAGCCAGATAGGGAGCTTGACCTACCCTGGTCCAGCAAACTCTGTGGTTTGGGACCACTCAAGGTCCTGAAGGTGCTGGGTGAGGGAGGTCCAACCTGTAGCTCAAACAAATATAACCCCTGAAGATTTTTTTTAATTATACAGAAGACTACATCATAAGAAAAATCATTAGTAACTTTTCTACATTTGGCAAGATGTAGGACCATGACAATAGTTGTGTATTAGAAATGGCAAGTAGATGATACTGAACATTGCAGACACACAAAGTCATCACAGTCATACTTGTTTTATATAGCAGAAGTAATCTGCAAACCCATACGAAGACTAAAAGACTGTTCAAACCTGGAGCAAGCAAAACTTGATAAATGTTAATCCAGCTGAGAAATGTCAAAATAGCTGAAGTCAAAGTAACTGAGGAATTACACATGCTGGTGAGCGAACAAAACCAAGCCATAGACACAAAGATGAAATGCCAGATTGCCCATGGCTTATTATCTGGATGATTAATGGACAGCTTGAGACTTATTTTGATTCCTAAGAGCCCTGTATAGCTCAGAAGCAACCATGCTGATTCCCCTGGGATATAATCCTGGCAATGAAGTAGAAGAAATGCTTACCTTTGGCCGCAACTGAGCCAGTTGCTACAGTGAATTGTCATCCTGGTATCAAAATCATCTACTTGTAGTGCCACGGGTGTCAAACTTCAATTCACATCTTCTCCAAGCTGATGCTTTAATAGAGATCCTAGGTAAAAGAATATACATAAGGACCTTCAATTTGTACAAGAGACATTGATAAGTATCCCCACCTGAGCCCGCAGAGGAAAAAGCAGCAGCTTTCTGTACTACTTTTGGCATCAACTGTTTTGTTGTGATGTTAGTTCAGATGGAGTATCCAGAACCTTCTAAACATGTATGAAAATTACACAATGCAGGGTTGTGAATGGTTCATAGATACACTTCAGAAAATGGCCGTTATTCGGAAATAACTTTGCTGTGTAAAAACACACCCTTAGTGATGGTCACCAGTGTACATTTTTGAGTAAACATAATTTATTAAGATGTCCTTTAATTGTAAAAAGTATGGAAAGCATACCAAATACTGATTGGACAAAAATCTTATCAAGCAGTGTATTTATGGAGTAAATTCTGAAGGGGTCTTCAATGTATATGATAAACATTGTAAATGTTCTTGTTTGGGTTTATATATAATATGCGTACATACATTTGTATAAGATTATACTATTTCTTTAAAAAGGAGAAATGCACATCTTAATTAAGCAAACAACTTTCATTTTTCTTCCCAACCACTCTTCTTCCTGTTCTATCCCTTCAAATTGCTGCTAGGACCTTGAACAGAGGCTTAAAGCATACATCGATATAATTACCATCTAGCTTCATAGTGATACCTGGACAGTCTGCTTTTTCTAGTTATATTCCATTTTTTTCCAGTTTCCCAAATCGCAAAAGCCAAAGATTCCCCAGGGAGACAGGAGTTGACAGCTACATTTTTCACCCAGTCACTGCTCTGGTTTGAAACTACGTAAATATTACATTTTACTCTTTTTCTATGCAGCAGTGGCTCTGATCTTCAGAGTGAAGCACTGTAAGCAGCAGTGTGCTAAATACTCTGCAGTTTTTCAAGAAAAAGGCTTGCAGGAACATCACTGCTGTAGTAATCATAATTTCTGTTCTTTGCATAGAAAAGTGTTGATTCTGTGGCTTTGCAAATTTTATTACTGCATGTCAGATTAAGGACAGGTCTATAGGGCTATGTCTACACTGTACGCTTATTTCAAAATAACTCATGTTATTTAAAAATAACAGACTTCTTACTCCGACTTCTGTAACCCTTATTTCAGTAGGATTAAGGGAAGTTGAAGGAAGAGTGTTCTTCCTTCGACTTCCTGCTGTTTAGACAGCGCCAAAAGTTGAGTTAAGATACTTTGACTTCAGCTACACAATTAACATAGCTGACATTGTGTATCTTAACTCAACCATAGCCCGCAGTGTAGACATACTCTAATAGCTCCAGGAGGTCAGCTTAAGGTATGCAACTCCAACTACTTAAACAGTGTAGCTGGAATTGACGTACCAAAAGATGAGTTTGGTGCCATCTCCACAGTGGGAGGTCGACAGGAGCAAATGGTCCTTACTCCTTGTGAATTGACAAGTACCGGTGCCAACTGGGGCACCCTCAGAGTTTGATTTAGTGGGTCCTTACTAGACCCACTTAATCGAATGCCAGAAGATCGATCTCTGGCACAATAAGTATAAACATGGCCTAAGACCTGATTCCATATGATCTTTGGGTGGCATTGGCATTACCATAAAGCATCACACATCAGTTCCATTGTCCACCCAGTATCTACTTTGCTTAACTTTTGTAAAAAGCACATTTTCTGAATGACTAGTATTTTCCTTTAGTCATTAATATTCAAACTGTACCTTTATACATAATTTGCAGACTTTGAGCAAAAACAAAGGGGGAAAATTTATTCCCAGATTTCAAATTTCTTTGCAGTGTTGATACAAGAGCAAGAGGCAGTTTATACCAGAGCAAGCAGATGTTGAATATCAGTTTATTCTATTGAGTCCATGTTACTAAAAAGGAGATTAAAAACTAAAGCCCCCATCCTGCAACATATCCTATATGGGAATATATTTATTTTATATATGTATCCTACATATGCTGCAGAATCAGGAGGACTTCGGTGTTTTACAGTAAAACAGTTTTTTCTATTTCCCAGATCTCTTTGGGCATGATTCTCAAATGTGCCATGTGCCAGCAGCTCTAAATGAAATTGAAGGGAGTTGAGAGTGCTTGGTACTTTTGAAAACCAGGCCTTTGTTTTTTGTCTTATTTTTTTCATAGCCTAGATCTGTAAGTAACAACTCTATCTGTGTTTCGTATAAGCTTTTCCACTATAAGAAGATTTCATACTCTCCTGAACCCTAAAGATATTAATCATTAGAAGAGAGAAAATGAAGTCCCCACCTTTTCCAAAATTCTGCCAGAGTGTACCTTGATGCTATCACAAAAAGCAAGCGTATACAAGGTAAGCATTAAGCTTACAAAAGAGAGAGAGAGAGAGAGAGAGAAAGGCATGCACACACTTCATTTAAATGACAAAATCCTAACCATGAAAATAAATAAGATACATACATGAGGTGGCCCAAATGATAGCCCTGTTGTCCCGTTAATCATATTTAATGTAAACGCCTAATAATGTTATCTTTGGTCCCAGCTTTGGCAGCCTATAATTTAACAGAGGCACTTTTTCCACTGTGTGGATCAGGTACTAGCGCTGTCTCTTTCAACTCTTTTGTGCACCTAAATTAGAAAACCCAAATGTCATTTTCTTCAGACATGAAAGACACTCAAGGTCATTGCAAAATAATAGAGCAATTAACTTTCCAAGTAAATTACGGCAGAGTAGTGAAATATAGTACTTTGTGAAGTGGGTGAAAAACTAAAACTGTTCTTACAAGTGACATCTGTTGTTCAGACTAAATGATAAATGCAATTCCAGAAGCCTCTGTGAAATGAACAACATGGAAAAAGAATCCCCCCTCCCCATACTATTTTGCTAGTTGGCTTCAGAATCTATTATTTACTGCAGGGGAGAGAAACCTATGGCCTCCAGCTTGCCTAAATCTGCCCCCAAGACTCAGGGCTTCTCCCTTCAGCATTCCAGCCCATTGGACCCCCTTGAGCTAGAGTCAGGCAAGCCAGGGCTCTGCTTGGCAGGGGGAGGAAGCTGGCCGTCAACTGATTTTTCTGTGGCTCTTGACCCCCAAAATGTTCCACACATGCTTTACTGCACTAATAAAACAGATTTGCTGTCTGATGGTAGTGAGACCAGGAAGGATTTTTGTCAGCTTTTTTCCTGTCTCCTAATAAAATGGGCTGTATTTACTTGATTGGGATTTGTAAATTTCCCAAAGGAATCTTTATTCTATAATGTGATTTAATGGATCATCTAAATATAGTTTTTATCATAGACTGTAATTGCTGTGAATAAGGAAGATCATTGTCCCACATAAAACAACAGTAGGAAGGAAGAAGCCTTCAGGGCTTTGAGTTAATAAGAATTTTAAAATCCAGAATTATCCTACTTCTGACCCTCTTTTCTAAGTCAGCCTAGTTTTTTGTAACTGAGTAATTTTAAAATACCTCATCAACACAACTGAATAACTCAGCAAAGATAAATCAATTGACAGAGAAAAATCAGAAGAGGTATGCACAGTAAGAGTATGTCTACACAGCAGCATTATTTCGGAATAAGAAATAATAGTGTGTCTATACTGCCAGCCTTTATTTTGAAATAATGTTGAGCTAGAGGACTTCTTACTCTGACTCCTGTAACACTCATTTCATGAGGAGTAAGGGAAGTCGAAGAGTGTTCTTTCTTTAACTTCCTACTGCGTAGACAGCGTCAAAAGCCAAATTAAACTGTTTCAACTTCAGCTACACAATTGACGTTGCTGATGTTGCATTGTTTAATTCTACTTTTGCCCTGCTGTATAGACATGCCCTAAGTGACATATTAAATGCAAATATAAAACCATATTAAAATACTACTAGGGGCGAACACAGGACAAAACCAAGAACTGAGGCTGAGAATTGTGCCCATTTGATTTCTGCAGGGCATATGTCTGTTACAATACTGTGTAGCTACTTACCTAACTACAAATGCAAATCTGATACTGAAGTCAAAAGGCATTGAAAAGGTTTTAAGGAACTATTAAAATGTAAAGAAAAATAGATCTCCTTCCCTTGGAGGCATTTCAAGGTGCTAACATAGTTCTCCGGATATGCAGCACTCTGGTGGATGGGACGAGACAAATGCTCTACTGTCCTGCTCAATCTGTGTCCCTTTGGGTGTTAACAGCCATCAGTTGCCACAGATGCAAGTGCTCCATTTATCACACCTGCAGCAACAACCTTCTTCAGCTGGGCATCATCCCGTCTGAATAATCAGTCGAAGGAGGAAAGCTGAACATGTGACAACAAGCTACTCAAATCCCTTTACTTCCATGGTCACAAAGGGTAACCATTGCTAAGGCTAGAATAGGTTGCCTGGGAGAAACTTTCTGGTCAGCGACCACCACTCCAGAGAGACTACAGGCTTACAGAATGGACAGTGATGACAGGGAACCCTCATTCCATACTCGTGCTGTGGGCCAGAAGAGGACAATCACAGTCCCCACCACACTAAGCAGAGACAGGAACCAGTAACAAGGGTAACCAACCAGTGGGACAGCAGCCTCTGAGCAGCATGGAGAAAGACAGTCCCCAGCTAGACGGAGATGAATGAGAACCAACACCTGCACTGAAGGAACGCATATTTTAATTGCATTGGAAAGATACTTGTGAGGGTGGATCCAGATGAGACTGTTACCAGGATCAAAGGTCTTTCCCTTCCTCAATTGCCAACCAGTTAGTGTGGGGAGTGCCACTAATCAGGCCTTTTGCTGTGTGCTACGCAATTATGGGCATGAGATTTTCCCATATCTTAGGGTGTGTCTAGACTACCTAGTTTTGTCGACAAAAGTGGACTTTTGTCGACAAAACTATACCAGCATATACACTACCGCTGAGTTCTGTCGACATAACGTCGACAGAACTCAGCAGTTTTGTTGACGCTGGTATACCTCATTTTACGAGGCATAACACCTTCTGTCGACAGAACTCTGTCGACAGAAGGTGTTATTGCCTGTAACATTGCGTCCAGACTACGGAGTTCTGTCAACAAAGCAGCTTGCTTTGTCGACAGAACTCAATGTGTCTGGACACTCTTTGTCGACAGAAGTTTTGTCGACAGATACTGTCGACAAAACTTCTGTCGACAAAACGCAGTAGTCTAGACGTACCCTAACACAGTCCAACCTATGCTATGACCAACATCTCTGGGAAGCATCAGGGCATCCTAAAAGCTTATGGTGTTGCACATGTCACTGCAGGTTGCACTGGTTTAGATTGTGCTCTCCCTTGTCTCACACCAAATATCGAATTCAGGGTTGGCAAAAAGCACTGCTTAGTCTCTAACAAATATATTGCCTCTGATCCTACCCCTCCCTTGCTGAGTATGGACACGACTCTTGCTGAGCATGGAACACTCTAAGCTTTCTGCCGATAAGACTCACAGGCAGAATGAAAAGCTTAAATCACCCTAATGCAGAGAAAGACTTTGGTAGAGCTCAGCACATTCTCTTCTTAAAGAGGTAGGGAGTGTGGGTATGTCTACACTACCCTCCTAGTTTGAACTAGGAGGATAATGTAGGCATACCGCACTTGCAAATGAAGCCCGGGATTTGAATTTCCCGGGCTTCATTTGCATAAGCGGGGAGCCGCCATTTTTAAAACCCCGCTGGTTCGAACCCCGTGCAGCGCGGCTACACGGGGCACGAACTAGGTAGTTCGAACTAGGCTTCCTAGTTCGAACTACCTAGTTCGTGCCCCGTGTAGCCGCGCTGCACGGGGTTCGAACCAGCGGGGTTTTAAAAATGGCGGCTCCCCCTTATGCAAATTAAGCCCAGGAAATTCAAATCCCGGGCTTCATTTGCAAGTGCGGTATGCCTACATTACCCCGCTAGTTCGAACTAGCGGGGTAGTGTAGACATACCCTGAGACTGGGTTCACAGTTGGTTCTGGACAACACAACGGCCCAAGCCGGCATTCTCTGAGGACAGGTAGGCAGTGTTAGATTTTGCACATGGGAACACTAAATTTAACCAGCCCAGCACAGGATAGGCTACTCTGGCATACATGTCCCGGGCTGGGACTATCAAGACATGTGTCACAGCGTAGTTGGCCCTTGTGATACCCAGAGCCCCGGTCCCCTAGACCAGAGCAGATGACTCCAATCGAGCCAGTTAGAGGACTGGGCTACACTTGGGGCTACAAAGGGCTGCTAGTAGGCAGCTGGGGAGGATGGACAGAGACAGACAGAGGCCAGAGGACAGCAAGCCCCAGTTGAGTGGAGCTACCCGCTGGGGTGGTGGGTCCCTATAACAAGGGCAGGACCAGAAGTGCCAAGAACTGAACTTTCTCCTAACCCTGATTTTCTCATTTACAACAGTCCCAGCCTAAGGTTTGGGGATTACTCAGTGGGTTGATCTTCAGCCACAGCCAGGAGGCAAACAGTAGCTAACAGATGTGGCAAGTCTATGGTGGGGCTACTACTCTCTGGGCATGCTCACAGATCAGCGTTGTAGCCCATTTGACTGCGTGAAGGCTACGCCCTGCAGTCCACAACCATATTTGTCCTTTCTGGGCATCAACCATGTGATTTTTCAGAACCTGATGATTCTCACAAAAGGCAGTGGTTTGTACACAGCATTCCTGCTTCAAGAGCCATGAAGGACAGAAAACTGTTCCAGTGGACGGGACTGCTAGCAAGAGGAGAAGACAAAGGAGAGTGGAGTTACTAATGCTACTTAGGTAGGGGCCACTTTGTTCACCTAGGATTATTTAATTCAGTTTGTATTTTTGGACATGGACTCAGATACACACACCACTTGGATTATTCTGCCTGACTGGGCGTACATTATATGTCTTTCTCTCACTATCAATGAAAGGTAACCAGCTGAATAAGATAGCATCTTAGGGAGATGACCAGGAGATATGGCTTTACTCCAGGTTGGGACTCAAAGTTGTTGGATTTGTGGGAGTAAAGCCAGAAAACTTGCATATTGAGGACATCCTGTCAATGCTTGCCCAGCAATAAGAACTGGCAAATCTATTTGATTTACGTTGTCCTTGTAACGGGAGTTGTAGAGAGAGGCTAGTGACAACTTTTTCCATAACAAAGCCTCACTGGTCAAAGGCCACCAGATTCATAGCTTGTATTTGCTAGTCTATAGGGATTCATTTTTCTGCCATATTTATAACTTGTGCAATAACACTGGAAAACAATTGGCTTTCCAGATCCTCACAGTGAGTGCTTCTCCTATGGACTACACCTCAAAGAAAATGTTACTTATCTGTTGGGTCCAATATTTGGGAATGAATAGTTGGGGCTGTGGAATAACATGATTGATCAGTACGTTGGTTAAATTTTTCTAAGATCTTGTGCTATTACAGTAACACCGTAATTTGACAAATTCACGTCTAATCCCCTTGCTCTCAAATGCTTTCCTCTAGTTCTTCCTCAGTTACCAGCACATTAAAAAAAAGCAAGCATTTCTCAACCTCGCTTTCGTAGAGAGGCAACAAATGTTCCTAATATCAGCAATAAGCCAAATGATCTCCAGTGAGATCAGCCACTGCCATAATGTACTTTGATATTTTAGTCCTTTACTAAACCAGCTCGTGGAAGAGGCAGCTGGGAAAAACTGTGCACTAGGTCTGCACTGGCAGTTATAAAAGAAACAATAGACATGCTTTGACTACCTACTCCTATAAAAGATTCCAGTGTTTTTTTTCCACTTACTGAACTGAGTCATCATGAATGGCTTTCATTTCTAATATGACTTATCTACTATAAACGTTCTTGTCAGTGCACGGGTAGGTGTTAGATGCTGAAGCAGCACTGCCAGAAAGATAGTGCCGTTTTCTTGAGAACAGAATCTCACTTTGCAATAGAGTAAGTTACGTATTCACAGAAGATCAGTATTTATTGATCACTTTTTTCCAACAAGATAGACCAATTCAGTATCAGTTCCTCTTCACCTTTATTTGCCCTGATGGGTATAATGTAATTCACAGAGTTGAAGACCTGAGCACACAGATGCAGGTTCGTAATCCTCTACAGCTGGAGATATACTGACAGGAGATACTCTTTATTTTTAACCATAAAACCAAGTATTCTACCCTCAGTGTTAATATTGAGCTGAAATAATAACTAAAAGCCCCATTTGCGCTTTCCCCTAGCATACATTAATACATACAAGTTACATACAGTAATAAGATTAGAAAACATTAAGAGTTTTCACAGAGAGCAGCTATTTTTGTTCTCAGAGGATGTAAAGTTTGTTTGGTCTAGTTTTGCAAGCCAGGGATGATTTGAGACATGGCAGTAAGTTGTGAAGGCCCGCCCAAGACACACTGAGGAAGGGTGAGGGCTGTTGTTAGTGGCTGAAATACACGATTTCTGCTGGGAGAAACATAGCATGTAGAGATTGGGCTATATCTGGAAGTCTTTGTTCCATTCCTACTCAGTCCTCACTCACATCCTCAGACTGAAGACAATGAACATTTGAGTGCAAGTAAGTGTGGTTTTGCTCTGATAACAGCTATCATTCTCCTTGAGAAAGTTTAAATACAGCCTGTATTGTATAGTGCTATAAGTAGGAAATCACATATACAACTCCAAAAACAGAAAAAGAAGAGTTTGCTCTGGATAGCTAGGACAGTTTGTGGCACAAAGACAGAAGTCTGATTCATGTTTGGCTATTCCTTCGCATTGGATGAAAAGATACCAAATTCATCTTCCCTACTCCCACTCTCTCTGAACTGAGCCACACACCAAGGCTGTGTCTACACTGCTGTTTTGGGGAGGGAAGGTTTTGGAAAAAGATACGCAAATTGCAAACCATAATTTGTGTATCTTTTTCCAATTCTTTTTCCGGAAGAGGCTTTTCCAACATTTGGCCCATCTACACTGGGCCACATGTTGGAGAAAAACCCTTTTTCGGAACATCCCTTCTTCCTTGTAAAACAAGGTTTACAGGGATGCTGAAAAAGCGCGTCTGCTTTTCCAAATTTTTTTTTGGAAAAGCAGACATGTTCCTTGGATGCGGCAGAATTTTTCTGGGATACTGGAGGTATCTCGGAAAAGCTCTGCAGTCTCTCATCTGTGACCATTCTAGCTGATTTGTGATGGGAAGGATAGTTAGCCACCTATGCACAGAAGGAAGTGTAAATATTTCAAATACTCTATTCTTGCAGCATGTAGTCAAACTAAGGCCAAGTCTACACTAGACCCAGTAGCTCAGCTTAAGGTACGCAACTCCAACTACACAGAATACGTAGTTGGAGTCGGCTTACCTAGAAGAATTCTATATACACAGACAGAAAATATTATTTCAGGACAGCATAGAACCAGTCCTTGAAAATAGATGCATGGACTAGCTGCTTTTATTCCCTTTAGGAGTCCCAATATATACAGTATATATGGTTTCCCCAGCTCCATTATTGGGATGTTCCAAACAGGATTTCAGCATGTTATTTTCTTTCCGTTTATCAGAAGGTAAAGAGTCTAATCTTCACTCTCCGTCTCAAGTTCATGTTGCATTGCACTGATTCTGCTCTTTGTTCCAGGCTATCAATTTAGTTCACATCTTCCCTTGTGGCATTTCCTAGCACTCCAGAACTGATTTTCATTTGTCTGGTTTCTCATGCAATTCCCTCAAACTCCTTCAGCACAGGCAGCTGGCCTAGAGAGGCCAACGTAACAGGAGAATGGTTGAGGAACACCATATTTCTCCAAAGTGGTCTGAAGCCCGCACCCTGAGGCCTTCCTCCGAGCAGGGAGAAAATGCACATTTCATCTGGGTTTTTTTATTCCCTTTTTATTTCAATTGCTAAAATGCAATCTCCCCAGCAAGTTCTGATACCAAATAAAACTTATAAACTGCAATCAAAGTTGTCTCCTTAAGCCAAAGTTGGTGGAAGATGAGGAAGCATATGTGTATAGGATAAATTAAGCCTCACCTTTGCAGCTGCAGATTCGATGATTAAGCTGTTACCTTCCTCGCTGTGACCAAGTTGAAAACTTACACACTTTCTTTTGGAAGTGTCTATACAGAGGGTTAATACTAGCAACCACCCCTATTTGAATAGTGAAGTGGCTTTATTGTGCTTTATTTCAGATGAAAACATGTAACATTGTTGACAAGCACAATTTTACACATGCCTTCCATGGACTCTCCAAGTATCACACACAGTAGAAAATGCTGCATATGTGCACTGAAGGTTGTGTAAACCCCCTCCCCCCAATCCTCTGTGCTATTATACTGATGTGATTGCCCAATTAAAGACCATCCTAGGAGCATATTGTGAAGAGAGTAGAATTAAGTTTGCATTCATTAGGATAACCTTTTGGGAAACAGGGCAGGAGCCAATCTCTGGTAAAACTAAATCCAGCACACAGCATTTTCCCCATTGTAAAATTTCTGTTCATTGATTATTAAAGAGGCCAAATCATCTACAGAATAGTATTGTTTCTGTTCTAATACAAAATCTTTGACATTTAGTTTCTCATGTCTATACCAAAATATAGGATTCTGCATTTCTGCTGCAACCGCAAAGGACATTATGAACACTTTGAGCAGGGAATCCTGTATTGCTTTTTCACTTTCTTTACACTGCTGCTTGCAGTAAGGGAAACAGAAGACAATCCAAATCTTGATATATTAAGTAAAGGAAAAACAATTTTTCAAGTATTTGTCTTTAAAAAAGTTATGAATAAATTTCAAACTCTTTTTTAAAGCATTCTGGTACAGTCTTGGAAATAACACTCAAGTTACTGTGCTTTATTTGAATGACTAACTGTTGGTCTCAAACTCAAGAAAAGTGCCTTTGTGGTGTAATATTACATCAAAAGAAATAAAAGTATTTTGACACCTATATACATGTACCCTTCCCCTCAACAAAGAGATATAGCAGCTCTTGTGCATCACACACAACGCTTACAAAATCAGTGCTGTGATCATGGTCCTACTGAAGTCAACTGAAAAATTCCTACTGACTTCAACAGCAGCAGAATCAAACCCCAAATCTAGGAAAAGTTGCTATTGTATTGTAAGTTCTCCAGCTGTATCTTAGCCATTAAAGTGTTCTTGATGCAACACATGCACACTTCTCATGACAACAAAGGGACACTTTTTTATGATGCTTTTACATTTCCTTGAACACTGCATATACACTGGGCTTTGTGTGTGCACATCCATGGCACATCAACGCCTAAGAGCTCAATTTGCCTATGCAGGTGTAGTTACTACCCCCCCCCCCCCCCCCCGCCCCGCCACACACATACACAGCATGGTCCTTGGGCCCTAACTTTATGAAAGTCTGTCACGAAAAAGGTGTTGTTAGCCTGTGGTTCCTCCAACAGCATATTTCATTAAAAGTTAACTTGAATGGGAATTTACATATATATTTAAAAAGGGAAGATCCCTGCAACCTCGACAAGAGGGCCACAAGTTCTTCTGAAAGCAAGTATCTTCAATTTCTCTTTCAATCTTTCAATATTGTTTAAATTACAGCATCCAATATAAATCCAGGCCCAATTTAGAGCTTCTAAAACAGGGGTGAGGAACTTAATCAGTCATGCAGGGGGCAGCGAGAGCTTGAGTGCCAGCGTGGGTGCCCCAATGCTAGGTAGGGAGGAGCCCTGAGTCCTGGGGACCAGATCCAGGCAAGCTGGGGGCCGCATCTGACCCCTGGTCCTTCGGTTCCCCACCCCTGCTCTAGAAAGATCAGTTAAGAATGAGATGCAATTCCATTGCGTGGCTGTACTTCGGTGTAACAATTCATCTGATGAAGAGGGTTTTACCCATGAAAACTCATGATTCTCTATATATTTTTGTTAGTCTCTAAGGTGCCACAGGACTTCTCGTAGTTTTTAAAGTTACAGACTAATACAGTTTAACCCTCTGAGATTTTTGGTGTGACAGGATATAAAAACAGGCGCGGGGGGGGGGGGATTGCTTTGCTGGGCAGATTGCTATGCTAGCCTTAAGAAATGTGATACAGGAAGTTGCATGGCCCAAAGGACTGGTAAAAAGATAGAGCCTTTTACCTCTAAATCACTTGTTGATATGAGTGAGAGTTCATTAGTGACCAAAAGTCCTTATTGTCTGAAAGCTGTTTAGTGGCATACATGAACTGAGGGGGTAGGCTGAATTCAGTTTCTGGTGGTGGGCAGGTGCCCCAATCACAATCTGCCCTCTTGGTATTTGCAGCAGATTGGCCAAAGACTGAATACACACAGAGACGGCTCCATCATTTCTTCCACAGAAACAGTCCCTGTAGAAATGGGTAGAGATAGAGGAGAGAAGATGTGAAGGAGGACTGAACGGGTACTCTCTTTTCTACAGATAAAACTGGCATTTCTCAGCTGTTGCCAGTCATGCGCTTTTCACCAGCACTGAATGTACTTTCAAAAACTTGAAAACAACTGGGACTATTTCATCACTTCACTGTAGTTGCACGACATCTGATTTTGGCTCACTGTGCTTCAATTTGCTAGACAGAAGTTTATTTTTCCAGATAAGAGTTCTCACACTAATGGACAGACTACAGCAATGCATTTCATCCTACCGAAGAGCGATAAAGCCCTAAAACAGCTTTGGTTTTCACATGTGATGCTCCAGGAACTTTATTTTTAAAGCTCTTGACTAGTCCTCCAATAACTAGTTTACTCAACTTCTGAACTCTTGTCAAGATTGTTATCAGCTGTTACCTTAGGGAAACCAGAACGTGGATTTAGGTTAGGGACTCATTCAGATCTCAGGTTATACCATTTTCACACCTCACTAGCACCAGTAATTGCAATGGGGTTACTACTAATTTGCACCAATGTAAGCAAAATCAGAATTAGGCTTTTGGTCTCAAGAAAAATGGTGTATGTGTAAAATGATAAGATTTTAAATACTGAAGGTAGTCATAGGTCTAGTGCCCATTATAGTACCAGTCAAAGTTTTTAAAGAAAAGCTGTTCTAAAATAAACAAAGGGTCCAAAGCATAGACTGCTGGAATAGTCCTCTTGTCTTTAGAGGTATGTAAAATCTCACTCAAAATTTTGTACTGTTTGATAAAATATACTAGTGAAAGATCCATACTCCATTTCCATCATATTCAAAAAAAGTTCACACATGAGGCACAAGATCTCTAAATTACATGTTCAACTATGAGGCTAGCCAAAAACCTGTAAGGACACACATTTACATGTTGCAAATCACACGACTACTGAAATCCCTGCTAATGTAAAGATGCAACTTGCTTCCATTTTACACCAGGAGCTGAGAAACTCCAGTAACTATTAAGCATTTACATGCACTTCTTTTTGGGGACCTAAAATATAAGCCTGGTTAAAATTAGAGATGTAAAATCCCATTTAATTAATTAACCGGTTAAATGTTATGTTTAACTGGTTAATGGATAAAATGGGGCAGGCGGGCTGGAGTGGCTCCCATGTGGGCTGGGAGTCGGCAGCCGCACGTGAGGCTGAAGTGGCAGCAGGCCGGGGGCTGCTGCCAGGATAAGGGGAACTGGTTAAGTGGTTACCCATTCACATCCCTAGTTAAAATACCCACCCAAAGCTGGTAGAGGAAGGTGTTTTGTGTTCCTGTTCCACCCAGCATGCAAATAATATGTGCAGGCCCTCTAACGGCATGGGGGGGGGGTAGGAAGAGTGCAAAGGGGGCAACTGCCCCTGGGACCTGGCGATTTAAAGGGTACCACTGCCGCTACTACTGCAGCCATGTCATCCGCAGCTCCAGGCCCTTCAAATCCCCACGGGAGCCACACAAAGCACACTCAGGGCAACGCTGAGTGCTGCCTGGGGAAGACTAGTCCCAGTCCCATCCTTTCTGGGGGCACAGAGCTACCCCCTTCCCCCTCCCACACACACACATTGCCTAGGTGCTCAGTGAGTCTGTCGGCGCCATTGAATATATGCACTTTCCATGCATTAAAGTTAAGATGAAATCCCAAAACTTGTCTGTAATTTAAGAAAGGTCATGGGGCTCTCTCTGAAAAATCTCCTTCCTCTACCACTTCCAGAAATGCTAGTGAGCTTATTATTGGTTTCTCACACACACACACACACACACACACACACACACACACACACACACACACACACACACACACACACACTCTTTTTAAAGATACCCTGAAAAGGGTAAACATTCAGGACTATTTTTACATGCCACATGTTTGTTTTTAAATGTGAAATATTTTATTTTTAAAGTTCAGATAGGAGCCTGCAGGTGTATTGCCAAGTCATTTAAAGATATCAGTATCTCATTTTAAATCTTTTTTCCGCAGCAGGGAAAATGTTTGTGTATTTTCATTTTGCTGTACCTATGTTACGTAATCCATATTAACATAATGCTTTCATTCTTTTAATGGTGTTAAATCACTTGTATAATCATTCAGTAACTTGTGTACATGAATGTATACACGAAACTCACAAATATACTGTGTACATGCACACACACCAGTGAATTGTAACTTTTGTCATTTTCATTATTACCTGACAGACACATGGATATGAAAAAAATCACTAGGCCTTAATAATTATGGATGTTGCATACTTCATTATCCTTGCACTAAACTGCAAAAATGAACAGTTGTATGTGTTTCAGATGATTAAGTCATACCCGAACATTCTCTCATTTGACACATACATTTTAATGTGAGTATTTATTTGGGATAATCAAGAGTGAAGCGTAAGATTTTTTCAAACATATGTTTTATATGTGATCATGGCTGCAAAACTTATTCCCAACTATTCAAATGTAGGAATTTGGCTGAGAGAGTGGCTTACAGATTCACATTCCAGAAACACACAATCACTATTTAATAAATGGCAAACTCTATCTGGGTATGTCTACACTACCACCCTAGTTCGAACTAGGGTGGTAATGTAGGCAACTGGAGTTGCAAATGAAGCCCGGGATTTGAATTTCCCGGGCTTCATTTGCATAAAGCCGGGCGCCGCCATTTTTAAATGTCCGCTAGTGCGGACTCCGTGCCGCGTGGCTACACGCGACACAGACTAGGTAGTTCGGACTAGTCCTCGTGACGGAAGCCTAGTCTGAACTACCTAGTCCGTGCCGCATGGCACGGAGTCCGCACTAGCGGACATTTAAAAATGGCGGCACCCGGCTTTATGCAAATGAAGCCCAGGAAATTGAAATCCCAGGCTTCAATTGCAACTCCGGTTGCCTACATTACCACCCTAGTTCAAACTAGGGTGGTAGTGTAGACATACCCGCTGAGGCTATGTTGGGTGTATTATATTCACTGTGGCTTCTATTCTTTGATAGGATAGAGCTGGGCAAATACCTGATTTTTTTTGTCTGGGTGGCAACTCTAGAAAAAAAAACAACAACACATCGGAAACTTGGTTGGACTTAAAAAAAAAGAAAGAAAGAAAGAAAGAATTTTCAGTGAATCCAAAACCTTCTATTTCAGGTCTGTTTCAGAGAAAGGATTCAAATCTGCATTTCTCCTATCTCAAAAAGAGCCCAACTATTGGGCTGAATGGAGGGGTGGAACATTATGTCAATCTCTTTGGCCATTTTGAGAATGACATGCACACATTTTTTGACAAATTCAGTTTGAGTCAACCAAGCCTTCATTTTTCAGTAAATAAACTATTTTTCTTAAAAACTGTGGTTATCTCGAGCTAGAGATCCCTTGTTATTTTGTTACACAAAATTCCGATAGTCTTCCTAACTAGGAACAGCTTTAAAAAACAAGAATGTTCACTTCTGCTGAAAGACTAGGGTAGCAATGGATAATCCAAAATTAGTTTCCACAATGGATTTTAACAGAGGCATGCAAACATTCAGTGTCTTTTAAATCAGTGTTTCTCAACCAGTGGTCCGAGTACCCTTAGGGATACTCGAGAAGTCTGGGGGCGGAGGGGTATGTCAACACAACTGAAATGTGGAGAAAACTGAATTTTTGTTTTAAGTTTTACAGCACTTTATTATTTTTGTACTTTTTACACAAACATGTCATCACTTGCTTGGCTACGATTAAGTTGTTTAAACAAATGTGTTGTAATGATAGAAAAAAATTGTGTGTCTGAAAACTGTAGGTACTGGGGGTACTTTTTATTTTAAAGGGAATACTTTATATATAAAAAGAAGGTTGAGAAACACTGTTTTAAATCACCTAATCAAGTCACGTTTGCTACCCTCAAAAGGTCAGAATGCACAAGACAAATGCTGCAAAATTTGATGATATGCATGGTACATGATTGCTTTGAAGGAATGGGATACTGTCTGAACAGGATGTGTATGTCTTGTCTTTCATTTTATTGATATCTGTGACAAGGAGACTGCCTGCACTGTCCCTTTAAGGGCAAAACCCTAGCCCCAAATGAGGGTTGAGAGTGAAGCCCCAGCTGAGGCAGATATTGCTAATTATGGCCCAGCTGGGGACTATATAAAAAAGGGCTCCTGGAGGGAGAGAGGAGGACTTACTCCTGCTCTGGCTGGAGAGCAGGAGGGACCTGGCTGCCTGGGAAGCAGGCGGCTTCCTGGAGGTAGAGCAGTGCTGGGGAAGGAAGGCAGAGCTGGAGAACTCTGGTTGACCTCATCCCCAGGCTTGAGGACCAGAGGCAAGTGCTGAGAGTACTAAGGCTGCAGGGGATCAGTCAGGATAGGAAGAAGCAGCAGTTCCATGCCCCCTTGCCAATGATGAGTGGCCATTACAGATGCCAGTTTGCCCGAGGCAGGGGCTAGATGAAGACTGGCAGAAGGTCACTGAGGTAAGGCGGGTACATGCGAACTGGGCGTTCCCTGGGAGGGGTGGACCTCAGAGTAAAGAGACTGATAAACAACCCCCCTCCCCCCCAGAAGGGGGCTGAGAGACACTGGAGTGGGCACTGGTCTGAAGAGGACACCGTGGCCCAAGAGTAATGCAGGTCCGGACTGGAGAGGGAAATGCAGACACAGGGAGACACCAGCCAGAGGGAGGCATCCAGTGAGCTGACAGGCTAATTCCCAGGGCTACAGGCAGGAGGCGCCAGGGCAGTGAGTCTGCCCCATGACAACATCCATGACTCAGACTTGATATGGGCTTTACCCCCCTCAAACACTGTGGATTAACAATGTTCTTTAGAAACAAGTGCAATCATCTTTATATTTATTGTATATTCCTGTTAACAGCATATTTTTTTGAAATGTAAGTGTGTTAATCTGTGGCAATTTAGCACATTTTCATTCAAAATAGTATGAAACATATGAAGGGATGACTGGAGGGGGTGGTCATACATTGACAAGATTTTTACCATTTTTAAGGGATCAAAATTGTCTGGAGATTTCTCAACTCTTCTATAGTCCTCAACAATGTTTCCTCTAATCTTTTCCATTCACATGTGGAATATTTTATGTACACCAAGGCTTGTACAAATGTGCACCACCACTACAACCACAAAACCTAGCTGTGGACACTCTGTTAATCAGCTGGGAGGCATGTGAATTTCTTCTGAGCAGCTGCATAAGCACACAGCTTACAGGGAACACTGTTCATCGGGTTCAAATATTTGTACCAGGACCTTTAGCAGCTATGTACTCAATGTGCTCAAATAAAATAACAGCCATCTCCCTTGCTCGTTCTAAATCGGAGAAGGGTGCAGAATTTCTCCACCTAAGACCTTTGCCTTTTATATTGTTGTACAAATAAAAGAAGCTGAATAACTGGTAAATAGTGTTATAAACATCTGTTTTGTTCAACACTTGAGAGATGACACTGGAATTCCTTTATGCCAAATATGTTTAAGTGCTTTAGTCAAAAACACACCTCCCACTAAATCGCAATTTCCAGATAAGATTGGGCATATGATGAGAGAAACTGTACCTTTATATGTGTGTCATGCTGGTCTCACCACTAACTATGAAAAGCATGCCTAAAAAGACCACAATCACAAGAGCAATTTAGTTAATGAGAACCCCAAAACTGGTTAACTAAAAAATCCTACAGTTCACAAGCTTCTCCTGTCCCTTACCTGTTTTGATACAGATTTTATTTTAAGTGAACTCAGAATATACCCAACAGGGTAGTAGAGGATATCATAAGATGTAGATATGGACCTACAATGTGTGTCTCAATACATGAATCTACTGAGATAAAGTGTATTGCTGATCTGAAGCATTTAGGCTTTAATGGGTTTTACACTAATGTAAATAAGATCTGAACCTGGCCTTTGGATTTCAGTGGCAAGAAGTGTAGTTTTGTACCATCACCAATGCTTCACTGACATAAGTTTAGTAGTTTTCCTGCCTGATATCCAAAGTACAGCACTGTGTCTAAGACAAGAATACAAGGAAGTAATGGGTTTGCAAGGGGAAGGAGGGATAGTTCACAGAGGAAAAACGTGAAGCTTCAGAATAAAAAACTGAGCAACATCCAGGATCAATCTTCCATATGGTCATGGTGCATCAAACAGTAACCATGCTTTGATAGCTGGGGGTTAGAGGGGAAGGAAGGTCACTACTACTACCAGCACAGCAGAAAACAAGGATTTAAATTACCCATCTTAGTGGAGAAGCAATCTCTCAAACTTAATTTTGAGAGCTGTTTTACCAGTTTAATGCATCTATGGTATTTTCCTCTTTTTATGCTCTTAAAAAGAGTGAGCTCCTCTGCAGTGTAGCAGCTACCACAAAACATGGGTGAAGCTTGTTTGGGGTGATGCTTACTGCCCTGCAAAAGGGTATGTAAGCCTAAGCAAACGTAGGACCCTCATTTTCCTTCTTTCATGCCTTTCCTACTGAGCAGCAATCAGTTCTTCCACTCACTAAAGAACGTTATTTGGATATTTTTGGAGTAGATATAATTTTCCTTGGCTTAAAATGCACGTTAATACAAATACAAAATGATTGTAACTGGGCCTTAACAAAAGAATATCCATTTAAAAATATAAATCCTGAAGAGTGGCTCTAAAATAGAACAAATGGGGAGAAGAACAAAATGCAAAAGCAACTCTTAAGAGCTAGTGCTGCCTACATTCTCACTATCTATAGAGGAGGCTCTTGTAAGGAAATGTACTTGTATGGATAATTATCTTCCCATGATACATGTGCATTTGAGAATCTTTCAGTGACTCCATTATGCATGGCCCAGTAAATCATTTGTTGTAGTTGTGTATGTGGGTGGCTTTAAAGAATCCTGAAATACAAAGACTGGGAAATTGGGCTTCCTCTCTGAGAAAATAAATACAGAATAAAAAAGAGTTCACAGAGAGCTGGGTTTGTTCCACTTGTTTATAAAAATAAAAAAAAACCTCAACTGACAAAGCTAAAATATAATTTAAGAAAACAGGGGAACAAACGTCCCAGATATCATCACCACATCTCTCAAACTGTGCTCAAGATGTTTTGCATCTGAGGGTATGTCTAGACTGCACCCCTCTGCCGGCAGAGGGAAGCAGATTAGGCAGGCTGAAATTGCTAATGAAGCGGGGATTTAAATATCCCATGCTTCATTAGCATAAAAATGGCTGCTGCTTTTTTTCCCGGCACAGAGCTTTGTTGGAGAAAAGTGGCAGTCTTTCGCTAAAGAAAGCCTTTTCCAATAGATCCCTTATGCCTCATGAAATGACTAAAAAAGCAGATGGCCCATTTAATGGGTTTGGAGCGATAAATGGAAAGCGAAACCTTTCCCGTACCCATTCAAGTGGAAGAAGTTGGAAAATCAGTTCTGATATGAAAACTCAAAAAATGTCTACGTGCTGATAGCTATTTCTCCAATTTATTTTTCAAATCCTTTTAAAGGAGGACAGATCTTCCTTTTTTCTCTTTAATACTGACAGAGATACTAAGATTTCTTTAGAATGAACCTTGGCTAAGAGGCTTCTAAACTGAAGACTAGAAAGACCAGCAGAGGTATATAGTTCTACCAAACATTCACCTGATAATCGATGACACCTTCAATTATACGCACACAGCTTGGTTATGAGGATAGGAACTTTTAAAGCTCTTGCTAGAAGCATAGAAAGCTTTTGACTGGGTTGAGCAGCTTATGTCTTTAAGTGTTTAAAAGAACTATACATCTGATTCTGAGTTTCACAAATGAATTTCAGAGTTATATGAATGAAGTCTTATATTTTGTCAACAGAAATAAACCAGGGACACACAGAGGCAGACCTAAACAGGGATGCCATTTTTTTCCTCTTTAATAACCAAATCCCTTGATATTCAAAGATGGAATAACCAACACTTTTACCAGGTGTGGCCTGGGTCCTTAAGGAGAGGCTTAGGGCAGGGGTTGCGAGTGTGTGTGTGGGGGGGGGGGGGGTGCAGGAGTCAAGGCTGAGGGTGAGGAGGGGTGGGCAAAGGAGTGTGTGTAGGGGGGCAGGGACAAAGCCTCCCTTCTCCCCCCCCCTCCATGCTCCTTGTTCTTCCCCTTCCTAGTCTGTTCAGGGAGCAAGAACAAAGTGCACAGTTCATCTGTCCCCTGTGCTCCCCAGCCAGAGTGTGGAATGCAGAAAACTGTGCACTTTCTCCTTGCCCCCTGACAAAGGGGAACAGCCAACAATATCCCTGTACGAATCTGGGGATGGGAGAGCCCTGTCGCCCCAACTAAAGGGCACCCAGAGAGGGCGCAGGAGTCTCCAAGACTGCCCCAACTCTCTAAAAGAGGGATAGAGGGCATGCCCTGAGCCAGCCCCTTTCACCTGCCTGGTGAGTCTGTCTCTTTTCTGCATAGTTTTTTAAGAAGCAATCCCATTCCAGGCACATCCCGTTTTCCTGGTACAACCAAACCCTGACCTTGTTTTAAGTTAAGATAAGAGGAAGCTGCATACCAAATCTGGTGGTCCTAGCTCTTACCATGTAGGAGGAGTTCGTGAACAAACGGACTCACGGACAGACAGACATTTCTAAAATATATAAGCATATTGATATCTGCCATCTAGAGGTAGAGCATAGCAGCATGCGCTACTGACATTCAACTATGCTGAAAACAGCCTTCCCCACAGTTATTTCAGTAATAAAATTTCTTTGTTTGGCTTCAAGATATCAAGTAAATTTTCTGAAATCAGAAATACTGACAGTAGGAGTTATGCTCAAAAGAATAAATAACTTGATAACAATATGCCCTTTCATGCATACAGAAAAGGTACTCAACGCCCCATTTTGCTAGGTGATAAGAAAATATAAGAAAGTCCATTTCTGCCCAAGAGGTTGCAGTCTAAATAAAAGACATGACAGGTGAGGAAGTTGGAAAAAAACAAGCAAACAAAGGATGTGTGCAATTCCTAGTGAATCAGAAGCGGTTCTCTCTGCCTACCTTGCTGTTATGAGATTGCAGTGTGTCTCAATACATTAGAGTGGCTGTGTGAATAATAAACCAGAGAGCCTGTTTTAGCTTCATTAAATCAGTTAGGAAGTTGAGAACCCTGACGTAACTAACTACCAGAACCGAAAGCTGGTAAAACTGTTCTGCCAGACAAATATGCTGAAATTAGCTTTTGGAAAAGTCTGCTGCTTCTGGCTATGTGGCGTTTATCGAAAAAGAGAGAAATACATATAGGTGTTTAGTGGTGAGGAAAGCCTACAGTCCTACCCTTGGGTGAAAGGATGTTTCTAGAAGTTAGCTCCACAGTCTGTTTTAGTGTGATGAGGCAATTCTAGGCATGTTTACTGAAGTAGTTTATAGTGCACTGCATCTAGAAAGGTTAACAATACAGTAAAAGCTTTGTTCTCCAGCACTCAATTAGCCAGAAAACACAATTAAACCAGCATTTCTGGTATATCCCAATACAAATCTTCAATCTAGTCAACGGGACTAGTATATCACCCAGCACATTATACAACTGCACATTCTGCGCTCTACTGTCATGCAAGAGAGGCAGAAGAGAAGCAAGCTGATATCAGGGATTTATTTAAAAAAGGATGCTCCTGGGTCTGTCATCGGGTCATTAGAGATCCAGCCCATTCTCCTACACCTTCTACATCTACAATAATTGATGTGGATAATGATAATGCCGAGGCATTGCAAGATCTTCTAGTGCCTTCTGAATCAAAGAAAGATTAAATTTTGTTCAGTGTAGTTTCAGAGTGAAATGAATTTTTAGTTATCTGGGCGTAGGTTATATGCTGCCTATAGAAATATGTAGTATCATAAGACAACCTACTGTATAGAAAAGTTTACCTGCATACACCTAAGTGCTTCAAGAAACCAACCACGCTGCAGTGCAGTACTACTACTGGATTGGTGAGTACCTGTGCGCTATTTTATACTTTATTCATTTTATTGTTTCTAATTCTTTGAAAAAGTATTTCATTGGTAAAGTATAAATTAGTTAACTTGGAATATTTGATTACCTGACACCCCCCATACTCTCAACATGCTTTTGCTGATCAATCTCTTGGCACTGATAACAGAACTTTTACTGTATCGTCTTAAAATCCTTCATTCAGTTCCAAATGACTTCATGTAGCTCAAACTGAATTTCTGGTTTGTCCATTTGGATTTGACAGTCTTATTGCATACAAGAAACCTGAAACCTGCTAATGGTTAAGCAAGTAGCAAGTTGTAAATTGCTGCTTCTGAGTCGCTAAGACATTGTTAAAAATATAGACGTACATTCATTGAAGTCTGTCAGTGCATATTTAGTGAAGCTAGAAATGCACAACAGGCAAAATGCAAGTATCTGTATTTGCATACGTATAGGCTCTTTCCCATGCTATAAACATAGTTATTTTTTTCATCACATTCTGGCTCAAGACGGAAATGACTAGCTTAGAAAGAAATGTGGTCTGAACAGAAGATGAGAAAGTCCTGGAGTTCCAGTCCTTGCTCTGACATTGTCCACAGGTAAAGAGGAATTAGTTATTTAAACTCTTCTGCCTTCATGTCCCTGTTTGGAAAATGGGGCTAATAATATCTCAAGCAGTTGAAAAAAGACTTCGTGTTTGTACAGCACTCTGAAGATAGCACTAAGTATTAGTCTTACATTGGTGAGGCAGTGGTTGAAGTGAGGTTTCAGGGACTGTAAAGCTTAAGCTGCTTTTGGGAATAGGTAAAACTGACTCTACATTAAGGATGTTAAGAAGAGAGTAACCAGCTAATCGTGTACTTGATTTACAATTTGTATGAAGTACATGATTAGTCAATAAGGGGCCCAGCTACGGCTCTGCAGTTTAAATGTAGTAGGAGCCGAGTGCTATGGCAGACAGGCTCTTACTACATTTAAGCTGCAGAGCCACAGCGGGGGTTGGTCTGGGAACTGGCATGAGCTGGGACCAGAAGTCCTGGCTCACGCCGGGTTCATGACCGCTCTGCCTCTGCCTTTTAAATGTAGCAAGAGCTGCCCACTGCACCTCTGCCTCCCTTCCGCCCCCCCCCCTCCAGGACCATGGAGATGGTACTGGGGGGGAACTGGCTTTTAAGTTCCCCCCCAATACCATCCTCCCTTGCTACTTCCCTCACCCTTGCTGCCTCTGATGTAGAGGCAGCAAGGGGGCGGGGGAATGCAAGTAGTCGACTAATCGACTACTCTTTTATATCCCTACTCTACATAGATTTAATATTCAGAAAGATCTTTTAAAAACACATTTGAGAACTAAACAGTACAGAGAACAGTTAATCCACCATTACAATACCTTTCCCCTTATATTTGTTTTTCTAGAAGTTTGATTTTCTGCGTAAAGGTACAGTTTTACATATTTTACTTCATTATTAACAGTTTTATTTTTTGCTTTAGAAATACCAAATTTAAAGAACCTTTAAAAATGCTCATTGAACTTATAACTACAACCAGGTACTGTTTATTTACAAAAATAATGTTTACTATGTTTAAGAGCCTCTGCGCATTGCAGAAAATCTGACAAGCCACACAAATGAAGATACAGAGACAGAATCTGTCTCGTGTTCCAACAGTCTTCTGGCATTATTTCTCACATCCTGCCGGATAAGCAAATATCAATATCCTGCCTGAAAAAAAAGGGGCAATTCAAAAATGTCACTTCCGTTGTCATAATCAATGTCACTGAAGTGTTGCCGGGAGCTAATATTAACTTAATCAAGCCAAGCACAGAACAGATCAGTACTTAATAGGCCCTCTAGTCTGACTCCACTTTTGATATGGAAATTTGTGCACTCCACTTATTTTATGAATTCAAAATGGTGTTAAGTTTAACTCTGAGACAGCCAGGAGCCTTTGACACATTTGGTGAAGAACATGTCACTGCTGAAATACAAAAAGATTATCTGTCACCTCACCAATCTGAATGTGTTTTCAACATTTTGCCAGTCGGGTTTTAATGCCAATTTGAATTTTAATATCAATTTAACCTTCAAAATATGTAGCTGAGGCCAAACTTTGCCCCCAAGAGAAAACTGAAGATGATCTACAGGACTGGATCCATAATTAGACACTCAGGGACAGATGCTCAGCTGTCAAATTGTCATTGCTCCATTGATTTCAACTGAGCTACAACAATTTACAGAAGTAAAGGATCTGGCCTTTGATAAGGTGCTGATCGATCTTAACTCCAAAGTTAGGCTGATAATTTGACCACAACTGAATGACACGATCCATTTGGACAAGTAACGCATATGGGTGTATTAGTTGGATCTTCCACTTAGTGCTAAAGAACACGATTTATTGGAAACCTGACCAGTTGCTCTGCTGGGGATGAAAAGACCCACAAAGATCCAGCACAATCAGGCAAGACAGGGCAGAAATGGAGGATTACTCACTGGAGTTCTTTGAGACGTGTTGACACTTTCAGATTGTGCATAAACACGGCCATACTAGATCAGACCAAATGTCCACTTAAAGCAGTATTCTGTTTGGGTATGTCTACACTAGCCACCCTAGTTCGAACTAGGGTGGTTAATGTAGTCATTCGAACTTGCAAATGAAGCCTGGGATTAAAATATCCCAGGCTTTATTTGCATGTTCCCGGGTGCCACCATTTTTAAATGCCCGGTAGTTAGGATTCCCTGCCCACGGTAGGGAGTAACAGTAGTCCGAATTAGGGGCTTTAGTTCAAACTACCTAACCCATGCCGCGTGTAGCCGCGGGCAGGGAGTCCGAACTACCGGGCATTTAAAAATGGCGGCGCCCGGGAACATGCAAATAAAGCCCGGGATATTTTAATCCCGGGCTTCATTTGCAAGTTCGAATGACTACATTAGCCACCCTAGTTCGAACTAGGGTGGCTAGTGTAGACATACCCTTTGACAGTGGTCAACGCCAGGTGCTCCAGGAGCAATGAACACAACAGAGAACATCAAGTGACCCATCCCCTGTAGCCCATTTCCAGCCTTTGACAAACAGAGGCTAGGGACATCATCCCTGCCCACCTTAGCTATTAGCCTTTGATGGATCTATGTTCCATTAGTTTATCCAGCTCTTTTCTGAACCCTGCATAATCTTGACCTTCGCGATAAACTCAGGGAAGGAGTGCCACAAAGTTGACTTATGCGTTGTGTGAAGAAAGACATCTTTTGGTTTGCTTTAAACCTGCTACCCGTTAATTCCATTTGGTGATCCCATATGCCCAAGAGCACAGAATTTTCATCAGCAATGTCTGGGGAGTCTGTGCATGCACCCCAACTTCATTGTGTCTTGCACTGGGGGAATAAAGCAAGCTGCCAGACTGGTGCCATCATTGTTCCTTCTCGACCATCAGTCGGGTGTGTGTGTATAGTGTGTGTGTGTGTGTGTGTGTGTGTGTGTGGCAACAGGGAAGGAAGGCGAACAGTGCACTACATTTAACTTCCTAGTGTAGACCAGGGCTATTTCGAAATAAGCGCCCCCTTATTTCAAAATAATAAGCAGGGCATCCACACTACCAAGCCTATTATTTGAAATAATGGGCTGGTTATTTCAAAATCTATACTCCTGCTTTCCTTGGAGAATAATGCTTATTTCAAAATAGTTATTTCGAAACAGTGGTAGTGTGCTCCGGTGCGGATATTTTGAAATAACTACTCCCCAGAATAATTTGAAGTAATTACTCTCCACTGCTTCCTGGAGCTCTAAGTCAAGGTAGCAAGTTCACAATAACAGAGCCTGCCTCGGGCTAATTTTTAGGCTCTTCCATGGGGGGGAGGGGCGGAAATGGAGAGATAACATTATTTCAATTTTGTTATTATTCCAAAATAATTTCCTAATGTAGACATGTCCATAGTGACAACACTGCTACAAGAGCTGCAGTTATTAAAAGGGGAGTAATCCCTTCTTTGACTGTTTGACCCTCTGTGTAGTGCACTTTGGGTTATTCATAAGCAGGATCTCTATAAGGAGTCAGGTGTCTGTGGTCCTATAGCACAGACTGTAGACCTGCCTTGCCTAGAGAAGCATCAGAAGCAGCTGTTGCAGCATAGCACAGCATCTAGGGAATGTGTGTAAGGAACTCCAAGTTATTGTTCTGCAGCTGTCAGTACCAGGAAAATCTCTCAAAGAAGCCTCAGATGTTGCCTGAGCTCTAGCTAAGCGAGTTCTCAAGTTGTCCTATGAGACAACCAATGACTCCCTTGAGCAGATCAGTTCTGACTGTCTCTTCTGGGGAATATGTGAAAGCAGAAGCTCCCAGTGGCTAACAGTGCAAGAGGCTTTCAAAACTTTTGTTCTCTGTAGATGCAAGCAAGAGCTCTGTACACATCTAGTGAATGCTATGTGACCGCCTCTTTGGTAGAACAAGGCTTAGGATGATACACTGGTTGATTTGGAAGAAAGATCACCACAATGTTTGGGATAAACTTATGACATAGTCTTAGACACCTTGCTCTTGCAACAAGACCAAACCAAAGCTGTAGGGTGGGTAAGCCATAAGTAACCTTAGTTCCCCAAACTCTTCTGTCCAGTGTGACAGCAATTAGAAATGTTACCTTCACAGAAGGGGTTTGTACTATAACTTAGCAAGGGTTGACAAAATAAGGTTCACGTCCCAGGTTGGTACTGGTATTGCCACGGAGGAAAACCAAATACCACCTTTCAGGAACCAGGCACAAGACCATATAGTAGGTGTCTACTCATGGATAAAACATGCTAATGGCACAAGATGTGCTCTAACGCAGAAACAGCAGCAAGGATTTTAAGGACAAAAGGATGTCAAGAATGTCCAGAATCTTAGCCTGTAAAGGAGGAATTACCTATCAGTTACATGACACCAAAATATCAATCTCCCTCTTAGATTGTAATAGTTGCTAGTCAAGCAAATCTACTGAACAGGTTTTCTCTAACTCTGACATTCATCCAAATACACCACCCTCAGCGTGCCTGGATTTGGTTGGCAAGTACGTCCTGGGTGTTGGACTAATAACTAGTATATTGAGGAAGGTGGAGAGAGGGCTGGTAAGGGGAGACTAAGATTCTTTGGGAAATTGTGACTAACGGATCCAGATTGTGCTTCTCTGAAGCGTGAACAGTCGACAGTCACACTTGTAGACATTTCAGGTGAAGCCTCACTAAGTGGGTCCCATAGGTGCTTGCAGCAGTCTGGCCCAACAGTGCCAGACAGATCATGTGGGAGTTCTGGGATGCAAACGGAGTCACTGAATGAGCCCAGTGATGGAGAGAAAGTGGCCCTCCAGTAAGTAAGCCCTGACTGCAACACTGTCCAGCCCAGCCTTGAAGAATTCTATAGACTGTGAGTGTTTCAGGGTGGACTTCTTTCCAGTTTGTCCTGAGGTCCAGCCTTTCAAACAGATGGAGAAGTACAGTTGTTGTTTCTCATGATCCTGGTAAGACTGTCTCTTCATGAACCAGTTGCCTAAATAAGGGCAGACCATTGCCCCCACCAGTGAGCTGCTATCACCAAGAGCACCATGGTGAACACTTTTGTGCCATTGAGCCCAAGGGGCGAACTCTGTATTGGTAGCACTGCTGAATGGTCACAAATCTCGGAGGAATCTTCTGTGTGTACCATTAATGTCTATGTGAAACTGAGGACTGTTAACCAATAGTCTGGATCTAGCAATGGGATAAGGGATGACAGGGTCACTATTGTGAAACTTAGCCAGATGAACTTGTTCATTTCCTGAGGTTCAGAATGAACCTCCACCCACCTCTCTTTTTGCAGCTGAGGCAGTAACTCAAGTAGAATCTCTTTCCCCTTTTTTCAAGTACTGGCTCAATTACCACATGAATTCTACCTCCTCCCCTAACATCTTCTTATGAGGATCTCCAAACAAACAAACAAACAAAAAAAAGAGGTCAGGGAAGTGGGTCTGTGAGGGAAGAGAATTAGGTTGCATTCCCCAACGCAGGGCCGGGCAATAATTTTTGATGGGGGACCACTCCACCATTTGGTAAGTGGTCAAGGGCAGCACTTTTCCAGAGAGGAAGTGCAGGGTCTGGGATGGAGGTTGGGTGCAGAAAGGAGCTTGGGGTAGGAGACTGGGGTATAGGAGAGGGTGTAGAGTTTGAGAGGGAGTTGTGACCTGGGAAGAGGGTGGTGACTGGAAGCAGGGAGTATAGGAAGGGCTGGAGCCAGGAGGCACTTACCTACGTGGTTCTGGGCCAGCTCAGCTCAGCTCAACAGGGTGGCAGACCCAGACCACTCAAAGCAGCTAGCTGTTCGATGTGGCTCTCTGCACTGTGTGGCGGGAGTGGGGGCAGAGGCTTCACATGCTGCCCATGTCCCCCAGCACAATCTCTCAGCTCCCATTGGCCGGCTTTGAGTGGCATGGAGCTGCTCCAGGTCTGAGGGGCAGGCCACATTAAAAGACTTGGCGGGCTGGATCTTGCCCACCCCTGCTCTAATGTAACATTGTCCATTTGTCAGTCATATGATTTCTGTCTAGGCAGCTGGGTAATGAGAAAGCCAGCCTCCAAAGGGAGGCTAAAGGCCAGAGGCATTGTGCAGATCTAAAGGGACAGTTAAGAGTGTGGCTCTGAAACATCCCATCAAATACAAATCAGTCTGGAGAGTGACAGTGGTTAGGAAGTAGAAGATAGTTAGTTGTGGGCACCCTTTCTGTGCATTCTCTGACACTCGTGTGATGGTTCATACTACTGCTGATAAAAGGCAGGTAGGGCTAGTTGTCTGAACTGTGACTAACTGGGTTTGCTTTTGATCACGGGTGCGTAAATATCTAGTGATTGCAAATGTGGCTTGGGAGTACGTCAATAAATGGAGGGACATATCCATTTTAATGCTGTACAGAAAAAAAGAAGGGGGGGGTTACAGACAGGTATTGTGATAATCCGTGACCGGGGATGAGCTTTTGGTGCCAATCGTAGCTTTCAAGGTCAGGGATCCTTGACATTCTCCCCACAATTGCTGAAGAGTCAGGGAGGGCGGGAGAGGAGAGGGAAGAAGGATACAGCAATGGTTTCCTTCCCAGAGGGAGTGTTCTAGATAAAGAATGACCGTGATAAAAACTAAATCCTAACTAACTTTTCTAAAGTGATTTACAGCAAAATGAAGAATTCAGCACAAACACTGAAGATGCATCCTAGATGACAACTAAGATGGCAGTGGCCTGGCAGCTTCCTTTATCTTCTCAGGACAAAGCAAAGTGGTGAGCAAGCATGTATGTGCAGCCCACATAGGCACGGCTAAAGGAAATTCTCCAACCTGGATGGACAGCATGAGCCACCTGAAGTGCAGTATACATAGGGACAATCACTCAAAAAAGAATTATCCTTTCTTTCCCTTGTCCTCCTTCTTTGCATGCATGAATATCGAGAGGGGCAAATATGCTTAAAAACCTACATCTTGTACTTTGACAAGCAGTTTAAATCATGTGTGCGCTTCTATCTAACAAAACAGGAAGGTACCTAGATACTGAATGATACAGTATAAAGGGATAATGAGCATGATGACTATGTTACTTTCTCATAGGTAATACAGCCAGAAGTGCATGTGCTCCCAAGAGAATGCCAAGAAAGTCTTTGGGAAGCCCACACTAGCCTGTAGTCTATGTCATGTGTTGTAACTAGTTTTTCTTGACATGCTATGTTCCAATAAAAACAGATATAATTTTATTTTCTATATTCCGTTCCCTGTCAAGCCACGCACCTTAAATTATCACCATCTAGACGTCTAGACTACAGGCTTTTTTCGGAAGAAGCTTTTAAAAACTTCTTCCAAAAGAGAGTGTCCACACTGCCAAAGCGCATCAAAAAAGCGATCTGCTTTTTTGAAAGATAGCATCCATTCAGTATGGATGCTATCTCACATTTAAGCAGTGATTACTATGGACAGAGTGGTCATTAGGGCACCTGTGCTTTTTCCTCTTTCCTTTTCTTTTGAAAAAACTCCCTCTTCCGCGTCCACACACGCCTTTTTTCCAAAGGAACTCTTTCGGAAAAGGCGTTCTTCCTCATAGAATGAGGTTTACCAATGTCGGAAAACCCACTATATTCTTTTGATTTTCTTTCAAAAAAATGCAATACCAGTGTGGATGTAAGTGGTTTTTTCAGAAAGACAGTCAAACAGCTGTTTTCCCGAAAAAAACCCTGCAGTCTAAACGCACCCAAAGAGACATTTTCTCTCCAGGTCACCTAAAATCATTTTTCCTGTGCATAATGTTGCATCTTAACCATCAGCTGTCTTGGGACCTACTAGGGCTAGAATCAAGAGCTATGTCCCATTGTGAATTTGAGAACATTTCTTCACTATTTATGCAGTGCTTCCTTATCAGTCATGATGGTCTAAATATAAAACATGCCACAACTCTATCTGCCACTGGAATCAGACCAGTGTGATCTGCGAAGATGAAAGTTTAATATTTTGGATGGGAGGAGGGACTATTATTGGGGCAGATTTAATGTTTACTTTTTTAAAGTGGTGGATGCCTGGAGTGCACATTAGTTTGGCCTGTTTACAGCAGTCCTTGCAGAGATGAATGAATCGAGTGCAAGTGTAGTGGTTAAAGTTGTATGATAAAAGCATTTATCACAGGGATATTACCACTACATGTAGTTTATATCACAATTCGTCATCCTTTGTGAAATACTATACACCCACACATACACCTACCTTCCTATCCATCCACAACTAGAAGCCAGAGATACTTATACCTCTTCAAGGGCACACACCTACACAGCAGGGCAAAAGTAGAATTAAGCTACACAACTTCAGCTATGTCAATTGTGTAGCTGAAGACAAAATGGCTTAATTTGGCTGTTAGCGTTCTCTACACCGCAGGAAGAATACTCTTCCTTCAACTTCCCTTACTCCTTGTGAAATGAGGGTTACAGGAGTTGGAGTAACAAGTCCTCCAGCTCACCATTATTTCAAAGTAATAGCTTGCTATGTAAACGCGCTCTTTGTTATTTCGGAATAATGTCAGTTATTCCAAAATAATGCTGCTGTGTAGACAGCCTGAGATCTGTACCATTCCTTCAGATGGTGGGGAGGAGAGACAGAAAGGCATTTTAGGAAGTCTCAAGTTGAAACTCAGAGAGAGCATATACTGTATATCCAACAAATACATTTCCATTCTGAATTCTCACAGACACCAAGGCCTATCCCCACCCATTCTAAAATCTAACTTAAACCGAACAACACAGAGAGAGGTACAAATTCCCAATCCCCTGAAAAACACTATTCCCATTTGAGACCACTGCAGTGGTACATTCTCCTGGGGACAGAGTACAGGTATAGCTGAGGTACAATCCCCCCCAAGAGAAGCATAGACATGCCATTTACTCTTGAGAAATTTAGTATTTACTCTCCTTACCATCACTCCCCACTATCAATTAATACAAGTAAGCAAATTTGAGCTTTTTTCTTGCAACTATTCTCTTTTCTACTGAAATCAGAATCGGGAGGATCCTCTGGTTTAGGACATTTTTCTGCCTTGCCGCCACTGCAATTTTCACAATTTCTTATATTTAATATTCTAGTTTTGTCTTTTCCTTTTTTGGTGCCTCAAAAAGTTGTTTCTTCTGTTAAAAAAGTAACAATGTTTATGGGGAAAAGCTATTGGATATTTTTTCTTAGTGTAGTTAAACTGGCAGTCATCATCCACAGTTGTTAGAAGGATCCTGTTTAGTAATTAATGAGGATGAAGGAGACAATTACGACATATCCTGTTCAGTTTGTCTTGAAAAATAAATTCTCCTTAAAAGAAATACATTCACAGTAAGTGCTTTGTTTCAAGACACATGATCACTTTCTATATTCCAAATACATGACATTGGATTTTTTTAAATGCTAGTTAATAATATTTTCATATTCATTGACGTGATTGAAATATCAAAGTTCTTTAACTTTAGAATAGGGAGAAAATGCTTTAATCCTCTAACTAGTGGAATTCAGTGGACTAAAAAGAAGCAGAGACTGAATTGAACAAGAATGCTAATGAAGATTAAAGCTTTGTTCTTGTTGTACTTTCTCCAGAGTATTTAACATTAAAATTATTGTAAAGCTAAAATTAATGCAGACTAATGTAAAGATTTTTAAATGCATACATAGGACACCTAACAAATAAGAAATGTATTTTACATTTGAAATATGACAACTCTGGGCAAGGTATGGAGATACACAGTTTTTTAAAATAAAAATGTAGGAGAAAAAGGTTTCTTTTTAAAAGAAGCTATTTAAAATAAATGTCCCTGGAAATATAAAAATCACTATCAAACTAAACAATCAATCAGGCTTCACTATCCCATAATATATTCCATTTTGCTATTCTTTCCTTGGGCATCTCAGAAAGTATTTCTAGTTTGCATAGGGGTCATTCAAAAGATGAGGATGTGTCTCTAGATATTATGAGGTTCCTTTCAGGGTCTGCTTTTTAATTTGCAAGATTAAAAATCACATTGCACATGGGGAAAAATCGTACATTCTCTGAAAGGAGGTTAGGTAGAGTTACACTCATGGAAAAATAGTCTATGTCTGTGTACACATGTATTAAGCACAAATTTATAAGAAAAGATTCAGATACCCATACACATATTCTCCTTGGAGAATTTATGTACAGTTTGTCAAGAGTAGTGTACAGAGCCACACTCCCCTCAGTATTTTGGCTCCCATCTTCAGCAGCTAACGAGTTAAAGATGATAAATGCCATTAACAAAGGAAAGAGGATCTTTCCTTTGTTTCCTAAAAAACACGGATGCCTAATTTCTAACAATGTATTTTTAAAGTCATTAGGCTTCTCATATACCCATAATTTAGATTTCCAGTTTTAGATATTTTTCTGCCTCTTAAAATGTTTTACTAACTGTAGGGAGACAGAGATATTACATATACTACTTTATTGCTAGCACTTCCTGTATATTTATTCATAATTTTTCCATATAATACAGTACAGTGTAAATCACATATTCTGTGGCTATAGATGCCTAATACATGACATCTTCATGCCACAAATGTCATGATACAAAATTGATATTTTCCATATAATGCATCCACAATAAAAAAAGGTATTAAAACAGTGGAAGTATTAAAAATATTCTTTTATTTTATACGTATTAAAATGATATATCTATCTATGCATTTTGGATGTAGAATTTATTTTAAACAAACGAGGACAAAATATCTACTTCCGCACAACAGACAAAACAAAGGTTTGATTTTAAAAACAAAATAGAACACATAGATTTGATTTTCAACTGTCCTTACTCATGTCGAGTAGTACCTTAGTCCTTGGATAATCCCATTGAAATGAATAGCACAGCTCCAGGATTAAAGGTATCACTCAACATATGTCAAGATCCAGAATCAGGCCCTGTTTCCACCCCCAGCCCCAAAAAATCTGGTAAGGGATATTATCAATGTAAAATTTAGGAAACACTTGACTTTATAAAATTAACATAATACCAATAACAAGCGGTTATTTTTTCATCCTTCCACCTTTATTTATCTTGCTTCTTCGTCTATCCTACAATGATGGGGGCAAATGCTCTATATTTTGCTACTAACAGTTTAACCCCTTCCCCCAAATATCTAAGCTTTATTTTAATATATAGAATGTAAAAAGTTTTCCCACTAAAAATGGCACTTTACCAATGGTGATCAATCTTAAATTTAGCTCAAAATGAAAAAGTTAATGATTAATTCAATTCTCTCATTCATTTTAAAATAGTGCATATTTTATTGTTTAATGAAACCCTTCTCAATTGTGTGCATTTGTTTTCATTATATTCTAATGTATTCTAGCATTATGCTGTTTGTGTCAGAAAGAGAAGGAAAACAGTCAATATATTACAAAAAATCCACAACTAACCCATGAGTGTATTAAAATTCACAACAAAAAAACAAACCAGGCAGGAGTAGGGAAAGTGTGTGTGTGTGTACACATACACAGAGATTTTAAAACTCCAATTTGTTTTTTAAATACAAATAGGGTTTTTTCCGTTATTTGTGCTACACATCAACATTTTAATTTTAAAATCAAAAGAAAATGAATGTTTAATTTGCATTTCAGTCTAAAAGCAGGTAAATATGTATTGTTTCAAAATAGGAAATCTTTTCCATTCAAACACAAAATGTAATATTGATCCACTATTGATAAGGTCTCATGGGGGGGGGGGGGAAGGAAAGCCCCCCATTAGTTTGGGTTTGACTGGCAGGAATGTGCAAGTTAATACACACTATGGTATCTAGATATATAAAAAGAAGAGACATACTGGAATTTTAAATATGAATTGAATGTCAGTTACAAAATTTAAAACATTAAATTAAATTTTAACATATTTCCACAAACTCATTTGTAGACATAAGGCCCCCAATGGGTTGGTACAATTATATACATTGGCTTTCACATCACTTCAAAAAAATCTAATCAAGTCTCTGTCATTTCTCTCTATCTGGTGTATCTTTTATTTCCCTGAAAACGTATGTTTGGTTTGCTGTAAGATGGAGAGTAAATAGAAAATAATGCAGAAATAACCCATCCAATTACAATAAAAGTATCCTTTGTAACAAAAGATTAACATTCATTCTCATGCATAATAAAGGGGGCTGTATCCTGCGTGTTCATCTCACAGAAGTTATGTTACTGGCTCTGCAAAATACCGCATTCTAACTGCACAGAAAGTGTAGACATTTACATCTGCTATCAAGCTTAAACCTGGAAAAATATAAATGATACTCTTTTGCATACTCTTCAATGAAAACAGGTACTTGTGACTAAATGGAAACACATATTTGTTTATAATAACGAACAGTCTATGATCAGACGAAGTACAAATGATAATGAAGAACTCAGGCTTAAACATTTTTTTTAAATAATTGTTTTAGCATGCCTACTGTTCGAAAGTCAGAGATGGATAGTTTTAGAGAGAACGTATTTTTCTCTCAGCAGCCAACAGCCCCCATGAATATATTCAATTAAAACTGAAGAGCATAATCTTGAAATAGGGAATATGGCAATTACATTTTCAGCCAGCCGTAGACGTTATGTCAAATTATACTGTACAGGCTTTTTTGCTAGCAGAATTATTTCTTGCCTCTAATGCAAAGAAAAATCAGGAACTCAGCGAGGAGAAGGAAAGGCTTACCTTTGCGCCACAACAAAAGAACCAGCTCCACCACCACACCAGCAAATGCATCTGAGAAGAAAATGCTAAGAGTAAGATAGCTAGTAACCAGCACTGAGGCTCTAACGGTTCTGCCAGTGCCCTTTTTCAGGCACCAAGCATGACAATGCCTGAACACCCCTCCCTTCACATCACAGCAGGCTACTGTAGCCAGGAGACAGAGGTGCTTAAATTAGAAAACCGCTGCCAGAGGAAATAAACGGGAACCACAGCGACCCCCTCGACCCCAGCAGCTATCAAATCCGGGAAGATATAGTGCACATCTGTTTTACGAGGTCCCCAGGGAGCTCCAACTCCAGCTACTTACCCTGTCTGCATTATTAATAGATGTTAATGGCTCCATTATATCGAAAAGAAGCTGCTCTCTTTTTCTAATATGGAAATTCCAAGTCAAAAATCATGAGGCAGCAACCGGCTCCTAGGTCTTTCTAACTGCAGAACCGAGCCTCCACCCCCACTTTCCCTCACCACCTTCAATACACTGGTTTGGTAACAAAAAAAAAAAATCGATTCATGGCAGTAAACAACTGCAATAAAGCAAACAGGCAGACAAAGACTTCCTGCCATAAGGCAATTCCTGAATATATGATTTTCTTTTTTGCAAGATTTCAGCTAGAGCATTTTTCTGTACAATTGATAGAGAGTAAAGAACAGAATTAACCCTTGGCATGCAAACATTACTTGGATGGCTAAATATGTAGATCTGTGTATTTTTACAGCTAAAGTTATTCTGATCTTAAACATAAAGCATATTTACATGACTCAGCAATAAAGTATCCTACCTCAAGACTTTGATTTAGCTGATAAATAAAAGGATGTGATCCTAAAGTATCCCTAGGCTGCGTTTTTGTTAATGCACAAATTTCCTAAGGGGCCATTTACCCTCGGGGTAGGTGTAGTGCAATCGTGCACCAAAGTGTCAAGAGACCCACCACAAAAGATATTGACCTATTTTTAATCAGATCCATGTATGACTGCCATGGAATTACCATTGGGAATAAAGTGAACTAAAGATTTTTTTCAATCCTTTGAGAGCAATACGCATGGCAGAATTGTGCACTTTGATGTAGGTATTCTGAGAGGTTCTGCATCAGCGTAGCTTAATTTCTATTACATCTCTAATAGGACCAGTCTCATTCATACAAAATTTCACATTCTACTCAGCAAAGCTACACACATGGATATATTTCTCTTTAGATCTCCACTGACATCCACATAACTCATTATTATATCATTTAATTTAGCTTTTAATAAGTAACTTAAGAAGGCAAACAGCATCACAGTTTCAGTTTTTTGCTGTGCTAAAAAGTATGACACATTTTTGCTTGTATCCACTTTAAAACACCATAAATTCTCAAACTATGGGAGAATACCTTGAACTATAATAATACACTTGCATTATAGATGGGAGGGGGGCGGTCACGTCAAGTGTTACCTACTAGTATTGCAGATGCATGCTGCAGCTGTATGCTTGCTTCCGACAAATGAATGAAAAGTGTCATTAATTCTTCCAAGACAAATGTAACAGATTGGCTTTGTTGCCACTTGCCTCTGCAGCTTTCTACAGCGGTACTTGCACGCTCTCGAAACGAAATCACAGGGTCTGGCTGTATTAACTGTATTACAGACAGCACTGATGTGATCGTCTTCATCTCTCTCTAATTATTTATCCAGATCAAGCCTGACTGCTGGAAAATTAGCTCTCTCCAGGAGGTAACAGAGCTGAAAGGTTCTTTTTACTGAGAAATGATGGGTTGGTCACAAGCAGTACATAGGCTAGTGAGGCAGTTGTGGGGAATGTCATGAGATACATTTACAATAGGATTTCCATCCTTGGTATCGAGAAAAAGAATTGCTAGTTTTATACCAATAGGAAAATATATGTCCACAAAATAAAACTGCATAAACCTTCACTCTCTCCTTAATATGAATTTACTTCAAGGAGAGAAGGAAGGCTCTGCTCACTTCCCATTGTGTATGCATTTGTTCAAACTTGCTTTATGCAAACAGTGTAAAAGCTCTACAGTTTTCACTTACATAGAGAAATGGGTTTTTTCTCCCCTTGACAATTGCACTATGGCTATCTTCTTTGATTCCCAGAGTTGCTTTTATTAAACATGAATTGACCAACCTTGGAGTAGCTTAACCAAAAGCAATAGGCAAACATGAAGAACTGACCAACTTGAACAAAGCATAATAAAAATAGAAATATTTTTACTTGTCTATTTCTTTGGCTTTACATATAGATGATTGGTTTGAATTTTTTTTTTCATTTTCTCCCTTCTGATTACAGAATAAAATAATTATGAAAATTAGTACACTTTACAGTATTAAAGGATTAACCTTTGAGATTATTTTATTTCTCATTGCTTAAGGATGAATGCTCCTGCTAATCCACTAGTCATTTCAAGGGAGTGTATGGTACGATATATAAAAATAAAACACAAACATAGAGGGCCAAATTTTAATCTCAGTTTCACCAATTTAACAGGGCACATCTTGGATTTAATCATTAGACCATCTAAAAGGTGAGAAAATTTATGAACAAAATACAACATAATGCAGAATAAAAATGCTAGACTCAATCACCAGTGGTGTATTTAGGGACTTTTTTTTCCCTGCTAAATATTGCAGCAATAGTAATAACAAAAACAAAGAAAGGTGACTAAACAGATTTCAGGATGACTTGCTCTTCTTATTGTCTTTGCAGCAGTTTCAGCACGTTGGTCTTTTTGGATTCTTTTAAATTGCATTGGGTATTACGTATGCCAGGGATGGAGTGAGAATAGTTGTCAACCCACCTGACTGCAGAACAAAGAGCATTTTTTCTTCCCGCATTTGTTGCTGATGCCAAAGCCACACCCTTTAGTCTATACAAAACACAAGCACTTTTACATCTACTTTTTCCTATCTATACCTATGGGCTTTTCCATACTAGAATAATAGAAGCCACTTTTCATTTTAAGGAGTGATTAATGTGGCATTTAGTAAGTGACTAAATCTGCGGATTGTGCAGCTGCATTTCCTGCAGTATCTGGAAATGGAGTTTCTAAACATGCACTCTCCCTTCAGTGGCTTAACACTACCCACCCACAGAAAAAAAAGGATTTAAAAAGAAAAACCAACAAGGAGATCCGGGGCGGAGGGTGGAGGGATTGTGTGACCTTGTGAAGGGAACAGGGACACAGCCTTTAGGTCCTAAAGATCAATGCATTCATGGAAAGCCTCCCCTTGAAGTCAGTGTGCTTGGATCAGGCTACATGCGGCACGGACTAGGTAGTTCGGACTAGGCTTCCTAGTCCGAACTACCGTTACTCCTCGTTTCACGAACTACCTAGTCCGTGCCACGTGGCACGGAGTCCGCATTAGCGGACATTTAAAAATGGCGGCGCCTGGCTTTATGCAAATGAAGCCCGGGAAATTCAAATCCCGGGCTTCATTTGCAATTCCGGTTGCCTACATTAACCACCCTAGTTCGAACTAGGGTGGTAGTGTAGACATACCCCCAGATCCCCTGTCTGTCACTGGTTCTTCTCCCATGCTCCATTCTGCACACCATGAAGAGGAGGCCTCTGGTCCATTGAAAATGGATACAGAAACAACCTATTACTTATTTATATAGCACTCAAAAGTGTGCTGATTGCTTTACAGGCATAAAAGGCACGCCCCTAAACAATTTATATTTTAAGAAGAAAACAAAATAAAATTACAG
The DNA here is from genome assembly GCF_052426305.1 of Pelodiscus sinensis. NCBI lineage: Eukaryota > Metazoa > Chordata > Testudines > Trionychidae > Pelodiscus > Pelodiscus sinensis. The sequence goes on along the minus strand of NC_143053.1, from coordinate 185,620,424 downwards.
GCAATGGGGAAAAAGGAGGAAGGGATGTCTGGAAACCAATTGTGTTTATTGACCTGCCAATGCAGAACTGTTCCCTGTATTAATTTCTATAATCTATTCTAGAAAACACTGGTCGATCTATTTTTAAAATTACTCAAAGTATTCCCTGATACCGCCACTTACTTCTCTTAAGAAGCCCCTGCTGAGGTGGCAAGGGTGCCGTGCAGTGTTCCCTCTAAGAATTTCCATCCATGAGCGGAGTGAGTTTTCTCTTGTGCATCAACAATGAGGACATGTGCGCTTGTTCCGATGTGTGCCACTGTCGCACTCGCCAGTGGTGCTGCTCCACGAGAGACTTTCCCAGCACAGGGACCCCGAGCCCTGCTCCCAGATAGCACCTCTCCACCTCACGGGGAGAAGTGCCCCCCTTAGGGAGCTCTATTCCGGGGGCAGCCTGTGTGCAGGGCAGAGGCTGCCCCAGGTTCCTCCTCGTGGGGCTGGCTGTCAGTCCCCACCTGGGGCAGAAGGAAGCTGCTGCCAGCACCCAGGATTGCAGGGAGTGAGGTGCTGGGGGTGGGGCAGTGACATTTGGGAAGCGGACAGGGGAGGGGAAGAGAGTGGGGAGGAAAGGGGCTCTGAGGGGCAAAAGAGAGGTGTGGGAGGAGGGAAAGAGAGATGCAGGGAGCCCCAGCCCAGGAGCAGCTGCAGGTGTCCCCCCCACCCAGGGAGCAGGCAGGCAGCCACTACATGGCCCTGGACACAGCCTAAAGGGCTGGAGCTCGGCCAGGGCTGTGTGGTGGCTGCCCAGTTGTTCCTGGGGTGGGCCACGTGGCGGGCAGCTGCCCCATGCACCATGGCTGGAGGTGACTTCAGCTCCAGCCCCAGCACATGGGGCAGCCACCCACCACACAGCCCAAACCAGGAGGCAGCGGGGCAACCACCATGTGACCTTGTTCCCCCACTTTCCCACCAAGCCCACCAGCAGCAGTTTACTTTCCAGGAAGGTGAGTGTTCCTGCACAGCTCTGCTGAGGAGGTGCACAGGCTTCAAATTCTTTGTGCGCACCCACACAGGCGCACACCCTCCAGGGAATTTATGTTGGCGTAGCTGTTTTTCTTTAGCTCTGAAACAGCAAGGTGCCTAAGACTGGCCTCACACCTTTGAAAAGTAGCCTCCCACCCCCAGTTTTCAGAGACTCCTCAGTTGTAGCAAGGTCTTATGACCTTGTGGAAGGAATGTGAGCCCTTTTCTTCAAGTGTGGAGGGGAGACTTCTCTCAGCTCAGTTTTCAGCTGAGGTTTTATTTAGGTTGGTAGCCTTGCATTCCTTTTGTTTCTGGAATGGAGGTGGGAAGGAGGTTTGGTCTAGGGAATCTTAATGTCCTAGTCACACACGTAGGTACTCTCTCTGCTTTGCTGCCCATCACTTAGGCACTATTTTGGGATACTGGATGTCTTAACAGCACACCTGTTAGTTTGAAATATAATGGACTTTCTATTCCGATGTCCCTGTAAACTTCATTCCACGAGGAATAAGGGATGTTTGGGAATAGTGATTTATTTAGAAATTTGGTGCTGTGTAGACAGTGCCAAATTTCAAAATAAACTATTTCGAAATTGACTAGAAATAAGCTACACAATTTGCATAGCTCAAATTGCATAGCTTATTTCGAGCTACGGGTGCAATGTAGAAGCACCCTTCGGGTATGTCTACACAGCAGGGCTAAAGTCAAATTAAGCTATGCAACTTGAGCTACGTCAATTGTGTAGCGAAGTCAAAATCGGTTAATTTGGCTTTTGGCGCTGTCTACCCTGCAGGAAGTCGAAAGAAGAACACTCTTCCTTTGACTTCCCTTACACCTTGTAAAATGAAGGTTACAGGAGTCGGAGTAAGAAGTCCTCCAGCTCAACATTATTTCAAAATAAAGGCTGGCAGCGAAGACGCGCACTATGTTATGTAAGAATAACATCAGTTATTCCGAAATAACGCTGTTGTGTAGACATAACCCTAGTGGCACCAGGTCAAAACCACCATGAATTTCATGTGGAAACTATCAAGGACGGCCTTCAAAATTAGGCTGTATTTTGAGCTTTCAGAAATCTCTCTTCTAAAGAGTTTGAACTTGTATTTGTGTATTTTCTGGGAGTTGTCTAATCTGTGAGACCTTGTACCATCTGTTATTACCACTACCTTGGTGAGATACAGTCCAGAGAAATATCAGCAGAAAAATCTGGAGTAGAGACCAGAAAAGTAACAAGGCAAGTGAGCAATGAAGGGAAACACACAGTCCAGTCAGATTAAGCAAAGCCCCAGCTGCTATATAATATTCTCCAGTCCGGAAGGTAAAACATTCGGTAAAACAGAGACCCCTAAATATCTGCTGTGACAGTTTGGCAGTTAAAGAATGGACCTTGATCTATGGGGGTTCTGAGAGTCACTGGTGTCCTTCCTTGCTCAATATTACTTGCAGACAGATTTTAGCAGATGGTTGTAGGAAGTAAAATGAAGGCTGTCAAGAGAAAGGCCAGGACAAATATAGGTGCCAAAGGACATGACACAGGACCAATTTCTACTCTCAATTACATTTCTTCAATGGCTATTAGAGTCCAGAGAGCTCTAAAAAGGTCATCGGGGTGGTATGCATGTAACAGGGCAGAATTTGTTTAGTTCCATCACCAGCTTGTCAGATGCTTGAGGTAATTTGATTCCCAACTCTTTATTATACTGCTGCCCTTCACTTCTGCAGCAATCTTTGCTGTCACCATGCCTCTCCTATTGTGCCCAGACTGCATTGAGTTCCCTTTCCCCCCCAATTCTGATGTTCTCATTGAATTTCTCACTGTAGCCCTCAGTCTCTTTCTGTCCTATTAAAACGTCATATTTAGAAAGGGCCATGGAGGATGCTTGTATAACCCAAGATTTAGAAGACATAGCTTGTTATCTGGAGCTCCACAAGTTAGGTGTCCCCGATGGAAAAGTATCAGCTATTCTCCAGGCATCTGACCCTGTAGCCTTTGCTCATGGATGGCTTGGCTCCTTAGGGGAGTCACTGCTGCAGGACTAAGCAGCCAGAGTTTGCTCCCTGCGAGGTTGTAGAGCACCCTCAACTTCCACTGTCGACAACAGGGTTTGCATGTGCTCAGCATCTTGCAGCTGCTGTCTCTGAGCTTGTGTAGCTGCTTGTTCACTCTAAAGTGCCCTGCTCAGACAGGCTGATCTGCTTCCAGTAAAATCGAAGGCAAAAGCTCTCATAGATGCCAGTTGAAGCAGTGATCATGCATTTTAATGTCAGTTTAGAATTGTGATGTCTTTTAGTACCACAATTTGGTGATCCATTGCTCAGTTACATATCAGCATTCAGTTAGTCTATAAGGTGCCACAGGACTCCTCGTAGCTTTTATATCAGCATTGGTTCCCTTTCAGCCTCGCTGCAATGGCCTGGGATAGTAGCTCTCTCAGGGCACGTCTGCACTAGGAATGTTAAATATCAGCTAACTGAATAGTCGAGTAACCTCATGAATTCTTATCGGTGAGTCGACTATTCTATAGTCCCCGGGGGTGGCTGCACTGTGGGGTGCCAGACAGGAGTTAGTCCACGAGGGGAGCCAGTTTAAAAACCAGTTCTTCTTGCAGACTGGCTGCTTGTTGCCCTGTGCTGCTGTCTTTGATAAAGGGACAGCAGTGTGGGGTGGCAGTAACCCCGGTCTGGGTGGGGGGTATGAGCTCCCGGGCCTATCGCAAATCAGAACTGAGCAGGGCTGCCTGCCTGCCTGGATCCTAATACACTTTAAATGCAGAGCCACAGCGGGGGTAAGTCCTAGATGCAGTGGGAGCCAGAACTAAGCCAAGCTGCTGGCCAGCCTGCTAAAAATGTACTGGTTGGGGAGGGGAGGGAAATGTGTGTAGTCTATAGCATTAACCGATAAACTTTTGCTTATCGGTTAATCGTCTACACTATTACATCCCTAGTCTACACAGCAGGGCTAGAGCTGAAATAAGCTACGCAACTTGAGCTACGTCAATTGCATAGCTTAAGTTGAAACAGCTTATTTTGCCTTTTGGCGCTATCTACGCAGCAGGAAGTCTGAGAAAGAGCACTCTTCATTCAACCTCCCTTACTCCTCGTAAAATATGGGTTACAGGAGTGGAAATAATAAGTCCTCCAGCTCAACATTATGTCAAAATAACTGGCTGCTGTGTGGACACAGACTATGCTCTTTCGGAATAACGTTAGTTAGTTATGTTGTGTAGACATAGACTAATAAGTCACAATGATGCTAATGCTCATTTTTGAAACACCTTGATATATGGTAGAAGTCCATCCATCAGTTCTCTGATGCCTGCCACTTTTTTTGAAACTCAAGACACTTTCCATTTGGCCTTCTCTAACAATCACCTTAATCTCTCTGACCTCTCTCAATGTGTAGTCTCTATGCTTTTGCAAACATTACAGCTAATTGTAATCACATTTTTTTAAAGCCCTCCTGTGTTTTTTTTATGTAGACACAAAAGGCAAAATGGCTTGCTTGTTGCTGCGGCACGTTCATAGTGATGGGCTGTGATAGGAAAATTAACAATGGGTTTCTGAGCTGTTCACCCAGTTGCATAACTTACATTATTACACAGGAAGATTAACGGAAAGAGCCAGTATTCTTTTCAGTGTGCTTAGGATATTCGGTGATCTTCTAAAGCCAAAGAGGGTATGTCTAGACTGCATCCCTCTGTTGGCAGAGGGATGCAGATTAGGCAGGTCGACATTGCAAATGAGGCAGGGATTTAAATATCCTGTGCCTAATTTGCATAAAAATGGCCGCCTCCTTGCATAAGGGATCTGTCGAAAAAGGCTTTCTTTCTCGGCAGATCCCCCTCTAGACTGCCACTTTTTGCTGACAAAGTGCTGAGTTGGCAAAATGTGGCGGCCATTTTTATGCAAATTAGGCACAGGATAGTTAAATCCCTGCCTCATTTGCAATGTCGACCTGCCTAATCTGCAAAATGTCGACCTGCCTAATCTGCATCCCTCTGCCTACAGAGGGATGCAGTCTAGACATACCCAGAGACAGTCAACAACAACCCACCTGCACAATCCTGTGAAAGTACCACACCAAGTTAATAACGATTCCTAGCATTCACCAAAAGTTGGACGACACCAGCTTTTTCCACTCCCTTTTGTCTGTCCAAGTTCCATGGTTGCTATTTCAGAATTGCCCCCTCCCCCGGTCACCAGTAAGGAGGGCTGCATTTAATGCCCTGTTTTGTGTTCCCTGTAAGCTGTGCGCTTGTGCGGCTGCTCAGGAGAGATTCAAATGTGGTACAGCTGATTAGAAGAGCACTCACAGCTACGGGTTTGGGGTTTTTTTTGTTTCTGTTGGTGGTACACATTCACACGTCTCGGTGTACATAAAACATTTATTCTGCACATGGATGGAAAAGATTAAAGGGAAATTGGCCTCTTTAGTTGAAGCCTGATCCGAAACTCACTGAAGTTAACTATGAGACTTCCATTGACTTCAGTGGGTGAGTGTATCAAGGACTATTATACATATGAAATATATTTACAATATAAGTACTGAAGGCTGACTTGGATAAATTGTATTTATATATAAATTATTTATATATTAATAAAGCAGCTTTTTTAAAGAATGAAATTCTAAGTGCCGCTGTTATACCATCCTCTTCACCCCACTCGCTTTCCTTGGAAGGAAGGAAATCCTGTTTCTAGCACTTATGGTGAAAAATGTCTGTCTCCAACTAGGCCTTTTACACAGAGTCAGTTCCAACAAAATGTCAAGGTGTGATTTAAATGGAGATTATGATTCAGTGGCCTGGAAGGTGTTGGAGACCAAGTACCTAACTGACTGGGCAAATAAGTGAAAAAGCACCTTCTGCTATGCAGTACAGAAAGACTGAACCATGTATAAGTGGAGTATGGATAAAAAGTCAGAAATAATAATGCTGTGTATTTCCATCCAAGGACCTCACAGAGCTTAACAAGCAAACAGTATACCTATAGGTATTGTACAGACATACAGGAATTATGCATTTAAGTATAATTCCCATTTTACAGGAAGAGAAACTAAGCCACAGAGAAGCTATCTATGTGCCCAAGATCACACTGGTAGTTGTGGCAGAGCTTGAGCATGCCATGTTTTGTCACAAGCTGACACCAGGAGGTGATGTTTCCTTTCCTAGAGCAAAATGAATCTACAGAGAGTTTTAGAACACATGACAGAAGGGTTCTTTTGAAGTAACAATCAAATAATTATTTTAAAAGACAACGACTGTATCTGAAGGATATGGTCACACTTTCTCAAATGAGACGACAAACAGACTGCAGCATTGAAGCCCACAATATAAAGCCATCCAGGAATTGCAATTTTTAAATTTAACACACAGATTTTATCTTCTGTGATCTGGGCTACAGTATTTTCCTGGCACTGGGTCTATAATAGAACCAGACACCTAGAGCTTTATTTCTGACTTGTTGGAACCTCAAATGCATTTAACATGTTTAATGACAAGGGCTTAAGAAGATTCCAAAAGCTGCATCTGATCTCTATAGGTTGTCATCCTGACATACATTTTGTAGATTTATATCCCACTAACACCATTGCCCAATTTGTTTTGATCGACCTGCCACACACTTCCTCTTGCCAGCATTATCTGTGCTCACACACTGTGTTAGAAGTACATGGATGTCACCCAGATGTTTATTTCTGGAGACCCTCTAATGACTGAATTCTATCATTGTCCCGATACTGATATCTGAACATGGGCCAATAGGTAGAGAAGTGTGTGAGTCCAAGTCTCAATGGAGAAGATGCGCTGGTGATGAAAGATGACAGGAAGGCAGAGCTGCTCTATGCCTAACTTGCTTCAGCCCTCTCACAAAAAAACAAGGTATGACCAGACGACTAGAGAAGGTGCCATAAAAAATAAAGGGGAAAGGATGTAGATTGGGATAAGTAAAGAACTTGTCAAAGATCTTCTGACTAATCTGAACTAATTCAAACCAGCAGGGCCAGTCCTATGCACACAAGGGTACTGAAGGAATTAGCTGAAGAAATCTCAGCCACCAGCAACAATATTTATAAACGTGTGGATGATAGGAGAGGTTTCTGGATACTGGAAAAGGGCTAACGTAGTGCCCATCTTTTAAAAGGGGGAAAAGAAGGAGCCAGGGAACTATAGACCACTCAGCATGACCTTGAAAGCTAAGAAGCTACTAGAGCAATATATGAACTAGGGTTGTAAAAAAGTACTGAAACAGTAACCGATCAAAATTCTATCTGTTAAATGGTTACCCAGGGAGCTAGGGGAAAGGGGAGGGGGAGAGGATGTTAGAGGGATGCCCTATGCCTAGAGTACAGTTAACAAATCAATAAGCATCATCTTATTGACTAGTTCATACTAGGAATGTAAGTAAGAGTTTAACTGGTTAGTCAATCTGCAAACACCTGGAGGATGAAGGGCCTATTATTAGCAGCCAGCATGGATATACCAAAAATAAGTCATACCAAACCAGCTTGATTTCCTTCTTTGAGAGTGTAACTGATTCGTTGGATGGGGGAATGCAGCCGACATAGTATACCTGGACTGCAGCAAGGCTTTGGACACTATCCCACATGCCATTCTGATAAATATGCTGGAGAAATGCAGACTTGACAGAAATACCATTAAGTTGATATAATTGGTTAAACGGCTACAAAGAGCAATTATTAATGGAATAATGTTGGATTCACAGGGCACTGTTCTGGGTCTGGTGTTGTCTTAACACTATTAATAACCTGGATATAGGAACAGAGAGCACACTGATCAAATCTGCAGATGACACAAAGTTGAGGAGAGGGAGGTTGCCGACACATTGGAGGACGGAGCTATAATTCAGAAGTATCTTGATGAATTGGAAAACTGGGCTATTGACAGCAAAATGAAACTCAGAGACACAAATGTAAGGTGCTGCACTTAGGGAAGAAAAACCAAATGCAGATACAGAATGGGGGATAAATGACTTGGAGCAGCACAGCTGAGAAGGTTCTGGGAGTTGTGGTGGATCAGAATCTCAGCATGAATCAGCAATATGATGCTGCTGCAAAACAAGAAAAAGGAAACGCAACTTTAGATTGCTTTAACAGAGGCATAGCATGCAAGTCACAGAGGTAACAGTACCGCTCCACTCAGTGCTGGCAGGCCTCAGCTGGAGTACTGGGTCCAAATTTGGTCATCAAAAAATAGAAAGGATGTATGAAACGGGGAGTGACAAAGATGATCAAGGGGATGGAACTGAGATGTTTACTTTGGAAAAGAAGAGACGGAAGGGGGGACATGATAGAGGTCTTCACATTCCTGAAAGGCTGCCATAAAAAAAGAGGAAGGTTTTTCTCTCTTGTCATGGAGGGCAGGACAAGAGGCAATGGGTTCGAACTATAGCATAGAGGATTTGGATTAAATTGCAGGAAAAGTTTCCTAACTGCACAAACAGTAGCTAATGGAACAGCTTCAGGAGATTGTGGAAGCTCCTTCATTGGAGGTTCTCAAAAGGAGTCTGGATCACTAGCTGTCTAGGATGATTTAGATCAGAGGTTCTTACAACAAATTATTTGGCGGCCTCAGGAGGCACCCACCAACTCATGCTGGTGGCTGCGCTAACACTCTTTTTCCTAAAGTGCCTAGTTAGCTTTAAGAAAAAGCAAATAAAGAGCATGTGTATTCAATCCCCATCACTGTAATTTATTTATGTCAGGAATTTTTTTGCAGATTAATAATAAAAATATTACTGTGCCAAGTGACAGCTGTATGTTTGTTCAGATCACTTCTCAGCAAGTTCCAGGACAAATTAAGCCCTGGATGGGGGGTGGCAGAGACCGTGGGGGACATGATGGGATGTGACCTGGGGAGGCAATGGCAGCCCCGGGTGATGGAAGGGTAGATGCAGGGCCAAGAAGGCAGTGGGATCCAGGGGCAATAGGGAGGGGGACATGCACATGGAGCCAAGGAAGAGGAGGAGGGTGTGTGGCGAGCCCTGCAGCTGGATCTGGGGGTTGGCACTTGCTGCCGTGTGGCTGGGGTTCAGTGCCTGTGGCCAGAGCCCAGAGCTGGGGGCAGGAGCCGCATAACTTGGGAGGAGGTCAGCACCCAGATCCACAATAGCAGCTACTGCACAGCAGGGGCCAAGAGCTAGAGTCCAGGGCCAGTACCCACCACTACATGGCCAGAGCCCAGAGCTGAGTACTGGAGCCTGGGGCCACATAGCCAGATCCAGGGGCCAGTGCCCACCACCACGAGGCGGAAGCCAGCACCTACTGCCATGCACCCACTGACCGGCGCTTGCTGCTGGGGGGACAAGGATCCGCACCCAGAGCAAGTGCCTGCTGCAGCACTCCCAGGTCCAGGTCTCAGCACCTGCTGCTCCGCAGCTGGAACTACAGGTCAGCCTGGGGGTTGGAGCATGCAGCAGGGGTTGGTGTCCATAGCTCATGACTACCACCAGGTTTGAGGGGGTCGATGCCCACGGCTGGCACTGCGTGGCCAGCGATGGGGACTGGAGTCTGTTCTGAAGCCCCATGGCCAAAGGCCAGGGCCGCATGACCAGAGCTGGGGGTCAGCACCCAAAATCCTGCAGCCGCAGCCAGATGCTGGCACCTGGATCCTCCTGGCAGGAGGCCTGGTCTGTGCAGGCAGGTTCCCTAAATTCTACCACTGGAGCCTGCCTCCCAACCACCGCAGGGCTGGAGCCTGAGCTTCATCCCCCTTTTCTCCCCCCCAGTAGAGAACTCACTGTGCTCCTGCAATGTTGTGTCCACAGCTCTTCAGGGACCATGCAGAGCTATGCAACCAGGAGGAACAAGGGAGGGAGGGATGGAGGGGCCGATGCTTTGCCTCCCCCACTCTCCCCTCACTGCTCAGGAAGTTGTCATGCCCACAGGAAAACACCCTGGTATCTGTATTTGAGAAATGCTGGTTTAGACATAACAAATACTACTTCTTGTCAGGGATTAGATTAGATAGCTCTTTTGCTCCCTTTTAACCCTTTGGTTCTAAGTTATTAAATGGTTCTGTCTCTCCATTCATTCTTGGTAGTGTCCTCTGATAGCAGTTTTGTTTCTCCTACCTCTTAGATTTATAATTTTGAAGATATTTTAACCCTGGACTTTCTCTAGGGATCACATTAGCATTTTACTGTTACCTCAGAAAATAACCCATCAATTCACACTGTCTTTTGGGAAGAAAAATCCTGTTTAATTGGTTAACAGGTTAAACATTATGTTTAACTGATTAAAGGGGGGATAGGTGGGCTGGGGCACCCCTCCCCTATTGCGAGAAGGGCTGCTCCAGCTGGGGGACCAGACTGGGCCCGCCACGGCCAAGGGGTCTTCCGGCTGACTGGAGCATCCCCTGCCTGCAGTGGGGCCCATGAGGCTGAAGCAGATCCCTGTCTGCAACTAGCAAGTAGCTGCTTCAGCCCCTACCAGTTAGCTATTCACATCCCTAGTTTCTAGTTTGTAAAGACTCTTCATATCAGCCGTAATAAACTAGTAGTCCTGTGGCATTTTAGGGTGCATCTACACTGCAGCCTTAGCTCAAAATAGGCTACGCTATTTGAGCTACGCAAATTGTGTCACTTATTTCAAGTTAAATTTGAAACAGCTTATTTCATAATTAGGCGCTGTCTACATGGTGCCAAATTTCGAAATAAACTGCTATTCCAAAACATCCCTTAATCATCATGGAACGAGGTTTACAGGGACATCAGAATAATAAGCCCGTTAAATGTCAAAATAACAGGCTTGTTCAAAAGACGCAGAATAGCTATTTCGGGATACCGGAAATATCTCAAAATAGTGCCGCAGCATAGACGTACCCCTAGCAATGAACAAAAATAGAAATTTAACAGAAAAATGTTAAGAGTAAGTAGACTTGCTCTCCTGTACTCCATTACAATACAATCGCGGGGTGAAATCCGGGCTTTCCCAAGCCCGGCCCTAAAATCAGTAAGAGTTTTAGAGAAGCCAAAATTTCACGAGAGTCTTGTGAGCAGTGGTTTCTAATGGTTTTTCATAAGCTTGCGTATCGAATGATGGTGTGCAATGTAAACCTAGAGTATTTTTATTGAAGTAAAATTAACAATCACTGCCGTACAGTAATATTTACAAGGTAAAGGTGTTTTCCTCAGTCCAGCCAGCTGAGTTTACAACACTAAATAATGCTTTCTTGGGATGAGTGAAATGTATTTGAAAATAAATAACAAGACAAATTTTGATCTTAGTTCCACCAATGAACAACTGGACATATGCCAGAGATTTATACTAGTGCAACAGGGCAGAATTTGGGCTAAATTTTTTACCTACCATGAGCATTTGAAGCTAAAGCAAATGGTGGCCATTTTATTTCAAAATGATTACATAAGACACTGTTAAAAACCGTTTCCAACTTTCCGAACTGCTTTTAAGTCAATCAAAAGGAAAACATTATTAAAGTTATTTAAAAACATTTGTTTTTCCAACACTGAAATATTAAGGACTGTTCAGCCAGTATTAAAAGCAATAGAAATTATTTAAAATAGCTAAGATTTCCAAACAGTAACACCTGTTATTCTGCTACACAACACCATATTAGTAACTAAAAATAGATCTGGTCCAAATTTTCTGAATTTGTGGTGCGTGAGGTGGGAGATGGATTTTTCACAATTTTTTTTTTTTTTTAGAGAACATTTAATTTAACCCCTCCACCCAGCCATATTATAAAAAATAAGGAAATTATTAAATAAAGATCTAATCATTTGTTCCTTTTTAAATTCTGGAACAAGTACAACTGCATATAGATAAGAACACTCAATAGCCCCAAATTAAAGATACTGTACCAGATCCTGACCTGGGCGCACTGGCATCATTCCAGTGAAGCCAATGGTGCAATGCTAGTTTTTGCTAAGGATATGGCTCATCAAACTATTATGAATACGCATCTAATCTTGCAGCATTCAGCCAGGCAAAATGTGTGCTGATATCAAGAGGAGTGATGCTTGAGTACGCAGGTTAGTCTTGTTTTCATATCCCCCATTTCAATACTTAACTGTGGCTAGGCAGAAGTAAACCTTATTGAATGGGGAAAAAATTAGACCTTCACAATACACATTCTTCTAATTTTAACTTCTGAGTTATTTTCCTCCTCTCTGAGAAGTAAACTCCAAATACATGTGAAATCAGTATGTACAGTACATTGCCACAGCACTATGCAGCTGCTCAGACAATATAAAATAGCATCGTTTCCTCAGGGGGAATGACGATTTATATCAGCGGAGGTTCTTGCCCTAATACTTTTGTTGCATCTGAATTGCTAAATTTGCCTTTGAATTGAAATAGTAATGGATAGGGGCCCCTACATTCATAGCCTAACTTTGCAATAGACTCTGTCACTTTTTGAAATATTACCATTTGCTTTTTCTTTAGCTGTACTGCAGAAAACATTTTCAAATAAACCATATTATGACAAAGTGATAATATGACCAATATTATCAGCAAATAGATCTAGGACTTGAACAAAAAAGATAGATGGGAAACTGATTCTCAGAAACCCTGCTAGAAACTCAGAAAAGCTGCTGTTTCATATACAGTAATATGAATTCAGGTGGTCACTATTTTCTCCATCATTGTTTTTAGCATATATAAATCTGCATTGCGGAGCTCATATTCTGCCTCTTTCAAAGCCTTTCAAATTCAATCCTTTTCCCACAATTTATGCTGATTACAGGTTTATAAATCTTAAAGATTCATGTAATTTTTAAAGTTCTGTTTAAAATGCTGATTTCTACTTGTTTGCTTTTCATCTAGATCTAGAGTACATGGATTATAAATATGCATCATTTACCATTTTTACTTGCTTTTCATCATGATTTTGAATACTTTAAAGTGAACCTGAGTACTATACAAGAACTACATATTCTTATGTTTTTCCTTTTTGCCCTCCATCCCCAATTTAATTTCATTTACAAAAAATATACAGATTTTAATACTAGAATTAAATCGTTATTTTATTTTAATGATGAGGACATCCCTTACAAATTGCAATAAATTAAATCAAATTCAAAAATACCTCATCATAAAATGTATATTGTTCACCTTGGCAATCGTCATATTTTAGGACAATACTTCATAATATATAACATTTTTGTAAGAATAAGTGCAGTATTGGTAATAATAGACGCCACCACTGTGCTCTTCTATTCAACTTTTCTGATAAGTGGAAAGAGACCAGCTTTTTATTATTTGTATAAACTGTGGACTGATTTAAATTTGACTGTTCATACCTTTTACAGAGACTAACAAAGAACTTCTTCTGTATTGCTGTCACTCTGTAGTCCCTCATTATTTAATAGTTGTTCTTACCTGCTCCTTTTGTAAATGAAATAGTTGGACATTTAATGATTAAAACAAAACACTTTTGCAAAGCATTTTTTTTAATCCAGTTATTCTACAGGCATTTCCTCCAATGATCCCACATTCTCCCACTTCCAATGGGTCCTCTCTGGTGTTTTGTGTTTTAAACAACACACACACACACACACACACACACACACACACACACACACACACACACACACACACACACACACACACACACACACACACACACACACACACACACACACACACACACAATGTTCAGTAAATTTACAGTTAACTGTATAGAGCATTGTTTGGATTTTCATTTAGCTTAAGCTAAAATCCTGCAAGTATAAATGTTTTCATATATGGTTTTAAGCACAGTTAAATCCAGGGCCATCAGTTCTACCTTTGCATTTAGGATTTTTAAAAAGTCTAATAGAGACAAAAATGATCATAGTTGTGTCCTCAGTGTGCCTGTGAAAATACTGTAAATGTTATAAGGATCGAGCAGTGCTTGCATCTCTTAAAAAAAAATCAGCTCAAATACATGTTTCAGTTTAGGATGTTTAATAAATGGTGCAAGCTTCTAAGTGCAGCATCTCTTTAAACCAAGATTTAGAGTGGTCAGCATTTAATTTCAGTACAGCTGTATGTTTCATATAATTATCTAGTAACAATAACAGCTATGCCAATAATACTGGAGCCTTCAAAAGCCACATTTCAAACAGTAACATTTATGTGGTCTCCTGTTACCATTTGGAAGCCATTATGAAGCTATTTATATCTCATTTTTAACTTTAAAAAGCAGGGTGGGGAGAAAAAGGTACATGGATTTCACTCAGCCCAAAGTTCTAACAGTGATTTCAACAGGAATTGTTTGAAAGATAATTTGTGATTCTCTGACTAGCCATGCTAAGATACCAACTAAAGCAGCAAGAGTCCGACTCCCTGGTAATGTACAAAATCCCAACATAGCACAGCAACTGAAAGATACATTCATTAACTTTGGGTTTGCATCTTTAAAAGGTCAAGTGGAATGCTGACTGGTAGACAATCAGTTTGCTTCAGACTTTTTTAATTAGACAAAAGGTTTACAGTTGAATACTGCAGTGTGCCCCACCCAACTGGCTGAGAATTATAATATTCTTTACTCACTGTATTGTAATGCTGTTACAATTTTCTAATTAAATACACTGCATACAGTATAGTATGTGTGCATGTTCTGTGAACATATTCCCACAAAAGTGTCTTGACAACAAAATCATGCATGAACAGAAAAACCAAAGAATGAAACAATGAAAGGACACAGTATTACTGAGTTTTTCTGCAATAATGGCAAACTACTCCCCACCCGCCTTGCAAGTAGGAAACCAATTGTTTAAAAATGTGAGATTTTTAAAATAATCACTCAGAGGAATTGGGGGGGGGAGGAGTTAAAAAAAATCATAAAATGTGACTGATGCATATTATCTGATTATAGCAAACAAAACAAAAATCTCCCCTTACTAAAATAAAAAAGTGATTTATTATCTGAAGATTATTTTTTCCTCTATTCATGCTATATATGTGTGGAAGCTTTCAGTCTTGTAATGGTGTGTAAATACATCAGCTGGTAGCTAGGTTTGTATTAAAAAATAATAACCAGGATTTCACAGAGATAAGAAATAGTTTTGAAAAATCCAAGTCAACGGTAAATCAATTTAATTCATTAATATAATGTTGCTGATTCTAAATTCTTCACCTAGTCACTTTTTTTCTTAATGGTTGCAAGTCATAATAAAATTATGCACACAAATGTTGAAAAGTCAAATCATCATGCTATGAAGAATATTTAAACATACTCTTTTAAGAAACAGTAAATATTTTCTGTGCTGACCAAGAAATTTCTCTCATAAGTAGGAATACTCCAAGGTGGGTTTTTGCCACTCCAGGTCTTTACCATGTATATTCACAGTCAAGCTAAAATAAATATTCTAGTGATCAGAATACTCCTCAAGATGAAAGAGTGGCTTAGAGCAGCAGACAGTGAGAAAATGTTTACCAAAGTCAAAATGAAGTGGCATTTAGTTCATCCAACTAAACAGAAAGCAGTCTAGAGGGCAAATGTTTTCTAATGAAGGCCTGATTTCTCCCTAGCTTAAAGCTTTATTGAATTTGTTACTCTCCCACTTTTCACTTGGGGGTAGGGAACACCTAGGCTACATGTGCCTAATTTTATGCGGTATTCACAGTGCTTTTTATTTTTGTCAAAACAAAAATATTATCCTCTCCTCCATAATGTAAATATTTGTAACTATTAAAGACAAAAGACATTCCCCATCTTTGAAGGTATTGGAAAGTCCAAGGTACATACCAGGAATTCTATTAATCAACCATTAGGTAGTCTTCATCAAAGTACAGCAAGCTTTCCTCAGCTCTCAACACATACTTCATGGGAAGGCGCTGGACAGTGTTTATTTTTACCAAATATAAAGTACATTATGGCAAGTATCAAAAGAAAATTAAACTCTCAAAATAAGTGAACAGTTAACATTTTGTGATGCATTATAATCTTGCTGCATTTTTTTCCCCTCTCCACTTGCTCATTAACTCTCAAAATTCAGTAAGTTATTAATTAGGTGCTACAGTACCTACTTTCAGCTATTTCTACATTCTAGTAAAGGCTACCATCTCTCCAAACATTAACAAGTTGAATGTTTGGTGGTGCAATAAGGATTTGGATTCCCAAGGAAATGCTTAGTCAGTTAAATTTTTAAATAGCTGAATCACTAATTCAAGCTGGAAGAGACTTTTGGGGAGAACTCATACTGCTTTACAGCTTGTATCACAGCTAAAGATATCTGCAATATGCTATGTTTCAGAAAATTTCGATGCAATCAACTGATCTATTTAGATAAATTATTACGTCTACTGAAATCCACAAAAATGTGTAGCAATACTTCTGGTATTTATACGCTGCATTAACTTCAATACAGGAAGCAGTAGTAATGTCAGCTGTATTGAAGGTGTGCAAGATGCAGGTATTTGTAAAGATAGTCATTTATGGGTTCCACTATATTCATGCATAAAAATAGAGATTTTTAGTGTGTCCAAAGTGATATTAGAATCAAGATCTCTTTTTATTTAAGTCAACATAGAAAAAGGGAACTTGTAATGGTCAATGTTTAATGTTTTGTATAGATACTTTTCCATGCCACTGCTTTTATGAAAATTATTCTGCTGAATAATATATTTTAATGTACAATGGCAAGAAGGGAACAATAAAAGCAGAAGAAAAAAGCTTGTTTAGAAGGGATCAACAACTGTAACTACTATTTTTTACAATTTTCAAGACACAGCAACTTAATTTCATATTCCTACCAAACCACTTCCAGTAAAAGTGTTTTCTGCAGTTTCCTTGCACACTAAACAAGCCATAACTAAAGTTTGGCTATTGCAGAATGACTAGAAGAGGAAAGGTAAGTTCCCCTTGCACTATCAATGTTTTTCTGCACCATGAAAATTTAGTGCACAAGCCTAATTTTAATAATCCCCTTCTGGGCTAAAATGAGATTTGCTATATCAGTGTTAAAAAACGATCTGTTTATTCAGCTTGTACAGTGATCTAGCAGTAGGTGGGTGTTCTGGAATGTTCATACACACAACACTGTGCACATATTTACTGAGATAACTTGAGGAGTTGCTGTTCTGGAACATTCTCACACAGCAATTACTGTGCAAATAAGCAGACCCTGGAGCACAGGCATTACAACCACCACAACTCCTGCAAAAGGATAGGCTTGGAAAAACATTCTGAAGGGTGGTTTTGCTTAATTTTTTATGAGTATATAAATATGGCTGGATTTTGAATTCTGGAAAAAATTCTCAAAACCTTTCCATCTATACATTTTGGAGGGTAAAATATTCCCCTCACCCTTGACATACATTTTAAGACACTCCACTGGGAGTATACCCAGTGTCCAGGAGATATAATTTTACTATTGCAAGTGTAGACCGCCAGTTATTAACATTCACAATGTTTAGATGCATAAGGAACTCATACACCACACAATGGTATCGAGGGGGAGGGGGAAAGCACTTCTTGATGAGTGATGCTACACTACCATTACTTTAAATTAATGATAACAAATACTGGTCTGTTGGGTTTTGCTTTCTTAACATGGTTTCCAGATGAATTTTGTAACTGTTTGATTAATGTAAAAGATTTAGTGTCTGACTTTTGCCAGAGCATTCACACAGGTTTCCCCCACCTTCCACTAATCCCCCTCCTCCCACCTCTGCCAATAAACCTCAATCCTATGTACACCGAATATTCCAGAAATGGGCCCTTCTCACGTTCTGAGCAGCGACTCCCAATCACACAAAACCGTGTGATGTTTATTGTAAGGAGTATGCTAAGTCACACTTGCTTGACTTATGACTTAATTCAAATTTTAAGAAGGGGTTTCTAAAGGAACAGAACTGGTACACGTAACCCCCTGCACCACAAGGGCAGCTCTCCCCAAAATGGGCAACAAATAATTGTTCTTAAAGCTTTCACGTTAATACTGAAAATGCCACAATTTCTACTAAGATAATCACAGAGTTGGGTCTCTACTATTATTCATCAGTGGCTACACTTCTTAAATACAGAATGTGCTTTTTCCACCAAATAAACCTTACATAACTAAAGCTTTAATTTTAAAAGTATGATAAATGTAATCCTAAATGCACTCATTCCTTTCAAAAGGAATCTCCAATTCCAACTGTCACTGATTAAATATTAGGTTATCATTTAAATAAATGTGACATAAAAGCCTGCAAGCCTCTTTACACTGCATCACCTGATAGATTTCATTTTGTTTGTTTTGTTTTTCCACTAAGATTTACAACATTAAAGGTGGGCCATGGGGTCTGAATATATTATAAACTGTCCTATTTTTGTGGCTTTCTGCACATGTTAGAGTCCAGAAAAATGGACTTAATGGCTAATATCCCTTTTGCCAGCCCCTGCTTCTATAGTGAGTTTTAATGAGGTTTTATACTCAGTGTGTCATCTGAAATTAAATTAGCATCTTCTTGATGACAGACAAAGTACATTTGTTTGCTTAGAAGCAAACACCGGTGTCTAGCTATCGGACACATTCTTTTAGTGTAGTCATCTACTCCTGGGAAATCAGAATGGCTTTTTCCTTAAGGTATCAGTGCCTCCACATCTGCTGGCAAAAATCAACTCTCACCTCCCCCTCCCTGCCCGGCGACGCCCATCTTCATTTCAGAGTCAACAAACGTCCAGTCGAGACAAGCCAGCCACATGGGACAATATTAACAAGAGTCAGTGGCTGACACACCCATTTTACTAATCAGTGTTTCTGCTTATTTTGAAGCATCTTTCCAACAAGGCTAAAGATAATAAACTCAATCCATAATAGGCTACATTAGTAGTTGCATAAACATATCTTCATATGAAGTTATGTGAATTTATAGCATGTTGCGTTAGTAGCCTCTAGTGCCTTCACTCACAATACAGTTTCATTACATCAGTTTCTCCTCTATTGATAACTCCCATTTCTTTTTCTTGGCAGATTGCATTTTAACAATTTGACATACACTTCTGTGGCATCTGACAAAGCAAATTGGCCATCACTGGGCTCATTATAGGAGGATACTTTCTGCTTCCTAGGGATGCTTCCTCCATTGATGTTATAGATCTGTATAACAATCAGATTATTTTCCTTCTTGCCAGAAGATGAAAAAGAGCTAAAGCCTAAGAAACCCACACACTAAAAAGAAGTCTGGATATATATTGCATGTACTTATAAAGCAGCACCAACATAGCTCTCCAGAAAGATATCGTTCGTTATTTACAGTTTCACGTGGACGGTCTCATAAAGAAGGCAGTTTTTCTGAAGAAGTGTAAAACTTTCTCCTCTCCAATTTTTTTTTTACCTTCACACACCTAAATGCCTCCTTCCAATACATTCTGCAAAGAGGGGAACCGCCAAAGAGGAGCCTCTTTTTAAAATACCCCCGTTCAAAAACAATTTTTTAGCTAAGGACTCTGTAGCGTGCTAGAAAACGAGAGCACCAGGTGCATGACGCCGGAAAGCCGCTGGAGGCTGATGCTCAAGTGTATTGTTAGTCCACCCCACCGCACCTTCGAGATGGGAAAAATCACCATCCCCTTCCCTCTCTCCCTTCGAATCGACCCACGCACGAACACCATCACGCCCAAGCTGCCTGCTCTAGGCATCCAGGAAACAAGACACCTGACCTGCAGCTAACAAACGTGGCCGTCGGCGACTGCCTGGCTCTGGTTAAAAAGCAGGGCTCAAACTCACAACAGCAATGGCAGCAGGCGCAGCCGCCTCTCCACGTTGCGGCTCACTGAGGCTTTGCTCTGCAGCAGCCAGCTGCTCTCCCTAGTGTGTGCCCGCCCCAGCATGGCTATAAGGACTCACTCACCTGTAGCCAGGCATCGGCACTGTAGAGACTGGTGGCATCCGCCTCTGGCGGCAGCAGCTGTGCGAGGCGGGCTGGCAGGCAGCGCACACGAGGCACACGGGGAGGGGCGGTGGTGTCATATACCAGACACTACCATTCCGCCCCCTTACTTATGGGGGAAGCGAGGCGGCGCGCCTGGCGATCAGGTGATAGCGCAGCGCCCTACCCTGCAGAGCCGGGTGATTCCTGCCGGGCGCGGGGAGAGGAGGAAAAGGGACCCTCCCCGCGTTCGGATTTGGAACTCCCAAGTCATTAGCATTCGAGAACGCGCGGCCAGGGAGGGCGGCGGCGGCAGCAGCAGCGGAGGCACGTGACCCCCTGGCTGGCTGGCTCACAAGCCCCGTGTGAATTCCGGCTCCCGCATTCCCAGCCCTCCCACCTTCCCGGAGCAGCGGCCCCGCCGCGGCAGGGGAAAGCCCCGGGTTAGTATCAGTGTGATATTGTGCGTCACCCTCCCCCCCCACCCTTCGCGCGCGCACACACACACACAGAGCTACAAAGAGACACACAGGCCCAACCTCTCCCCTGCCGGGGGGCTGCTCCAGGCCACGTGGGGGCTGGCGCAGAGCCGTCCTGAAGGCAGACCACAGACTGATCATGGGGGCACCGCACCTTCCAATGGCGCAGAGCCCCAGCGTAACAGAGCGCCGGGAGCCACGCTGCCAGTGTGTAGGGCGGGGCTGGAGACTGGGGGGAGCGGGCGCTCAAGACTGCTGTGCACCCCGCTAGCCCAGGCTGCCCTAAGAGCTCTGGGGCCATTGGCAGCTGGCTGAAATGCCCCCTCCTCCCCCAGCCCCTCGCAAAGCAGGTCCATACTCAGGACGGGCTAAATACAGTCACACAAGCATCCCGGCTCCCAGCTGTGCCACGCGCTCCTTGGCTGCGGAACCACGAGAATCCGGCTCCAGGAGAAACATAAGAGACGTTTTGCAAATATTTCCCACCCCAGGCTCCTCGTCACCAGTGCGAGCTGCCTGGAGCGTCCTACTGCAGAAGGACACCGGTGTTTTACATCAGATTCCGAGGGAGGTTAGGCGATCATCTACATAAGGGCTCCTAAAATGACCTCGTATTAGAACTGATATGTAGATAGTTAAAAGAAATCCCCGTAGTGTAGTCGAGGTAATACAGAAAGAGAGCGATGGGGACCAATACCCAGGCAGAGGGAGAGATGCACATGCTTTAGCTTTCAGCACACAACCAGTACCTTCTATCTCAAGTAGCCAGGATGGTAAATCGAGTGAGGAAATGCTAACAAGTTAAGACTAAACATACACAGCGCGAGACAGTCCTGATTCCTGTCATCTTGCACCCCACTCCAAACCATGAGGATGTTTTTAATCTTCCACTCAAAACCCCTGCTGCGACATCCATTGCCCTTGCTCCAGGAAAATAAACACAAAGAGCTGCAACAATGCAAAACATCTGTCCCTGGTTTCTGTCTCCCCTTCACGTCATAAGGGTGAGTTGTCAGTGTTTCGTTAGTTGTGCTTTCCAGGACCAGTTCATGCTGGTAGGGATAGCCTACACAACGCCTCCAGTAAAGCCAGAGCGGGGAACTGACAGAGGGAGAGTGATTTCTCTCCCGTTTGAAATGAGTGTTTGGTTTTATGTTGTACAGATCTGGTTGGGCTCCATTGTAAGGGCAGACATTAATAAAGGTCAGATTAAAACAATTAAAACTAGTAGTGCGAGAAGGGACACATTGAAAGGTTGAATTGGACTGAGCTATTAATCATCCATAAAGATAATTGCTTTTCCTAACTGAAGAAAATATAGCTGTGGCACCACCTCTCTGAGTTACATGACTTTATAAACCCGATTTGCTAATCGCAGAAGGATTGGAATCAGCAGCTTTATTCCTCCTTTTCCACGACTCTCATCCCCGAAGAAAACCTAAAATGTGGGGAGAATTTTCATATATTCATCCTATTAATACCCTCTCTGACGTCTGTAATAGAACCTACTCGCATTAAAATTAGACAATAACAGCAATATTTTGGTTGTGCAACTTTTTAAGTAGAGGTTAAAAACGTGGTTTGGAAGAGACATGAACATCTGATTCTTTCAAAACTCCATTAAAAGTACCTAGCTAAGGAACTATATTGCATGATTAAAAGAGGGGTGGTGAAAAATCAATATGTAATTGCTTAAGGGTCGCACGAGTTTCCAGTATTAAAACTACCAGTACAGTATTGAGTTTTCCAGTTGCCTGCCATATGTATGGCTCATGCAGCCCTTCTCTTTTTCATGTTGCTGTCATAGGTAAAGACTCTCATTATACATCTTTTCAAATAGGAGTATGGGGTCCAACGGGATGGCTTGAAACTGTGAAACAGAAAGCACAGATAATTCGGTTGGCTCAAGACGGCATGTGGAGACTATATTCAGGAAGGGGACACAAATCTTACTTTTTAAACAAAGGCCAGAAAGATTCTATATCCCTTACAATGTTCACAAACATTCTTAAATTTATTTATTTATTTATTTAACGACGAGAGGAAACGTTGTTGTGACTCACACCCATAAAAGAATGAGTTTAATTAAAAATATTGACCCTGATGTTATCTCTTAAAAAAAGGAGGGGCAGAGGTTTTCAAAATGCCATTAAAATATATTGAAAGTCTATTGAAAGAATAAGCCATTTTAAAAACCCCTCATTTGGATAGGATGACGACTCACATGACTAGTGATGGGTGCAAATTGCTAATCAGAGGCAAAGACTTCACAACATGCCAAGTGGAAACCTCTGCAGAATTACAAAACAGCATCAGGTAGAACATAAAACATGTTATGAGTTGAGGAACATCTTTCCCACCCAATCCCTTAAAATATGTCCAGGACAAATACAGTTTAAATTTGAATTATAACCTCATATTATCCCTGATAGGTACTGAGAGTCAATTTACCTTTCTAAGGCATAAGTCTTCAGTTAAAATATAATTGTGTAATGTGGATTAATATGTCTAATAGCTCATGTATTGTAATATGTCTAATAGCTCGTGCTTAGGCAGCTGATACAAGATGAGACTTTTTATTTTTTTTATTATTTTTTATTTTTATACCTGGGGTATCATGTCACCGTCTTGCAATAAACACTAAATCCAAACTGACAAAAATTCACGGAAAGGCGTCGAGGAAAGAAGAGAGCCTCGTTTTAACTAAACTAGCGAGGGAACTTGAATTTAATTTCGTTATATAGAGCCAAACTGTGATTCGGGCTGAATCGGTACAACTGGCCCTTTTCTAACGATAGTCTTTGAATAATAAGCAGCGCTTCCTTCCGGCGTTTAACAAGGCTTGTTTTCGTCCCTTGAAAGTTACAGAAAGTTTGATCCAAAAGGCTACGGGACCATTTATGGTAAAGTACACAGGATGTTCCATAGTGACAAGACAGATAATATTGGGCCCGATCCTGCTCCACTGAATATTAATGGCAATTTGACTGTGGCTTCTAATGGAAGTGAGATCTCGTGCATACTGAGAACATGAGGGTGTTTTACTATATTCGCTGTCTTTGTAGAAGAGAATTAGCCATAGTAAGGTGCGAAATAGTGTACAGCACATTTTTTTCTTTGACATTTAAATGCGGGGGATGCAACCACAAAGTCATGTTGTTTTTCATGCAGGTAACTTGCTGTTTAGCATATTTGTCCGGGTGGTGTTTTCACCAATCATTCAAACGCCGTTAGCTCACTTCCTTTGGGATTGCAGCATCAGTCAGCAGCATCAGTCAACGCACAGCAAGTCCTCCTTTCGAGCTTTTGGTAACAATCTTTTAGACGGAAAAATGGTGCAGTCCTTCTCTGGTTACAATAGCAGGAACCGTGACACTACTTAAGACAGTGATTAGAAATCTTGCGTGAAGTTAACAAACCTCCTGAACAAATCTCGTACCCCAGGGTGAAAATCCTTTTTACCGACTAAAATAAACCCCTCGTTTCTTGTGAACTGAGCTCAGTATACGTAACAACAAAAAAGTGTTTTTAAGGCAAACGCAGAAACACAGCAGATATGTCATTATAGCTTCCTACAGCTGATTAATGGTTTCTCTATTCACTTATATTTTTTCTGGTAGTTTCTCATTATGACAGGAGCAGGGTATGTTTCATCTCTGGTAGCATCAACCAATAGCAGCTTTTCATCGTAAGATTGCTAGGAGATCCCAAAGAACCTATGCAAAGGTCATTTTGCATTTTCAGCAAAAAGATTTAAAATATTTCCCCCCTCAGATTTACATTTTCAAACCGTCCCTTCCCCCACTTAAAAAATATCCTCAGACCGATTGGGCTGTGTTTCTGAAGTCGGACTCGTGAAGTACAGAGCTCCTCCTCCTCCTGCCCCCCCCCCCTGCTGCTGCGGTCCCTGCCTACAAACCCTCTTCCCTTCCCTGCAAAGCCTTTATTCCTTGGCGGCTCTCCCTTCCCCAGCACCGCGCATGCGCGCACTCACAGCAGTGTTCAACAAACTTCCCCCTGACTCTTCCCAGGGTCAAGTGTCTGTGTGCTTGGTCTGCAGGGGACTGCCAATACAGCACCAGTGCCAGTGAAGTGTGAATGCAGCGCCTTGGGCTGGTGAGGGCTCCCCTCACCCCTTTCCCCGCCTCAGTGTCCCCTCTTGCTTCTTTGTACTTCTCTGTCAAGGGAAACTGGGCTCACTTGAGGAGGGAAACCTGCCAGGGACCCCAAGTAGCGCCCTCTGCTGCAGCTGGAACGGTGTGGGCCTGTGCTGCACTGGTAGGGAACAGTAGGGCAGGGTAGTGGACAGCCCCGCTGGGGTCTTCTGCACAGAGGCATGAAAGGAGCATAGAGGGCTGGATGGCATCTCCCCTAGCAGCCTGCTCCATGTGTTTGAGGGAGCCATAAGAGACACAGTGCTGGGCTGCTTCTTTGCCTTCCACTGCAGAATGCTACCATGGCAAGTGAAGAGTCTCCTCCTCAGGGTGGTGCCAAATTTGTCCTGTTGTTTCATGCTGCGGCTTATGAGCCCCCTGCTTTCCATCCCCCGCCATCCATTACCCAGCCTAATTAGAGCTGTTCTTTATGTAACACAACAGCATGCAGGAGGTGGTAAGACAGCATCTGCACTGTGTCTTTGAGAACATTATAAACATCCTGGAGACCAGTTTGGGTGAATAAAGCTAGTAAGCCTCTTGTAATTCATAGACTAGCTGGGGGCAGGGGGAAACATTCACCCCAATCTTTCACTTGCACCTCTTTGGAACAAACCTTTCCCTCACTCAAAATATTTTTAGCACTGGCTCATAAACACACCTACAATCAAGAGATAATCATTACTTACCATCAGCTTTCCACCTACTTTATCCAATATATCTGTCTTAATAACACTATTTATACAGTTCCACTCATTGTAATATTTGAGTGCTGTTTGGGTTTTCTGCAATTGATAGAGCTGATGTCCTATCTTACATCTCATTCAAAAAGATCAGACTTACCAATCTTGCAAATGGTCTGAACCGGGATATAGGGTGGTTTGCACATTAAGGCTACGTCTAGACTACAGAGATCTTCTAAAAAAACTTCTCGCGAAAGAGAGTGTCCACACTGCAAAAGTGCATTGAAAAAGCGATGCGCTCTTGCGAAAGAGAGCATCCAGACTGGATGCTATCTCGCATGTAAGCTGTAATTGCTATGGACAGAATGGCCACGAGGGCACCTGTGGTTTTTCCTCTTCCCTCTTCTTCCGAAAAAACTCCCTCTTCCCCATCCACATACGCCTTTTTGCGAAAGAGTTCTTTCACAAAAAGGCTTCTTTCTTGTAGAATGAGGATTACCGATTGCGCAAAAAGTCCTCTGTTCTTTCAAATTACCGTTGAAAGAACGCGCTTGCAGTGTGGATGTAACTCTAGTTTTGTCAGGAAAATGGTCGTTTTTCTGACAAAACTCTATAGTCTAGACATATCCTATCTTCCACCTTTTAATAACTTAACCAACCAACCCAACCAATGGAGGTGCTAATGGTTCTTAACAGCCTCTTGTAACTATTTGAACTATCTACTCACTGTCTCTTTTTTTCTTCCTCTTCTCCTCTTTTTCTCCCTCCCCCGCTCCTTATTTATTCTTGGAGCTAGACTTATTATACTCCAGTCATTTGAAGAAGTGGGTTTTGCCCACGAAAGCTCATGATGCCATCTACATGTTTTGTTAGTCTTTAAGGTGCTACTAGACTATTTGTTGTTTTTTAAGCTTCAGTAGAGTTATGCCTGATTTATACTTGTGTAAGTGAATAGAGAATCAAGGCAAATACTTTTAAGTGACTTTAAGTTGTAAGACATACCTCCTTTAACTAATACAATTGCTATGTTACTCTTTGACATGTTCTTCCATATTCACAAAATATAGTATAATTTAAACACAATAATTTTAAGGTTGTTCTTTGTTCTGGAAAGAAGCCATCCTCTACTAGTTCTTCCATAGTTCATTGCAGCAACCAAAGTTTCATTACGAGGTTGACCTTCACTCCCATTGTAAATCTAATCATAAGATCCTTTTGCCTTCAGATGTTTAGGGCCAAGTCTAATTGGCATGGATGCTACTGAAGAAGGCAATCACAGAGTCTCAGAAGGCTTGTGTAACTGTGAATAAAAAGGGAAGCCAGAAGGCAAGAAGTAAACCACCATAGCTAAATGGCAAGATTTGAAAAGATATGGGAGCCAGAGAGCCTTCAAAATTTGGAAATATAACCATAGTGAAGCTAATAAATTGAATAAATGACAGCAGGCACTATGTAGGAGTAAAATTAGGATGATTAAGTGTTACTTAAGGGGGTGACCTTATTCTTTATTATTTACTCCAAATCTATTAGAATTAAAATAAATTCTGAGGCGCCTTCCACAGATTTACTCAGCCCATACTCATGCAAACTCATTCTGAGAGCTGGACAGAAATTGGAATTCTTGTTCTCCAGGAACCTCTGAGATTAAAGAAAAAATTAGTCTGAACTGTAATGAATAATTAAATGTTGGAATTTCTTGTGGAATGGGAATTCAAAAATTCTGTTTTGAAAAAGTAAAACTGAAATATTTTGACCTTTTCTAAATGTTCACAAGGCTCCTCATGCTGCCTGAAGTCTGCCAGGTGGGAGCCAGGGAGCTCAGAGAACTGGGAACTGGGACTTCCAGGCTGCCCCGCTGCCAGGATCCTGGAAGCCCCAGCTCTGTGGCAATCCACAGACAGAAAGGATGGTCTTGTGGTTAAGGTGCTGAATGATTACTTGGGAAAGTTGTGGCCAATTCCTGGCTCTGCCACCGGCTTCCTAAGTGACCTTGTCAAGTCACAATGTCTGTGCTTTGGATCCCTATCTGTAAAGGGGGATAATATCTATTACTTGTGTAGTCTAGTTAGATCTTACATTTTCTTTTTAGCCATGGATTGTCTCTTACATATGTGTATGAACAGAGCCTAGAACAACAGAGCCCTGATCTTGGTTGAGGCCTCAAAGCATAACTATATTCCATATAATAATTCCTCATCAAATTTACAAACAGGAATATAACAAGAGAATGACGTGCTCAGATAAAACCCTTAAGAGTCTCCAAAGGAGCAAATGAGAGGCCCCAAAATTAAGGGGCAGGGTAGTGTCTACTCCCACGTCTTGCTGGCTTGACAGGTTCAGAGGGGGTGCAGTAACACCTGCAGAAATGCCATAGGGACCAGAGATGAGACAGATTCACTCCGTGTTCCCACAAAGACCAATGGCTTTAGCAGGGAGAAGCTGAGGAATTTTGTAAGAGTCTGCTGCCCTCAGTTCTAGTGTCCTGCAAGGGGAAGGTATCTTCAGCCAACGTCCCTCTGTAATAGAACTGTCAGCAATCTCCAGGAAAATGACGTGGAAAGATACCAGCCCACTGTTACTCATCAGCTGTGATTCAGCCAAGGTGGCTCAATCCACCCACACAGGGATCACTCCTTCCTACCTCACTCCTCTGCCCCCACCTGCCAGTGGAAGGATGGAGTCTTGAATGCCTCCTTTGGAGTGAGGGCAAAGTTGGGAGGTGTAGATCGATATTCAGCTGTGTATGTTCTGCTTGTGTGCTGCCCCAGCTCTGTGCAGACAGCTGGCACAGCAGCCTTGAGTGAACCACCCAATGACCACAAGATCCACTAAGGTACAAAGGCACCCAGCAAGGTTTTTTGTCAACAAAGCACTGTAAACAGCACGTGGCAGACTCTACAAGGCTACTAAGACATGTATGTCCTTGACAATGGACACAGCTTAGAACTTTCCAATGCCTCCTCAGCTGGCCAAAGACACGCCCTCTGAGATACATCTTCATATTCCAAAACAAATAAGTTATGTGTTGCCTCTGACATATCAGAGCTAGGGCAAGCAAGGAACATTGTTTAGTCCCACTGTGCAGCCAGACTTTTAGCAGCCTTAGATCTCCTGAATATACTTCAGTAGCCTCCAGGGGTATGTCTAAACTACATGGCTCCATCGACGGAGGCATGTAGATTTGTTTGTTCGGCAAAGGGAAATGAAGCCACGATTTAAATAATTGTGGCTTCATTTAAATTTAAAAGGCTGCCACGCTGAGCTGACAAACAGCTGATCAGCTGTTTGTCGGCTCAGCGCGGCAGCCATTTAAATTTAAATGAAGCTGCGATTATTTAAATCGCGGCTTCATTTCCCTTTGCTGATCAGCCTAATCTACATGGCTCCGTCAATGGAGACATGTAGTTTAGACACACCCCAGAAGATCAAGCCAGATTCTGGGAGACTCCCAGCAAAACCAGGAGAGTTGGCAACCCTAGGTGTAAGTGTCACCCTTTCCTCCAACCACTCCAATTCCCTACAGTCTGATACTCAAAATGGACCACAGGAAAGGACTCCGTGGGCAATTAAGGGGATTCATTTACAATAATTTGAGAGATGTTGGTCTAGGAGAGTCCAGTACAGGCAGGCGATGTTTACATCCAATTGAGAACTATGAACAAACATTCTGGAAATGTTCTTAAACATCAAGTTCCGAGAAGAATGTGACTAATACAGCTAGTCATTACAATAAGGCCAATTCTGCTTTCATTGAAGATGATGGGAAAACTCTCTCTGACTTCAAAGAGAGCAGGATAGGACTCATTATTCACCTAAGATGTTTGTTTAAGCCAAATGTATATCTGTTACAAAATATGTCAAAATATCGTCTGTCAAAAGATCAAATTACTTGGATTATCAGCGTAGTAATGGCAAAAATACTGTCTTGAAACACAGGCAAGCTGATCCAAGATGAATAATAAAAGACTGGATTAAATGATGATTCTTTCTTTGAAAGGGTCATATTTATTAGGCTGCAGGAGGCTGAAAGGAAATTCATAGGCATCTAGGGCCATTACCATTCATATCTGGCAATCTGGAAATTAACCATTAACCCTTCTCTGTTGACCCCTTTTCCTCTAACTCTCTTTTTCTGTCAGTCATTCTTGCCTTCTAATGAGGGGTAAGATAAATGAAGGATAAGATTGATGTGTTGAAGGTGACTGTACACTTAGTTTTTGTATCTGACTAGTAATGTTTATGTATGCTCATCCTGCCTCTTTTGTTCTTTCCATACATAAGATTCTTTTGTATTTAGGTTGTATGGTTTATACAACATTCCTTTATTAAATGTTAATAAGGAAAAGGTCCATTTACAGTATTTTTTGAGCACCCAGGGGAACCCACGTGTAGGGCTAAATCCTGCAGTCTTTAAGAAGGCCTTACTCAGATGCAAATCCAGCTTCTATGGCCTCCCTATGTCACTCATGCACAGGGCACAAAAGGTGGTGGGGACAGTTGTATGTCTGCTGCATGGAGGGAGAAGCTTACACACAAGTTGCAAGGGGAATACGACCTTTGCTGTACACTCTGGAATATGCAAAAGCGACGAGGAGTCCTGTGGCACCTTATAGACTAACTGAAGTGTAGGAGCATAAGCTTTCGTGGGCAAAGACCCACTTCGTCAGATGCATGTAGTGAAAATGTCCAGAGGCAGGTATAAATATGCAGGCCAGGATCAGGCTGGAGATGACAAGGTGGATCCGATCAAGGAGGATGAGGCCCACTTCTAGCAGCTGATCTGGAGGTGAGAATTCCAAGAGAGCAGAAGCTGCTTTTGTAGTTAGCAAGCCATTCACAGTCTTTGTTTAATCCAGAGTTGATTGTGTCAAACTTAAAGATGAACTGTAGCTCAGCAGTTTCTCTTTGAAGTCTGGTCCTGAAGTTTTTTTGCTGCAGGATGGCTACTTTTAGATCTGCAATTGTGTGTCCAGGAAGATTGAAGTGTTCCCCTACAGGTTTTTGTATGCAGCCTGATCCTGGCCTGCATATTTATACCTGCCTCTGGAAATTTCCACTACATGCATCTGACGAAGTGGGTCTTTGCCCACGAAAGCTTATGCTCCTACACTTCAGTTGGTCTATAAGGTGCCACAGGACTCCTTGTCGCTTTTGCAGATTCAGACTAACACAGCTACCCCTCTGATACTCTGGAATATGTTGCACTTCCCAGCTTACTGCAGCAGTGTCAGATCCACTCCAACTACATAGGTCCATTGGCTTCACTTACCTAATGAGAGTGCAAGAGCAGCACCAGCTGCCACTGGTGCCCAAGGGTGTCATTTATGGGAGTTGGAGGCGGCAGTAACCCCCCTCCCGAGTTTGAACCCCTGAATTTCATACTTGAGATTTGCTTAAAGCTCCCCAGCTCCAAAGGCATTTCTTAACTGCAATGGAGTTTGAGTCCCCAGGTGATCCCGGGCTCAGTGTGGTGCTGCTGCTTTGAAATGCCGAGCAGAGCCCGGGAACAACTGGGGACTCCCCAGCTGATCCCGGGCTCCAGCCCGGCATTTCCCCAGAACCTGGGATCAGCTGGGAACTCCCCAGCTCTTTCCGGGCTCCAACACAGCATTTCAAAGCACGCAGAGCCCAGGCTCAGCTGAGGAATCCTCAGCTGAGCCTGGGTTCCTCAGAAATGCCGCACGGAGCTCGGGATCAGCTGGGACCCCGAACTCTGTGTGTCAATTCAAAGTGGCAGCGCAGCATGGAGCCTGGGGTCAGTGAGGGACTCTAAAGGTGCTTCCACTTTGAAATGCACAAGAGCCTCTGGGCTGCATGCGGAGTTCTGCATTCCTCCTTTGAAATGTACACAAGCCCCACTGGGATTCTTGTACATTTCAAAGGAGGAATGTGGAAGTGCCTATCGACTAGTCGAGTATTCAGTGGAAATTCAGTGGAAGTCCCCTATATAAAGTCACTTAAAAGATAGGTGAAAGAAAGAATAGGAATAAGTGTTGTGCATTTGAATCACTGCTGTTAAACGCCTTAGACTATGTCTAGACTACGTACTATTTTCAAAAGAGGTTATGCAAATTCCCTGGGTCTTTCGAAAATGAAAGTAGTCTGGACATATTTTTTCTGAAAAAAAACCCACCTTTTTTGAAAAAAACCACTCTTCCTTATAAAGGAGGTTTATGTGGTTTTTTTGAAAAAGGGTTTTTTTCCCCAAAAAAACGCGTCCAGACAACTTTCACTTTCAAAAGCAGATCAGAAGAAGATATGCAAATTCTCGCTGAATTTGCATTTCCTCTTTCGAAAATATAACTTAGTTTAGACGTATGCTTAGAGACTAACAAAAAACTGCTCTTAAACTTGTAAATGTTCTTGAAAAGGTATCTCACAAAACTAGGTGATTGCGCAACACAAGGGCAAATGGAATTCAGTGTTAAGTGCAAAGTAATGCACATGGGAAAATAAAATCCTAACTATACATACAAAAATGATGGGGTCTAAAATAGCTGTTACCACTCAAGAAAGAGATCTTGGAATCCTTGTAGACAGTTCCCTGAAAACATCTGCTCTCTGTGCAGTGGCAGTCTGAAAACTAAAAAGCTAACAGAATATTGGGAATGATTAGGAAAGGAATAGAAAAGACAAAATACCATATTTCCCCTATATAAAGTCATTGTATGTCCACATCTTGAATACTGTATGCAGATTTGGTCACCCCATCTAAAAAGATGTATTGGATTTGGAAAAGGAATAAGGAACAGCCTCCATATGAGGAGAGATTAACAAGACGAGGACTTTTCAATTTAGAAAAGAAATGACTAAAGGGTGGGGGGGATATGTTAGAAGTCTAGAAAATCATGAATGGTGTGGAAAAATAGAATAAGGAAATGGTATTCATTCTTTCACTAACCTTACACAAGAAGCTGACCCAATTACATTTATAGGCAGCAGATGTAAAACAAACAAAATATATTATTTTTGCCAGTCAACTTGTGGAACTCTTTCTCAAGAGATGGTGGAAAGGCCCAAACAATAAGACTACGTCTACACTGTGCATTGATGCACAATAAGATATGCCAATGAGACGCGGGGATGAATATCGCTGTGCCTCATTTGCATACCTAATGAGCCGCCATTTTGCGGCACGGGCTTTTGCGCAAGAAGCTGTCTACACTTCTCCTTCTTGCGCAAAAAACCTCCTCTTGTGCAGAGCTGTTCTGCCGCTTATTTTCAGGAAGAATGGCTCTGCGCAAGAAATAGAGTTTTTTCGGGAAAAAAACGGAAGTCTAGACGCAGATCTGTCAAAAATAAACCCTTTTTCGACAGAGCCTGTATTCCTCAAAAAATGATCTGCATCTAGAGTGCCGGAGTTTTTTTTTTAAAAACTCCATTTCGAAAAAAAAGCGGCGGCCATATTTATGCTAATGAAGCATGGGATATTTAAATCCCTCCTTCATTAGCAATTTCAATGTGCCTAATCTACATCTACAGAGGGATACAGTCTAGACATTGCTGAAGCCTCTGTCCTCAGTCTGTTCCCCCCTCCCACTCTCACTCTCTTCTCCCCCCATCATAGCATGCACAGGTCACTCCCTCCACGCCAAAATCTGAAATGGTGCCCCTTCTGGTGCCCACCGTCTGGAATTGGAGCTGAATGGGCTGGGCAGAGCTCGTCATTACTCTCCTTTAGACTGGCAGGTTTCTCTCTCTCTTGTGCAGTATGAGGTTCACTCTCTCTTGAGAAGCTGAACACAGCTCCCCTTCAGCCCTGTTAAGACATTTTTAGATTGAAGGTACTCAGGTCTTTCTTGTGTGCTTGCTAACGAAGTGCTGACATAGCCTGAAGCTTTGTATCTTTTATTTTAACACACTTAAATAACATAGGAGAGTTTATATTCGGATCCTGAGAGATGTGCGTAGCTACATTAAACCAGGGTTCCTGATAGACACTGAGAGAAGATGATTTTTGCGAGATTATGAAAAATGCCCATGTATAGTGACATTAAGTATGTTAGTCCACAGACATCTAAGCATTCACTTGACAGTCTGGAAAATGCCAGTGTCCTAAGGTTTAATTGAACTTAAAAACCTCATCCATTTCTGGTTGAGGCACTCTTTGGTTGTCAGTAGATTTTAACCAGCACTAAGGGTACATCTACACAGCAACATTATTTTTAAATAATTACCGTTATTTCAAAATAACTTAGTCCGCATCTACACAACAGGCAGTTATTTCTAAATAATGTCGAAATACTGTCAAACTGGAGGACTTCTTACTCCGACTCCTGTAACTCTCATTGTACGAGGAGTAAGGGAAGTTGGAGGATGCGTGTTCTATTTCGAAATAAGTGCTGTGTAGACACTCCCAATTTCAGAATATGCTATTTTGAAATAAGCTACGCCATTGACATAGCTCAATTTTTGTAGCTTATTTCAAATTAAGCCCTGCTGTGTAGACGTAAGCGACCTGAATCTAAATTAAACTACACACCTGTGTTTGCACCTTCCTCTCAATAAAGCCCTTTCAACTCAAAGGCAGCATTTAATTTATTTCTTTTGGGTTCTACCAGTGGATTTGCTGATTGTTCACTGAGCGCTACTATAAAGCATGCAGGGAGCTGTAATTTACACAGCACATTTTGCAGCAGTTAAAGGCAGTTATTTAATCTCCTCACTGTCACAGCGCCATCGTCATGGGGGTGGGGTGTTTTCATGTCCTGTTTAGGTGTTTTCATGTCCATAAACAGACTGCTGTGATGTGCGGCTGCATATGCATAGTACCAAACAATGCCCTTTCATGGGCTCCTGCTCTGCCTCCTCGGGAGGGCACTCAAGGGACAATATGTCAAGGAGTTAGTAATATAAATAAATGAAGAAAAAATTGCATTGTTCGTATGGGCTATTTTTGGTTGAACTATTTCAGAGCTGTTCTGACATTCTGCATCCTGACATTTCAGCACATTTAGCTTCCACCATAGACTGCGTTAATGGATTTTCAGTTGCAAATCATCCCTATCAAATCACTGCAGTGATTCTTTTAAGTTCTATCTGTATTGTACACACATATTGTAATCAGCATCTTTGGTTTATAAAACAATAGCTCCAGAAATGAAAGGGTGTGTTTTCCCCCTTCAGAACGACAGCATCTTTTTTATATTGGGAGAAATGTTGTACTGTTTTGGGTAGTCTAAAAGCAGAAACTGTTTACCTTGTGCAGGAGAAAAACCCAATAAACACTGCTCTAAAGTGACAGAAAAGACAGAAGAAATTTAGCA
Organism: Pelodiscus sinensis; assembly: GCF_052426305.1. Lineage (NCBI taxonomy): Eukaryota > Metazoa > Chordata > Testudines > Trionychidae > Pelodiscus > Pelodiscus sinensis. The sequence continues at coordinate 185,586,020 of NC_143053.1, read as the reverse complement.
GCCTGTTTTTCAGGCTCTCTTCCTTTCTTCTGCCCCTTGGGGATTTTTTGTTAATTTGCATAACCTGGCACTGGCCTTTTCATGAAAAAGTTTCCTCTTCATTTGTTGGGTGGTGCAATAAGGATTATGGAGTACCAAGTTAAGGCCTGATCCTGTAATCTTTGCTCATGTGAGCAAATCTTATTCATGGGGAGTTCTACAGCATTCCCTGGTACTCCCCCTTGAATAAGGATTGTTCATGTAACGATTACTCATGTGAGTAAGAACTAGGATCCTTGTACTGAAGTGATTTTAAAAAATGGCGCAATTTTCAGCTGAGCCCAAGTGCTGCTTAGCAAAGGGGAGCAAGAGAGGATGTCAGCCAGTTTCAGATCCCGCTTTCTATGCCACCTGTTCCCCGACAATAGTTTATCACCAATAAAATGCTCTAACTTATGCCTGGGGCATATGATCTCTAAGGTCATGAGTTCCCTGCAGAACTAGTCCAGGTGATTGGCAGCTTTGTCTGAACACCTGGATTAGCTTAGCTCAGGCATGAGCAGCAATACTGCACTCATACCCGATTTACTCAAAAGCCACTAGTGCTGTACTCACCTATGTGCTCAGTCAGATGAACTGCTTAAGAGTCATTTTTAGCAATGGGGCCTGGGCCCCCAGGAGAAATTGTGGGAAGGCATCGGTGACCTAATGGCATTCAGGGTGATTTAGCCTGCGTCCTCCTTGCAAAGTCAGTGAAAGTGGAACCCGGCCATGCTGGGCTGACACTAGGGTTGCCAGTTTTGTTTGGATGTATTCCTGGAGGTTTCATCACATGACAGAATCTTTTTAATCTTTAATTCCTGGGGTCTGCAGGGCAATCCTGGAAGATTAGCAACCCCACCTACAATTCAGTCAATAGCTTCAGTATGTGGATGGGAGAGAGAGGATTCAGCTCCCTCTGCCAGCTATATAGAAGGGAATGAGAGTTCCCTTCACAAGAAAACTCTCCACTCAAGAATTATTCCCAGCATCTGGCTATTTGACACTGTCAGGGTATGTCTAGACTACATGGCTCCATTGACAGAGCCATGTAGATGAGTTTACTAGACATAGCAAAATGAAGCGGCGATTTAAATCATCGCCGCTTCATTTACATCAAAATGGCCGCTGCACTGTGCCGACGATCAGCTGATCTGGCACAGCGGGCAGTCTGGACGTGCCGAGGTCGACAAGGGAAGCCTTTGTCGACTGCTCCAGTAAACCTCGTTTCACCAGGCATACTGCAGCGGTCAACAAAGGCTTCCCTTGTTGACCACGGAGCGTCCAGACTGCCCGCTGTGCCGGATCAGCTGATCGTCTGCATAGCGCGGTGGCCATTTTGATTTAAATGAAGTGGCAATTATTTAAATCACTGCTTCATTTTGCTGTCTAGTAAACTCATCTACATGGCTTCATCGATGGAGCTATGTAGTCTAGACATACCCTCAGAGGAGAAACAAGAATGTAGCTGAGTGTGTGTGTAGGGTGGGGAGGGATGGAAGACAGAAAAAATATGCAAGAGAATATTTTTTAGAAGTGGGTGAAGCTATTAAACATTGTAGTAAGGGATTTAAAGAATATCTGCCAAGTACAGGTCTGTCATGCACAGAGGAAACATTGGAGCCTACAAGAAAAGTAGAACTTTTCTTTGGTATCTTTCTTTGTCCATGTTAGAATATCCAATAAAGGTTTTTGCATTATGGACAGTGATGGAATAACAAAAACAGCCTCACTTTGTGCCAAGTAAAATCTTGCAATTATGGGATTTCTACAAGGCTGCAGAAATAGCTTTGTATAAATTTGTGTAGGTGTTTGTTTCAAATCATGGACTGATTAGTATGTAATGTAAACATGGTGTTATAGGTCAATGTTTGTAGTGCATAAGCAATCATGGGTACAATGAGCAGTGTACAGAGACGCTGATAATGTTTCTACAGTTAATGCATTTTAGCAATAATAAAGTAAGCAGCAATAAAATAAAAAGTTCTATGGAACAATGCCAGTTGAATAGAAATCTGGGTACAAGGCACTTTACTATCACTTAAATAAAAAGGAAAAGCAAACAAAAGCAATACATCACCAATTCACCAAACCACCACAGTCGACTAGTTTGGCTATGATAAAATAGCTCATAAGCCATTGGAGAGCACAGAAGTTGGATAGAAGACGTATTTAGGAAACTTTTGTACAAAAACCAACAACTGCCTCCTCCAAACCCTGCCACACACCAAGAACTCCCCTGTTACTTAGGCCAAGCAATGTTTTCAGTGTATTCTCATTAAACAATAATGAAGGGACAAATCCCGGTCCTTGCTCAAACCCCACTGTGCCACTGCCCTTACTGGGCACATGGGGATTCCCCTGACTTGAGGGTATCCCGCTGTCTGGAGTGGCATGCAACCATGAGTGCGGGCTGACAAAAAGCAGAGCAGACACCCCACACTGATTGAATGTTCTGTAATTAGATTTCACCAACCCACTCAGAAGCATGAGCTCCTTAAGTACCGTAATAGTCTTATTATGGAGACGCAGACTTTCCATTCTAGCTTGCCATCCTCTATGTGATAGATAGCCACTTTACACCAAAATCCTAACAATATTCAGGTTACTCCCAGTTCCAAAGGACTGGTCACTTGTACTCAGCTCTCAAACTAAAGATGACACCTGCAGCTGGTCCTTAATAAACTAAGGATTTATTAACTAAGAAAAAAAAGTTATTTACAAGGTGAAAGCAGGGAACACACACACAAATGAGTTACAGTTTTAGCTTTAAAAAGATAATATACACTTCTATGGTGTATATAACTCGGCTACTCCCTGAAACTTCCATAGTAGTAAGCAGCTCTGTGTGGTTTTTAGGATTGAGCCGACCCAAGCTTAATGAGGATCTTGTATTTTGTTTAAGAGTTCAAAGGGACCAGGATTTCACTCTTAACATCTGCCACCAACCCTTCCAATCAAGATAGCTTCATACTTTCCTCTGTAGAAGAAATAAAGGGCCAAATTAGATCAGATACAATTCCCATCTGTGGGTTGTGATACTACCGTTTGTTATGTTCACACACAGATAAATTAGGGTGCATCTACACAGCACCCTAACCTTGAAATAAGATATGCAATTTGCACTATGCAAATTGCATATCTTATCTCGAATCTATTTTGAAATTTGGCGTGTTTTTACAGTGCCAAATTTCAAAATAACATGCTATTTCAAGCCATCCCTTATCCCTTGTGCAATGAGGTTTACTGGGATGGCGAAATATCGTGCCCATTATTTCAAAATATATTTCAAAATAACAGGTGGCTTGTGTAGACGTGGGGTAGCTATTTTGGGGTACCAGAGGTATCTCGAAATAGCTGTGCAGCGTAGATGTACCCTTAGATAAAACCAAATACTCTTGCTGGGAGATTGCAATTGAACACAAGGCTATTCAGATCACACACACATCCAAAAACAGAGAGAGAGAGAGAAAGCAGGCTGCTTTCTAAGCCAGAGAGGCACAACTTGCCCCACCACCTGGCATTAACATTCCTCTTTTCAGACTCTCACTGTCTGCTGACTCTACTTGCGGGGACTCTGCTTGCTTAGCCTACAGGCAGCAGGATCCACACCACCTTCCCTACCCCTTAAAGCAATGTACTGCCATTGCAACACAGACCTCAATACAGCAAACATTTGTTCAGGTGAAGTCCCAGATAAATACCTTTGAACAGAGCATGATGTAGTGGAATGGAATGGCAGTTATACTACTCTTGATAGCACAACAAAAATAAAATGGAACATCTCACAGTTCTTTATCCAAACAAAGTGTTCTAGTACAGAATAGATATATTGTTAGGCCACTTAATAGCTCTCCTCACACATCTGTGAAAATAGGGATCCTGACATGATATTGAAGAAAGAACTTCCTGAAATTGTACAATGTATCTGTGGTAGCAGCTGCCCTTTCCACTCAGAATAGTTTATAAACAAGGGATCATAATGGAAACACATCTAAAGCTACAAGAGTAGAAGAAATGCTATATCATTGCTAGAGTAATAGATTGCCACGAGAAGGACAGCAGGATACAATGAATAACTTAGAGAAAGAGAGAGAGCGAGTATTTTTCCATGATATCTAGTTGAAAGGTATGTGTCAGTCTCATTAAAAAGAGTAAATTTAGAACACATGTTTGGAATATCTATTCTTATTAGATTGAGCTACTGTACTTGTTAATTTAATTAAATATGATCCTTTTTTTTTCTAGGATGTAACATCAGCTGGCAATTTGTTTGGGGGAATTGAAGTTTAAACCATAAGAGGAAACTGGCCATGGGTTCCAAACTGGATCATTATTTCTGCATCTAAGTGGTAACTTGTGTGAAGAGGTGATTACAATAGAAGATGAGAAAATGGTTACATTGCTTTGAAAATTATTAACTGGTCATTCCAATGGAAATGATCAGAAATGGAGGATATTTGACTCTTCCTGCATAACTGAATATATTCAGACAATTATATTTAAATAATCTGAAAAACCCTATCGTAAAATGTATTTTAGTTAGCTGTATGTGATCAAGTGTTGAATTTTCCTAATCTTCTGGAAAATCAGAGTTAACCATTTTTCAGGGTCCCTTTTCCCATTGATGAGTGAGGGATTTACAGGACTGATGTAAGAGACAAGAAGAAGGGAAGAGACAAGAAAATGAACTCTTCCTGGAGTCTGTTCTGTCAATATGAATCAGGTCTATTTTAGGTTTGTTTCTCATGTCTACACTACAGAGTTTTGTTGGAAAAATGGCTGTTTTTCCGACAAAACCTGAGTTACGTCCAAACTGCAATCGCATTCTTCTAAAAGTAAATCAAAAGAACAGAGGGGGTTTTCCAGTGTTGGTAATCCTCTTTCCATGAGGAAGAAGCCTTTTTCTGAAAGAGCTCTTTCGGAAAAAGGCATGTGTGGATGGGGAAGAGGGAGTTCTTTTGAAAGAAGAGGAAAGAGAGAAAAGGACAGGTGCCCTGATGGCCACTCCATCCATAGTAATCACAGCTTAAATGCGAGATAGCGCTCATTCAGTGTGGATGCTATCTTTTGAAAAAACAAATACTTTTTTCAATGCGCTTTTGTGTGTGGATGCTCTCTTTCAGAAGAAGTTTTTTCGGAAGAAGCCTACAGTCTAGATATAGCCAGTGTGACGCTCAATAGGGAGTGAGCAGCACAGTATGTTAACATGTCAGTTTTGGGCATCTGGAGAACAATGTTAAAGTAACTTACCTATAGGACACAAGTGCAACTTTATTGGGTGGGCTCAGTTTGTGAATATATAATCATAGCATAAAACCACCTCAAAGTTTTAGCACAATTGAAAGTCTTTGCTCACAAGCAACAATTGAAAGTCTTTGCTCACAAGCGCATATCAAAGATGAAGAGGGGTGTATGTATGAATGTCATTTGTATGTTATTTTAACTGCAACAGGAGAGATTTAATGGACAGGACTGAAGTTCATTAGCAAAGCTAGAGGGAGCAGGTTGCAATTAAGGAGTTCTGTCGCAGTTTTCTCTGCTGATATTGTAGCACATTTAAACACACTCTAGATATTCATCCATCATGAAGGTCATTTTACATCTCATCCATTTTATTAATATTATATAGGAGAAGGATGTGACAAATAGTCATTCTCCTGAATACCAAATAGTGGCTATTAGTATTTGTCAGATAACCAATATGAACAGTTTACAAGAGAGCAGTGTATTATGTAAAATCTTACTACATTCTATTAAGCTTTGAAATCAGTTTTATTGTACAGCGTTAATATCTTGGAGATTTCCAACAATGATTTCGTAGAAATCTATTTTAAGATATGTGTTAATTTTTTTTAAAAAGCAATATGTTCCTACTTTCAGCAAATAGTGCTATATAGTATTATTGCATGTGTCCAAGTGCTCTTAGTCTAGAATACATAACAATGGACAAGATCCTCAGCTGGTATAAATTGATATATCTCCTGTGACTTGTAGGTGAATTGAATTTGAATAGAATAATCACCATATCCCTAATAACAATGAACAAACATGGCCAGATCCTCAGCTGGCATAAATCAGTTTAACTGTATTGACTTTAGTTTATCTATACTATATGACCTACGGTTTTCCACTCCTTTGTCTTTAATAGTACTAGAACACCAGCTCAGCTAATATTGGTCAGCATCAGTTACTGTCCAGCAAGTACTTATTTTTCATATGCAACTTAATGATGTGGAGATATAAAAATGTGGCATATCTCAAAACAGCAGCACAAAATGAATTGCCAGTGGAATCTGTGGGCCTTCTATTGCATTTCCTACAGAGATAACCACGAGTGTATTAAGTGTCAAAGAATGTCTGTGCTTTGTATGAGTGCACGGGCAGGTGGAGAGGAAAAGCAAGGAGCCTTCCCAGTTTTGTACCAGTCCGATGTACAAGACTCAGAAACAATCACAGGTCAAGATTTTCAAAAGTGACTAGTGCTTAGTCTATGTGTTTGTAAATCAAATAAAAGGTTCCTCAAAAAAGGAAAAATGCTGCACTCAGGCTACGTCTAGACTGCAGGCTTCTTTCAGAAGATGCTTTTGTCATAAGAGATTTTCCGCAAAAACTTCTTGCGCAAGAGAGCATCCACACTGGCCAAGCGCATCGAAAAAGCGCTCTACTTTTTTGAAAGAGAGAGGCCACACTGATTGGATGCTATCTCGCATATAAGGCCACCCGGAACCACTTCAACCAGGGCTTTAGGTCATCAGTTGCTTCCGAGTGCTGGACTCTAGCAGAGACACGTGCTTAGAGGGACCCCCTGGACAGCCGTTTCTCTGCTTCTGCTGTGTGCTTGCTACCTCTTCGAGGCACAGCAAAGCTCTTCCAGTGCATGATGTGGTTGCCCAGCTTTTTTGGACACCACAGCTTTTTCCTCTGTGCCATGGAGCCGGAGCTACCTCTGGGCATGAGATGGTCCCACATGGCCATGATGCAGTTTCTGCAGCACTTTGTGCCAGCTGCCTTCCTGGTCCTGACCAAGCTCTACACTGAGCTCATTCTTGGGACCCTCTCCCTGCGTGCGGGAACAACACCCTTGCAACAGCAACCCACAGTGGAGAAGCGTTTTTGGAGGCTCAACACCAGTTTGGACTCGTGGGACTGGCTGGTCATGGAGCAGTGTGACGACCAGCAGTGGCTTCAAAACTTCTCCATACGGAATGCCACTTTTTTGGAGCTGTGTGCCTGGCTTGCCCCTGCCCTCCAGTGGCCCGCCATCCCCCTGGAGAAGCAGGTCACCATCACCATATGGAAGCTTGCCATTCCAAACAGTTACCGTTGGTGGGCAACCAGTTTGGTGTGGGGAAATCCATTGTTGGGGCCCTCTTCATGGAGATAAGGCACTGTCGGACCGTAGTCTCTGCATGGGCGGGAGGAGTCCTGGAAAAGGGAGACCCTTGGGAAAGGGGAGTTGGGGACTGTCGGGGGTAGACTGGGGTAGGGGGAAGCCTCATCCCTGGGGAGTTGAGCCATCCTGTCCTCACACAGCCTTGCTGCTGGTGGGGGGTCTCATAGACGGTGGCTCCTGGGGTGTTTGGGGGGGCAGGGAATGGGAGGAGATGGGCACCTCCCAAGGGCTCAGGCATCCCCTCTCATTCTCTGTTTTGTGTGTTTGTCTCCTTCTGCAGATTGTGAGGGCCGTCAACTCCATCCTGCTGCGGAGGGTCATCCACTTGGGAGACATGGACCCGATCGTGGCTGGATTTGCTGCCCTGTGGTTCCCGAACTGCAGTGGAGCTATTGATGGGATCCACATCCCAATCCGCGCACCTGAGCATCGAGCGGCCCAATACATACATCGCAAGGGTTCCTTTTCAATGGTGCTTCAGGCGCTGGTTGACCTCCATGGACAGTTTATGGACATTTTTGTCAGGTGATCGGGCAGGGCACACGATACCCAGATTTTTCGGAACTCCAGCCTCTACGGGAAGCTGGCGGTGGGCACATTCTTTCCCCATCATGACTTTGCGGTTGGGGACGTGCAGATGCCATTTTGCATTGTGGGGGATGCAGCCTATCCCCTGATGCCGTGGCTTATGAAGGCTTATACCAGCCACCTGGACCCCAGCAGGGACCAATTTAATACCCACCTAACCCAGGCCAGGATTCAGGTGGAGTGCGCCTTCGGCCACCTCAAGGCATGTTTCAGGTGCCTCCTGACCCTCCTGGATGTGAGGGAGCACAACATCCCCTAAGTGGTGTCGGCATGTTGCGTCCTCCACAACATTGTGGAGAGGAAGGAAGAGGCCTTCCTCCCAGGGTGGGGGGCAGATGCTGGCCACGAGGGGAGACTCTTCAAGCAGCCACGGACAGCTGCCATCCTCCAGCCCCATGAGGCTGGGGAGCACATCCAAGAGGCCGTGAGGGAGAGTTTCTCTCAAGGACCCCAGTAACTCTCTCCAGGGCCTCCCACTTATGGGCCTCTGGATTGCTGCCCTATCCCTTCCCTACCACAACCCCTCCCTTCGTCCCTTCCCTGATCTCTTAATAAAGACACCTGTTTGGTTTTGAACAAAACAAACTCTGTATTGATCTTTCATTAAATAAAGCTGAGGATGGGGGAGGGGGCTCGGAGTGGCATGGGGGCAGTTGGATGTGCCACCTTGAGTGCTGAGATCTTGTTGGACTTGGGGTTGGGTGGGTCCTGGGACCTTGGGGGGGCAGAAAAGGGGGAGTGGGGGCATGGGCATCATGGGGGGGCAGGAGGGACGGGGGAGGGGGCGTGGGCATCACTTGGAGAGGGGGCATGGACATTGCTTGAGGAGAGAGCAGAGGCATCGCTTGGGGGGCAAGGGGAGAGGGAATGGGCATAGTGGGGGTGGGCAGGAGGGTAGTAGGCAGGAGCAGCAACAGCAGCCGGATGTGCCGTCATGTCATGCATGATGGCGCACATGCTATCGCACTGCTGCATGAGCTGGTCCCATGTGCGGTTCCTCCACTCTGCGTTCTCCCAGATCTTCTGCGCCAGAGACTCCTGCATGTCGCGCAGGACATCGACATGCTGACGCATCAGGTCTTCATGGACCCTGGCACGCTTTCGGGTACCCCGGGCTCTGGTGGCTGGCTCGGGTGGTGTGGCTTGCTCCTCAGTCCTGACTGGTCCTGCTGTGGAGAAAACAAAGAGGGAGAGGTGGTCAGTCATCCATGCAGATGCTGTCCCTGAGGCTGTGCGCTCCTCTGTGAGCAGTGACCAACAGTCCTTGGGCCAGAGGAGGGGGATATCCCGGGAGCAAGGCCATGTGTGGCCTGCACAGCAAGCCCTACATCCCAAAATCCTGGAGTGTCTTCTCCTCTCCCCACTGCTCGGGGAGGGACAGGATCTTCACTCTGGACCAGGAGGGTGTCCACCTCTTGGTCTCCCTGCGTGGGTCCTGGGAGCCCTGGTGCTGCTCCCTGTGAGGGCCAGGGAGGGAGGGGGGCGCAGGGGGCTTGTGGCTCTGCCATGGTTGAGCAGGCCTGTGACAGGGAGAGCCACGCGGTCAGGGTGCTGCTCCCAGGCCAAGGCTTGTCCGGAGTGCCTGCAGCTTTAAGAGGGGCTAGGAGATAGGAACTAGAGAGTTGTGATTACTTTGGACGGAGTGGCCACTAGGATACCTATGTTATTTCCTGGAGGCCTCTTCTTTTGAAAGAAAACTCTCTTTCCCATCAACAGACGCCTTTTTCCAAAAGAGCTCTTTTGGAAAAAGGCTTCTACCTCATAGAAAGCGGTTTACCAATGTCAGAAAAACCAGACTGTTCTTTTGATTTACTTTTGAAAGAACGCGATTGCAGTGTGGACATAATTCAAGATTTTTCGGAAAAATGACCATTTTTCCAAAAAAAACTCTGTAGTGTAGACAGCCCCAGTGGATGGTGTTAATGAGGTGAATGGCAGAGAGGAAATAGTTGATTCTTACAGATCTGACAACCATTTCTGAAATACGACACACACACAAAAAAGGCTCCTTGGAAATACAGAATTTTTCAGCTAGACCCTCAGTGGATGTAACTCATACAGTGATTTACATGAGCTGAAGATCTATTTTTTTCTTTAACTTTTACTGAAAAAAAAATATTTACTGTCTTTAAGCCGCTTTTCTGTGATATATGGAGTTAGGAGACTTGATGGATGCTCAACTTCTGCTCCTGTATCAGCTCTTACTCCCAAAATTGGCACAGTGCTCTAATGTAATTTGAAAAGCAACTGTGATGTTTCCTGGTATCTGCCTCAAGTCTGCAAAATATAAATTACATTTTAAAAAATGAGGTGAATGGTGTGTTATGAAATGACATTGAATAAATAAATATAATTGGAAACAAGCATGTTTTCTTACAAGATTGTAACTGTTGTAAGTAGAAAGATATTTAAATGAAATGATATGTAACGGAAATGAGATTTTCTATAAGAAATACTGTATTTATAATTGCATTATTTATCTCTATGATGAATGTGCAAATTGTAATGAAAGACATGAATGTATCTAGATCAAATTTTCCATCTCATTTGTCATCAAGAAGATGAAGCCAAATTTTTGTTGAGGCAGTTTATGCTGTACATAACTGTTACAAATTTATATAAAGGAAATATATTTGTTAAAACCAAAATTAAGTATACAAAGTAAATGTTTAAATATTTAATGAAACAATTACATTGTTTTAATAACAGGTTATTTATATCTCCAATTAAAAATTCACAGGGATTATCTTCTCTTATCTTCCATCTTTATTGGAATGGAATAAAGTATTTAATTACTGCCTCATAGTAATTTTTTGATATACATTTTCACACACCGCTGATGAATAATGACAGTTTAAAATAATGCATTATTTCCTTTTATCATTAACGTCCTAAATATTCTTTACCCTTTGCTACACGAAATAGAACTCTGTCCCCCCATAAGCAGGTTTCTTATCAGGAACACTGGCTCAGAGAATTGTTGGCCAGATGCATAAATATGGGTGGAGAAGTTCTGTACACATTCAGTGGCAGTTGGCAAAGAATTATTATAGGAATATAGTAATTGCCATACATACTGGATTAAACCCCTCATTTAGCTAATTCTGTAACCTTCATTTGTGACCAGTACCTCATGTGAAAGTGGAAGGTGCAAGCAACCCTTCAGTAGGAAATTATAAAATAATCTGCCTTTCATGACCATGAGGGATGGGCAGCAGCCTGGGGACTAAGAGTATGTCTACACTACCACCCTAGTTCGAACTAGGGTGGTTAATGTAGCCAACCGGAGTTGCAAATGAAGCCTGGGATTTGAATTTACCGGGCTTCATTTGCATGTTGCCGGGCGCCACCATTTTTAAATGTCCTCTAGTTCGGACTCCGTGCCTGCGGCTACACGCGGCACAAACTAGGTAGTTCGGATTAGGCTTCCTATTCCGAACTACCGGTACACCTCGTTCCACGAGGAGTAACGGTAGTTTGGAATAGGAAGCCTAATCCGAACTACCTACTCCATGCCGCGTGTAGCCACGGGCACGGAGTCCGAACTAGCGGGGCTTTAAAAATGGCGGCGCCTGGCAAGATGCAAATGAAGCCCAGGAAATTCAAATCCCAGGCTTCATTTGCAACTTCGGTTGCCAACATTAACCACCCTAGTTTGAACTAGGGTGGTAGTGTAGACATACCCTAAGAGGTTAACTTTACCTAGCCAGGTATCTGCTGAGCCAATAGAAATGCAGATAGGGATTTCAAACGGGGACAAAGGAATTTTTAGGTTTTTCCCTCCTTTGTCCCTGAGGAGTTTCTCTCCAGCTACTGAGGGGGACAGACACTATGTCTCCCTCCAAAGAAGACTCTTCACTATCTATCTGTAAGTAGGGTAAAATGTAGATAATTCTGTTATGTCTGTGCATTTAAAAATGGGTTTTCCTCTACTTTGTAACTAAGTTTTCACCCATGGTGGAATCCCCCCTTGAGTATATTAATTTGTGACTTTTCCATCTAGTCATTATGCTTGCAACAGGAATATTGTGGTTATTTCTCTTTTCTTTTCTTTTCTTTTCTTTTCTTTTCTTTTCTTTTCTTTTCTTTTCTTTTCTTTTCATTAACCTGGTATTGGTTAATTTTTGTGTCCTGGTTTTACTTTTGGGGCTGAGATTTCCCAAGTAGTCTCTCCCTGGTTTCTTTATTATTACTTGGGTGGTGGAGGCGGATTTTTTTTATCCCCAAAATCTAGGTTTTTAAGATTTTGGGGGAAAGCTTTATACCAAAGCCTGGAAAGATAAAGTTTTGGAGTACAATTGTGGGCCCCACTTCAGCATTTATCGTGCCAGGGTGGGGAAAAAGCCTTGACACTGCCCATACAGAAATTTTCCTCCTGTCCCCCAATAGTTGGGGTTTGACTTAAGCTATGAAGCAGGAGGGTTCAAATCCCTGCCAAAATGTAATTTTTTTTAGCATTAACTACTACAACTCAGAATATTTTCATTATTTGTAATAGGGTCTAACCTCTTTTGGACTCCTGCTATACTCTTGACCTCAGTGTTATCCTGTGGCAATGAATTCCACATGATAGTAGTGTGCAAGTAAGATTCCTACTGGACCTGACCAAAATCTGTACAGGCTGGACCAGGGGAGGTCATTTCTGTCCCCCTTGCCACTGGCTCTCCAGCCCAGCTCTGCTCCTGGTCCGGCCTCCTGATCGGCTCTTCACCTGCCACCAGCCCTGCTGTGCTGCCACTGCAGCCCATGATCCCACTCCTGGAGCTCCCAGCTCCACCATGGCAGAATGCCGCCCCGCCACCAGAGCTCCTGGACCCACCAACAGCCCAGCTACAGCAGCACTGGCCCCACAAGCCCACAGTTCTGCTACTGGGACTTCCGTCCCCTTTTCTCCCATGCCAGACCACTGCTCAGCTGCCAGGGTTCTCGACCCTGCCAGCCCTATCGGGGAAGCACTGGCCTCTCTGTGTTCAACAATTACTTCGCTCTTACATTGTATCTCTTGTGTCTGCAAGTTGCTTTTCTAGCCTCAGGTATGAAAAAAAAATTCCAAATTTGAAACTATTAGTTCCCTAAAACACAATGTTTCCTTCCACAAGTACATTCGTGGGCTTTTCCCTTCACCGCTAACTCCAGATGTGGAGCTGGTGAGCCATAAAAAATTCATCACATCTACAGAGCACAAACTTCTCCATTAGCCTAGGAAGACGTCACTAGCAGAGCTCCAGAGAAACGGAGCCCTGGAGCAGCAGAGTCCTGGGGCAATGGAGCCCTGGAGCTGCAAAGCCTCAGAGCAGTGGAGCCTTGAGGGCCCCAGGAGCTCCACAGCAGAATCATGAAGCAACAAATAAAACTCCAGGCATTACCAAGTTGCCATTTTGGTGAGAAAAAAAATTCCGATAAATCAAACCTACTTATATTATTATTGTTGTTGTTATTATTACTAGAGGGTTGTGCCCTCCGCTCGCTACGCTCGCCAGCCCCCCTCTCTCTAGGGGTAGGCAGTCCTGGCTCTCCCCCTGGCCACTGGGGAGAGCTGAGGCCGATGTGGCCCCGGCTCTGCAAGTACGTTCTTTCAACAGTAAATCAAAAGAACAGAGGGCTTTTTGTGCAATTGGTAATCCTCATTCTATGAGGAAGAAGCCTTTTTGAGAAAGAGGAGGGAAGAGGAAAAAGCACAGGTGCCCTGTTCATAGCAATCACTGCTTACAGCAGCCGGGGGGAGGGAGGAACCAAGAGACTGGCACAGCCACAGCCCTCCCCGGTGACTGGGGGACAGAGAAACCGGCATTGGAGCGGCCCCAGCTCTCCCCAGCTCTGTGGGGGGAGGGGCTGAGAGACCAGCCGGGGGACCCCTGGTCCCAGCCCACCTTGGTGGCTGAAAGACTGGCACTGGCGCAGCCCCATCCCTCCCCCGCAGCTGGGGGCTGGAGGGGGACAAGAGGGGGCAAGAGACTGAGAGACTAAGAGAATGGCCGGCGGGGAGGGCCCTCAAGTTTTGGCCATTTTACCGACAAAACTCTGTAGTCTAGACATAGCCTGAGAGGTAGCCATTGTTATCTCTGTATTACTCCATCTACTTACTTCTATATCTGTAACCCTTCTGCCAGGCCGAGTTAATAGCAGCAAGGGACAGGTTCAGTATCCTAAAGTCTTCACTCAGCTTTTATTCTATTCTTGTTCAGGCAAATTTCCTATTGTATTCAATGAGCATTCTACCTGAGCCAGGAGTGAGTAGGAACTGAGTGAAGATTTTCAGGGTTTGGTCCAGAGATGGGAAAGAAAGTCATTGGCTACAGGCAGCACAAAGCAAGTCAGCATATACATTCCTTGGCTGTGGTTAGGGAAACCAGTGGTCTTAAAAATTTTAAACAGAAAAGGAGCAATTTCCTCTTCCTTCTAAAAAGAAAGCTGCAAACTGCTGAAGCCACTAAAAGAAAAAATATGATAAACTAAACTAAATTTTAGCTGCTGGCCATCATTAATTGGTTCAGCTGGTCCATGAATGGTGTGAGTGCCATCTTGGAACTAGCTACACATCTGGGAGAGTAGTTCATGTTAAGCAATGGCACTGTGATTCAATGGGGGATCAGGACAACAATTAACAGATGCACATGTAAAAGCAGCCTAGTTAAATAAGTAAAGCGAGGGCTAGTTTCTGTGCTCCAGTTCTGAAAGTGGTGCAATGGGGGCTTATGTGCTGCAGCCATCTAGTTAAGATTTTTCCTAGCAACTGCAGAACTATCAGCTGATGTGAAGCCAGAAAAGCCGGCTCCACATGTCAACCAACCCTCACTCCTATCTAGGAGTCATGTAAGGAGTGGATGTGTGATGGGCAAGGCTGAGCACAGCGCCACTCTAAAATGTTGCTGCTAGTGTATGTCTTTTCACCAGGTCTGTCATGTCAGAACTGGTCTGTAGTTTCAAAGCATATATCCATTGCAGTAAAACACCTGCAAGAGTCCCAAGTGCCTAGGTTCCAGCCTGAGCCCAAACATCTACCTTGCAACTTTATAGATCTGCAGCCTGAACTCGGCATGCCTCAGTCTGCGGACACTGACTAGCCCTTGATGTGTTATTGCAGTTGGACAAAGCAGATCTCGACACAGAAGAGACTCAGGACTCTCATTTTCTAAATAATGGAGGTAGAGAAGGGGTAAGTTTTGAACTGAAAAAAATAAATTGAGAAACACAGAAAGGACTTGTCTAAAAATCCTTGGAAGAGAACAAGATGCCTTTAAACTTTCTTTGCTCTCAAAAGGTAGATAGCAATAATGTTCTATGCAGCCTCCCATTTTCAGAAGCTTAACTGGTGAATTTATGTAGGAAACTGTGCAGTGTTTTGATAATTTCCCCCCTCTAATTGTTTTCCCTCCTGTGGCTTTTAATTACCTCCCATTTTCCTTGAGAGCACAACTGAAGAAAGTCCCAATATTGCCCAAGAATTTATTGGTCAGGGGTTCCATTTTTACTGCTCCAGTCTCAAGATGCACTCAAGGCTCATTCTTGTTCATATGGATTTCTTTTGAGTGTAATATGCAGCATATCTTTTAAAATTATTTTAAAATCTGCAGACTTTTATTGGCACAATAGGTGGTCTGCACTGATTACAAAGGTAGTGGTGCCATTTGTTTAAGTGATAAACTGTAATGACTTCATCCATTATCCATTCTTTTGCTAGGATGTTGAAATACTGCAGGTTTAGAGATAATGAGCATTTTTTTCCTCCTTCTTCTCTCTCTATACAACTGGATCCCCTTAACATAACCCATTGATAACACCCAAGGCTTCATAGATTATTTTGCAGCCTTAAAGTTGACCTGGCTTTCTTGCATGATCTCCAATCAAAAACCAGTTGATAGCCATCCAACACAAAACCAAAAAGTGAAAGCAACTACAACAAGACCACAACCAACAGAACACTTCCTCCAGGAGAAACCACAGCACAAGGACCCATGAATGGACACTGCATAACTCCCCTCCCCCAACATCATCCATTTTTTCATGTGCTGAATTATCTGAATTCACCAAGGAAATTAACTTCTACCTGTACTGCAAAGTCATAACTACTTTGAAACATCTTAAGGGGCCTGATTTTTCTGAGGGCAGATGCTCAGTACTTTCTGAAAATTGTTATCCCTTTGAGGTGTCTCAAGTTGGACACCAAAAATCATTAGTCACTTGTAACAATATTGGCATTAGTCTCTCTTTGCCTCAGTTTATTTATCTGTGAAATGGGGATAATACTTATCTGCCTCACAGTTATGAAGATGAATTAATAAATGTTTAGAAAGCACAATTATTATTTGTTATTATTTTAAGACCTTGGAAGGTAAGGGAGGTTTGCAATACAGGATACAAACTTTGCCTCTTGCCATGTAATGGCAACTGTTTCATAAAAGGGAAACAAAAACCTTTAATTGAAATAAAATTCTTCTGAGACATAGCAAGGAATCTCAGAATAGCTTCCACCCATCCCTGCCTTGCATGGATCTGAAGGCAGGATGGCTGATGGACATGAGTGTGTAGAATGGAAATTACTACAGCTAAATTGGAAGAAAAGAGTAAAAGGGTTAATGCATCCTGTGATGGGGCACAAGTGCCCCACACACCAAATGCCCCCATTGCAGTGCCCTGCAGCAAGCGCGGAGCCCGTCTTGTCACTTGCGCTGTGTATTCGCGTGCCACAGCACAGTTGGGTGGCGCTGGCAGAGGTGGTTGTTGCAGGTAACCGGACTTGCAGTGCATCAGCTGTACCAACCTGACGCTAACAGTTTTCGGGGGTGGGAAAAGCAGCGCCTGCTGCTGGAGCCTGGAAGAGGGGCTCTACTCAGTAGCTGTTGCTTGTCTTGTCCCCCAGTCAGAGGAAGAGACTTGGCTTGCTCCTGAACCGGGATCTAGGGGGCTCCTGTCTGCCCTCCCCTCATACCCTGATTTTCCCTTCCTGGCCCCTCACTCTGGGGACTGACTCTCCCTCCCCACCTCAGCCCCTTGCTCCAGGGACTGATCCCTTCCATGCCCAGCTGGGCCCTGATTAGGCAGGTGGGCAGGCCCTGTCTCAACTCCTCCCAGCCCAGCTCTGCAGACAGCAGATGAGTCTTGGGGAAGGAGGAAAGCAAGAGAGAGGGGCAGGGGAGAGCAAGCAATGGGGAGACAGGTGGGGCAGTGGAAGGGGAGAGGCAGGGCAGGGGGTGGAGCCTCATGGGAAAGAACCAGGATGAGAGTGTTTGGTTTTCAGGGATTAGAAAATTGGTAACCATAGACCCTCACACACAGGGTACGTCTAGACTATAGCCTTCTGTTGACAAAGAGCGTCTACACTACATCCAGTTCTGTTGACAAAGCAAGCCGCTTTGTTGACATGAAAGTGTAGACGCAAAGGACAGTGTAAATGCAATAACGCCTTCTGTCGACAGAACTCTGTCAACAAAAGGCGTTATTCCTCGTAGAATGAGGTTTACCGCCATCGACAAAACTGCCAAGTTCTGTCAACGTTATGTGGGTATAAGAATGTCAGCTATGGCTGGTTCTTGTGCAGGAGGATTAAAGGAGCCAGAAAGCAGAAAAGGCAAAAGCACTGGCAGGCAGCCCCAGAAAGGGAGAAGGTGAGAGAGGTCAACTCTCGGTTTCAGAGGGTGAGATCTTCTCTCCTTGACTCGGGAACTGATATGCTGGTGTGAATAAGATACTGAACAATGTTGTAACAGTGTGTGTGTGGGAGGGGGCACTGCAAATAAACCACAAGGGGTATTTACAGGCAGGGCGCTTCCAAGTGGCCTGGTTGTGTGCAGAAGATAACAGGAGCATGTGTGTGTAAGATGTACCTCCATGCTGGGAGCAGTCATAGTGGGGTCTTGTGATTATTTAGCAATCATCAGGAAACTTCAAGAAAGATGGTTCTCAGGTAAGATGAAGTTATGGCTAATAACTGGTTTTACATTTTTTGTTCAATCCAAGAAGACATCTAGAGCAATCCATATGGGATCCAAAGACGATGTTTTATAGAGTGGCATTAATTAAATATAAAGAATAAAAAATTGATTCAGGAATCAAATAACCCCTGTGGCAGGACATATTGCGATCATTTGACCTGAGCTCAAACAATACTCCTGTGTGCGGATCTCTTTGGAATGTAGATCTCAACAACGGAGAGAGAATTGGCTCGTGGTATCTCTCATAAAAGAATAATCTGAGGTGTTGAGTCATAACAGATAAAGGCTGCAGCGGCCCAGCAGGTAGGATAAGATGTATTAGTTTATCTACAGGGAGAATGGATGAGACAGAAGGGGCTGCTTGGTGAGGTCACTTGAGTTAGGGCTATGCTATGAGGTGCGTGCAAGGGGAAGTGAGGTTAGGTTCCACTGTATTTTGTGAAAAGCCAGTGAAAGTGGCCACATTAAGGTTAATATATTGTGTTTATTTATATTTAGAGGAGGCATAGTAAACAAGCAGTCTGTATATAATGAAGTACAACGTGCAGATCACATTGCACCAGAGGGGCTAAGGAAGATTGAAGAAAAATGCTGCCATATATCAGTGAGGTAAACTGAAGGGCACAAAGGGCTTGGTTCTACAAACGCTTGTCCCAGCTCTTGTCCCTGGGGCTCATGTATTGGTGAGGTTTTCTCACAGTAGTAAGGATTTGCAGACGCTGGCTCAAAGTTCTGCTATCAGCGGTTGCAAGGGAAACAAATGTATTATAGAGGAAGGATGGGCCGAAGGTGAAGGTATGGAGTGACACCCTGGAACCTGGGTTCAATTTCTAGCTCTGTCACAGAGCTCTTCTGTGACCCTGGGCAAATCACATAATCTCTCTGTGCCTCTGCCTGTTCAGTGCAGATGATAATAAAGCTTCCTATACCTGTTGTCTCTTCATATTATTAGTTGTATTACTGTAGCTCTGGGGAGCTCCCACCATGGATCAGGATCCCAATGTGGTAGGTGTTTTGCCAACACAGGACAAAAATGGAGCCCTTGGCCTGGAAGCCACAACTTCTAGCTCTATGTTTGTACAGTGCTTAGCACAAGGGGGCCATGATCCGAATTGAAGCGACTGGTGCAAACATATATAAATAATAAATATTATTTATTACTTTTATTTATTTCCATTTTTAATAGAAGCACTGCCCCTGAATTCTTTGCCAACTTCCGAATCCAAGTGGATTTTCAGATGTAGCCTAATGCAACACACATTGCAGCAATGAAAATGGCATGGATGACAATGTGTGGGTGGATAATAGAGAGCTACATATCCAAAAGAAATGGTCACCACCTCCTGGCTATCTGCAAATGGTAAAGAAAGAGAGAAATGTTTGATGGTTGCTGCTACCTGATCACCTAGTTGTAGTATCTGGGATCCAGATCCATAGATTGCAAAACCAAACAGCAAATGAAATGGGTTGAGGTCAAAAGGGCTGCTCTGATTCTTCCACCTCTTCGATTTGTTTTCCCCAAATAATAATATCACTTTGATTTTATTTGCATCGAGTCTGAAGCCTCATCTGTCCCTCATTATTGCAGTGGTATTAAAAATAGTAAACACAAATCACAAGGGGGCATTTTGAAGAATTATTCTTTTAAAAAAGATTTAATATAGAATCAAATAGAAGAGTTCCTGAGCTTAGATTGTTAATTAAGGTCATGGAAAGACACAGCAGTGACGCAGAATTATGAACGATAAATGTAAGCACCCGAATTACTGTGAACTTTACAAAGTGATATCTCCACGTTCTGCTGTGCTCAGGAAACTAGATCTACTTATCACGAAGGTCATTGGACTCTCTACTTGATAAACAGCTCTACAGCTGAGTAACCGCCTAGATCAGGCTATACAATTTTGGCCAGAGTTGGCTCCATAATTAATGATCCCATCTGATTTCAAGTGTCATTATCTTAACTAGAGGACTAAGACCAGAATACTGTCAAGAAAGTAGAACTGTATCTAATGCCATTCATTATTTTTAGTCATAAACCAGTTCTATAAGTGGATAAGAATTCACTGAGTATTTTGGTTGGAGTGGGGTTTGCTACTCAAAGGTTAGATTATATCTTGCAGTCCATTTAGAAATTTACAAAGAAAATACTACAGGTTGAACCTCTCTAATCCAGAACTCTCTCATCCAGAAACATCTGGAATGATTTTTGTTAGCTGGATATCCATTTTTCATGGGTGTAGCCAAGTTTCCTGCAGTCCCATAAAGTTTGTTTATAGTCACCAGTCGTGGCTCTCAGTGTTCTGTGCTGTTATTTATCTCTAATTAACCCCTAAATGTCCTCTAACAGCCCCATAAGCAGGGGAAGTGTTGGTAATGCTGCTAGACAATATTGACCTCCCATGATCCAGAAAATTCTCTCATTCAGAACCAGTTCCAGACTAGGTCCCCAGGGTACCAGACTAGACAGGTTCAATCTGTAATAAAATAGTTAAACTTGGGTAGTGGTATAACACTGTCATCATCTTCAGGCAGTAAATGATTCTAAGTCTGATAAACAGGACTAAAGATCTGGGCTCCGATGGATGCTGGCTTGTTGAAAAATTAATGGATTGATGTGTCTTCCCCCTTTTTAAAACATTCAAACCTCTTTTTGATTTTATTATCTTAATTTTAATGATTATACACTCACATACAAATGGTACATAAATATTGACTTGGCCAGATGTCCAGTCATTGACAAAAATATATAGATTTGCTGTACATTAAATGTTGATATGCTGTAATATTTTTGTTACATTCACACATTGTTCAATTAGCCTAAACATTTTATAGCAATTATTTGAATTTAGGGAAACTTAATGGAGCTTTCAAAACTCAGAACTGATAAGTGTAAAATTTGATTTAGGCTAATCTATCTGAGACCAGATACGTGTGAAATATACTGTACAGACAATTATCTGTTTGTAATATTCCAGGTTAGGCAAAATTTTTGTTTGTTGTATAAAGGAAAACATATTTTTCACAAAGCATTTCCTTAGTTTCATGAGTTTCTCTCTAAATTAATGTGTTTTGAATTCTGTGTTTATTGATATCTCTAGAGAGGAGGAGAAAGAATTGGTCTCCTTGTAGCCACTTAACTGTGGCCACTTAACTGTAACATCACATTTTAATTTAATATAGTAAATTAATTTTTAAAAGTAGGAGGCCAAAATATCTGCTGATATAAACTAGAGTAGCTCCATTGAAATGAATGGAATGACATTGATTTACACCAGATAAGAGTCTGGCCCAAAATACGTATGTGATAATAAGCATCTCCCAATCTTTAATTGCTGTAACCTTCATTTCCCTTTATTCTCCCCCCTTTGCCGTGTTATATCTTAGTTAGATTGTATGAGCCTTGAAATAGGACCCTGCCAATTTACTTTTCTGTAAAGTGAGAAGTAGTGAATAAGTAATAGGTGTAAATATCTTTGGGTACATCTACACTTGCTCCCTAGTTCGAACTAGGGATGCAAATGTAGATGACCGAAATTGCTAATGAAGCAGGGATTTAAATATCTCACGCTTCATTAACATGATCTTGTTGGTGCGTTACTTTGATCAACAGCTGTTTCGAAAGTGAAAGTGCACGCTGGGATGCGTTAGTTCAAACCAAACCCCTTGGTTCGAACTAACATTACTCCTCAAAAAATGAAGTGCTTCATTTGCATAGGCTTTTGTGGAAGAGGGAAGCTGTATGGGAGTCTGTGTAGCCACTGCTGTTTGTTCTGTGGACAGAACTGGCTTCCACCAGTATCCCACATTGCCTGCTCTGATGGCTCTGCTCAGTGTTTTCTTCTCTGCTGCTCTCCAGGCATGTGCCCCTCCCCTTTCAAGGCTCCAGGAAGCTGACAGCTGAGTGAAGTCCTCCATTTGGGGAAGGACCAAAGAGCAAATCACTGGAGTGCTCATGTTCGGCCCTGCTCTAGGAACACAGCAGCAGGCAGACCGCTGCTGTAGGCGGAGGGGAACAGACACCATGCTGCTTTGACATTCCTCAGCACAGAGAGCTACTAGCTGGAGTGGCTGTGGGTGAACTCAGAGAGAATCGCAAGGAGTGCAGGGATCAGCTCTGCCTTCCCACAACACTACAGATACATACCCACAGTGCATTGCTCACACTCTCAGTGATGCCCCCCTCTTTCCTGGCCCATAATCTATTGTGAACACCCTCTGGAGATTTTTGCTTTCTCAACTTTTAGGTATGGACATTTTTTTTTATAAACCTTGGTGGCATAGACACTATAGTAAGTGTTGCGATTGACCAAACGGATTTTTTTTTCAGATTCTCAATTTGTGAAAATTTTCAAGATTGACTCTTTGAAACATTTTCCTATCCCAAAATCAGGACAAAGTCTCAAAGAATTTCCAGGGCCTGGAAAATCATTTCCTGCCCCGCTCTCCTTATTACAAATGATACAAAACAGTTCTGTAAAAATGCACACTGCCTCTCACCTGACCAAAAAAAAAAAAAAAAAAAACCAGTAGCAGGAAAACATTCAGATACCAGCCTTGGATGCCATCAGAAATCATAGAATCATAGAATCATAGAATACTAGGACTGGAAGGGACCTCAAGAGGTCATCGAGTCCAGTCCCCTGTCTTCACGGGTAAATGGAATGTGCATGTGGGGAAGCTAAGAGGAGATTGCAGGCACTGTCACCACTATGCCAGCTATGGCTGGATTAGGAGTGATTTTGTTGTCTCTCCACAGGATGAGAAGTAGACTCCACTTCTGTCCCCAACCCTACATGACTGCGGGAGTTATGCTCCTAATACAGAATTGGTGCATGAGAGAGGAATGTATAACTCCCCTGTTGCACGGCCTTTGGTTACACAATAGGGTACGGAGAAGACTGCTGTTCTGTGTCATCAGTACCAAACCATCTGAGGCTTACATCAGGGAGAAGTGCGACACTGAAACACACAAAGAGATTAATTAAAACACGAATCAAGACATACTACATAGAGAAATTAAAATATTAGCTTTACATTCAGATTATCACAAAGCATCGAGGAACATGTTTTGTGATCCAGCCACAGTGTGTATGGGTTGGTACACACACACACACACACACACACACATATAATATGCACACACACACATTCTTGTAACACCATTCGGGCAGCACACGAGAGCCAGACTCTGTCTGTAATTAGCCAAATGAGCTTCAGGGCTTCTCTAAGTTATGCTGACTGCAACCAGCTGCTGAACTGGCAGATCTCCATGCACTCCACACTGCCTCTTTCCCACATGCATGACACAGAGCTAGTTATGGGGGTAAGGATTCAGCCTCAATACTCCTATGTCCAAACTTTTAAATGTCAGTTCCAGAAACCACTTCTATAAGAATCCGTCTCAATTTTGGGCTGTGAAAGGCAGCACACAAGTGACTTGGACAATTTCTGTACTGTAATCTTCTGGGATAAACTCAAGAAGGACCTGCCACAGATGACGTAGATTCTTTTAACGGTGCCAGGTTTGCAGTAAGAAATGCAGGGGGGGGGAAGATCTGTTTAATACTGAATTAAAACAAATCCGTACCCCCAATAATGGTAAATAGAGCAAAAGATACCAGATTAAATGAACATTGTAAGCAAACAGGAAATAACCTGAACAAATAAATTGCTTAGATGAGCTTGAAATATTGGCTGCATCTGGTTTCAAGTTCCATGCCCTGGTACCTCCCAGACAGGCGTTGCTGGGGTAAAGAACAATGGCTTGAGATAATTTTTTTTATTATTATTTACAGTTCACCATGATGGCGTAACTGGTGCTGTCCTTTGTGGCCTCACTTTTAACAATGCATTAGAACAATTGATAATGATGTCAAAAGTAGGCCTGTGTGAGAGAGGCTTTGATTAAGGTATTTAAAGATTAGGGAGACCAGACCATTGTGAAAGCTGATAGGCTCCTTCTCTTTTTGTATTAGAAGGAATCACACCAGTAAATGAATGGCTGTTACGTTAATTATTATAAAATAATAATGAGACAACATCAGTTTTGTACTTATCTGACAGTTTTCATTCCAGGACCTCAGAATGTTTTCTAACCATTAGCTGATTAAGTCTCACCATCAGCCTTTTGTAGTGCTAAAATTGCCATACTGTAGATGATGAAACTGAAGTACAGGGAGCTGTTCCAGGTCCATGAGAGCCACAGTCGAGGTCTGGATTGGAACCCAGATCTTTTTATTCCCAGTCCTGTACCTCAGATAAAGTCTGTAAAACCTCTCTGCAGATGTATGAGACAATTTCATATACTGGCTTGAGGAGTCCCTTCTTTGAGCCATATAAAGCAGGTGTACATAATTCATCAGGTACTGTACAGAATTTTTGATACCCTGAAATCATAAAGATTAGAACTGACAGAGCACTATTAGGCATCAAATAAATTTCTGGAGAGCCTCTGAGACAAAAATTAGGATGACAGGTACTGACAAACTCAAATTCTGGTGAGAATGATGCCTAATGACACAGGTATTGTATGGAGCATATCCATGCAAAGATGTAGCCCTGCCACTGGCTGCAAGCTACGGCAAAGTGTGTAAAACTGAAGGGGAGAAGGCAGGAAGCCCTTTTATTCTGAATGCTTAAAAAAGGAAGAGCTTTCTGAAAAATGAAGAATGCTAGGGAGGAAGATGGACCTGTCAGCCCAATCCCCATGGCCCCACAGGTGTAGAAAGGCATATGCCACATTCAGTGTTTGGTTTTGATTTTAATTTTCTGGGAGCAAAGTTCCTTGTAGCAACTTGCAATGGTATGTCCCTCCCCCCCAAGAAAAAAAATCAGGCTTTTTCCAGAAACATTGCTAGAACTCTCTACTCATGTGAATGATGCAGTTAATCAGACAGGACCAAATTCAGTCTTGGTTTAAACACATGCAAATTCTATTGAAATCAGTAAGTCAATGCCACACCTTGAGTAAAATAACTGCAACTCCACTAACTTCAATGAAGTTATGAGTCATTATATCAGAGTTGCATTTGAACCATTTTGTGTGACAGCATGCCCACCCTTGGAGATTATGGATGGTCTTCAGGTGGAGAGCAGCAGACTGACATCTACTTGTAGAAATTCATAGCTACATTCTGACCTCCCTATCCCTGCCAGAATCATTAACAATTAGAAATGGTGGAGGTTTTGGTTTTACAGGGTCTCCTCAATCAGGATTTATAAAACCAAGGGTGGTGTACCCCTGGGGCTCAGCCACCTACCACCCCTCCATCCTCTTATAAAATTCTCTCACCATAGTATCTGAGCCTAGGGACCTAACCCCCCAAGTTTATGCATGAGGAACACATAGGTATGGTTCCCAATTTAGTTCATCAAAACAGAGAAATCTTTTTCAAGATGAAGATTCAAGGCATCTTGGTTGTAAAACTTGGTTGTCCAATAAGAAGATTGTCTTAGGAATTTTTTGGTAGATGAAATACTTGTTTAAAAAAAATAAGTGTGTTTATGTATGTTGCCTGTCTCTCCCTAAAAGACAATCCTGTGATATGCTCTGTGAAATCTTGCCTACATTGACAGAGTGACATATTCCAAATGAAGCTGAACATAAAAAATAGCCTTGTACCTCAATCTCCAGCTATAAACCATGAAGCACCAGTTTTACTTTTAGTACCTTTCGTGGACAACCCATGCAGAATTCATCTTGTGTGTTCTGGAAATGCTGTCTAGAATACAGCTAGTTGTATGGTACCAAATGAGGATTTAGGAAGGGAACAGACTAGGTGTAAAAATCAGTTTTTTCTGCTCGTCAGTGGTGTTTTCAGTTTCTGTTCAGGTATACTCATTATTCTATATGTATAGGGAACCAGACTGCAAAATGTTGGAGCACAGAATGATAGAAGAATGTCCATATAATATGGGTAAATTATTATTCAGAAGATTTCTTGGTTCTGGAACTACAGAAGTGCAGTAAGGTGGTGGGGGAGAGGTTAAAAAAGGTTGGCTGAGCTGTTTAAAGCTGCCATCAACGTTTTTGCTTCTAATTTGGCTTAAATTTGAGTATAGGTTTTTGGTTTTGCCCCTTTTCAATCCACTTCACACATCACTATATTTAAAAAAAAAACTGTTATGGGTACCTTTGTTTGCCATGAATGTTACAGAAAAATAAAGGCCAGATTCTCATCTACTTTCAGGGGAGTTACAGCAAATTATACAAGTTGAGGCTCTGATCTTTTGAGTCCCAAACACAGCAGCTACCTGTCCAGAATCATCTTGGATGGGGGTCTGAAAAATACTGACAGTTTTCTGGTTTTCTTGGAAGCCTGGGTCATGTGTTCCTTGAACACAGTATGGTCTGTGTTAACAATGGGTTAGAGTATTAATTCAGTAAGTCAGGAAAGAAACGCTTTAAAACAATCTTATAATACTTCAATGGACAGCATATGACATGATGCTATATTAGATTTTACTTTTCTGTGGTGAAAGTTGGAAAGGTTTGTGTATAGACAGGAGAGCTGACAGCCTCACCAGGCTCTTGGGCAAGATATAGGGGGCGGGACTTGGCTCCATGCTCGTGGAAGGGGCAGGGCCTCAGACAGAAGGGGCAGGGCTGGGGGGCATCCAGCCCTCAGTGCCCTATGGACCATGGTGCACCCTTCACGCAGCCCTCAGAGCCCAGAGCACGCTATGTGGGGCTCCAGCAGCCATTTAAAGGGTCCAGGGCACCACTGCCCCCATTTAGGCCCTTTTGAATTGCAAAGCTGTGAAGCAATTACCCGCGGGCATGTATGTAGAAGCTTGTAAAGCACAGTGTCACTTGTCAGACAGCATAGCATTTGTGAAAGTGCACAACATGCATGGGTTTCTCATCCTACCTCCAGAGGAAAGCCTAAGGTGAACACACAAAAAAAGAAAATCTTACCTCTTGCACCTTCCCAGGCCGGTGATGATGATCCAGGAAAAGAACTGTTCTATTCAATTCCACACATGGTGGGTTGGAAAAAACAACAACATCCATCCCACTTAGAGCTGCAGTCTGACTCTTGCAAAATCGCAGAGCTTTTTACCATCCTCGCCAACGATGGCACTTAGCGTTGGCCGGTCGGAGCAGCAGCGCAGTGCCTCAGGGAGCCTGGGGAAGAGGAGGACTCTGTGTGATTTTGATGGAGAACCATGTCTTCATTAGTATCATTATAAAAATCGGTGACCTTTCTGTCATCTGGCAGCATGACAGGGATGCGACAGTGATTTGATGACAACGCAAACATTGTTCTGATGTCGTGAAAGAAAGCTATAGGAAACAACTCCACACCCTCTGTCACTCACTAGTCAGTTTTTCTCCGTGCTGTGTATGGCGACAGAGTAAACAACCAACCACACAGGTGTGCTTTAAAGTACAAAAGTCTATGCCAAATGGGGAATTCATGTACTCTGCTAATTAATAGGCTAAAGGAAGAGTACCTTAACAATAATTCCTATAACACAGAAAATTATATTCATAGCTATTTATGGTGTATGCAATTCTAATCCTGACATGTTAAAGAGGAGTAAACTATATTATGTAAACTAATTACTATGCAATTATGGCCACTTTTCTATGGACGAGTGCCAAGTTATGTCTCCGTTTCACTGCATCTCAAAATTGTTTAAATATGGTAAGAACGTCTGTCTTTTGAGTCTAAATCTATTTTTCACCCACACATTGTCATGGAGAATATTCTTTTCAGTAACGTCTTCAGAGAGAGAAATCCTGAGCATTCTGCCTTAATGCAAACTGGCTCCCCCTTTGCTCATTCTCCTGGACAGCAGGAGAAAGGTGGGAGATTAACCTGACCCTTGCTGGTGGCTTGAGCTTCAGCCTGAGACTCAAGCTGGCCACAGGACTTAGCTGGGCCCTGGGCAAGGTGACAGGGCCAGCCCTGGGACCCCAGAAAGGATGAGGCCTTGGGCAGAAGGGGCTGTGCTGGGGGCTACACTCCCCTAGCTAGTCCTTGAGTGCCGTCTGTAGTGGGGCTCTGCTGGCAATTTAAAGGGAAGCAGCCATGGCCTCTGTAGTGGCAGTAGCTGGGAGCCTGGGTCCTTTTAGATCTCCAGGCCCTGGGGCAACTACCCCCATTATGCCCCCTATCTGCCTTCAGCTGGTCTGCTGAGACATCACTCGTGTGAGCAGCTGATTTACACCAACTGGTGATGTGCCCCCCTTTTTTGTTTTGAAGTAAATAGATCTCCTCTCATTGGCGTTCCTAGAGCAGGCTGGTGTAATCTTTGTCTGTGACTTGTCTGTTCACTCCCACATTTATGCTGTTGAAAAAGACCTATCCTTGTCATTTATTGAATAACTCTAAGATCCATGCTTATTTAACAAGAGCTTCCGTAAAACTCTGGTGCATCCTTTGATTATTTCCGGGCTTGAATACTGTCATGGCCTTCTTGCTGATCTTTCTGCATCTACTCTGCCTGAGCTGCAGTCTGGGCAGAATCGCCCAGCTTTACTGCATTTTCACTGCTTGTTTTTTTCCTCTGGCCTCTAGTTCTCAGCTGGCACCATTTATGTATTCAGTCGAAACTTATAACCTTCACATAAGAGACCCTTCTTTTTGCAAGCGCTTTTATAGTAGTGAGATTGGATTTTTGCATATACAACTATTTGCAGCTTGTATGCAGGTTCCTAATTGTTTAGGGAGGAGGGGTCCAGTTGTGAATTCCCTTACATTTCTGCGCTCAATTATGGTTGCACTGATACACCTGAAGGCACTACCAGTTATCTTTTCTCAGGTTCTGTTCCCATCTAGATGGACTCCCTTCTGTGACACAGTCAAGCTATTTTCATCCCAAGTCAAAACAAAGTTTAAAAATCTTTATTTCTCGATCACTGTCTAAAGTTCTATTCATTGTCACATGTTATGTTGTTTGGTCTAATCTGTGTTAAATTAACAGTCTTATGGTCTAATCTGTATTAAATTAACAGACTCACAATTCTGGCCCTGTTCCCTCTTATACCTGGGCTACCTCTAGACTGGCATGATTTTCTGCAAATGCTTTTAACGGAAAAGTTTTTCCGTTAAAAGCATTTGCGGAAAAGAGCATCTAGATTAGTACGGACGCTTTTCCGCAAAAGCACTTTTTGTGGAAAAGTGTCCGTGCCAATCTAGATGTGGTTTTGCACAAGAAAGCCCCAATCGCCATTTTTGCCATCGGGGTTTTTTTTGCGCAAAACAGTTTTTAGCTGTCTTCACTGGCCCTCTTGCGCAAAAACATTTCCGGAAAAGGGCTTTTGCCCGAACGGGAACATCAAAGCATTTGCGCAAGAAGCACTGATTTCAGATAGTAGAACGTCAGTGCTTTTGCGCAAAATCAAGCAGCCAGTGTGGACAGCTGGCAAGTTTTTGCGCAAAAGCAGAAAGTTTTTGCCAGTCTAGACGCAGCCCTGGAGAAAGCAATGCACTCCTGCTGTGCATAGCCTAAAAGAGATGCAAGAGGGAAAGGAAGCTCTGTAAAGGCTGAACTCAAGTCACAGGCCCACAGCCTCACTGCTGCTTCCTCACTCATTCCCTGTACAACCTCGGTGCTTCACAGGACTCAAAATAAAGATGCAGATAGTCCTTTCTAGCCCCTTGAGATCACAACTTTACAAGGGCTGCATTAAGGTTAAGGACAAGCTAATCCGTAGCTAACTAGCTCTTCCTGTTTCTCTCACAGATATGCGCTATGGTCCACGTATTCAGACTGGGTAGCCCGAATTTATGCAACTACATTTTTAAGATTAGGGCAAACATTTTCCAGAGTGACTTCTGATTCTAGACTTCTTGCTATGTGGCCATCTAACTTGTCCCTGATGTCAGAAGCACTAGGCTTCCCCTGTGACTGAGGTGGCTCTACACCCCTGCAAATTAGGTTTGGACACCCAAGACACGCAGCCTAAGATCAGTCAGCAAGTCATTTGTATGTAGGTGCATACACAGGCTTTAGATGCGAGGTTAGGAAATGGTTGGCCTGCACATTATACAGTACTTGTGAGGTAAAGCAAAAAGCATATCCATTTAGAGACTTTTCCCCTTTGTTTGTGTATCTAATTTTCAGGTTAACTTGTGACTATCTCTAACAGTGGAGTGTGCCTGGCTTTTATTTCCCCTCTCTGCAGCTCAGTGAGAAGACATTTTTGAATGTGAATTACTTCATCCAGTTGCTAAAAAAGAAATGCAATTTTCAACCTGCATCAATTTCACTTCACTTAGCCTTTGTGATCAGCCGGTAGAGTGACAGAGTGAGGCCGTGTCCTGAGTGCCAATTCTCACAGTTTCTCATCATTATGGTTGGTAATACCTTCCACCTTCATTATCATGCCACGGTTAGGATTTGAGCATTAGGGGTGTTCAACCAAAGTGGCTGCTTTTATCTTCCAAGGTAAATGAGATGCTGCATCTCAGCAAGCCGCTCTAGAAACCTGTTCCTAATGAACAAATAATTAAAAGGTTTAAGTGCAGTAAGCATTCAAAGCAGAGCAGCATTATCACAGAGTGAGCCAAAAACAGGCTGACACCCAATGGCAGTAACAACACAGAGGCCTCTGTAGAAGATCCTCGTTGAGTTTCAAGTCCCCTTCCCAGTCTGGATCCCAAGCTCTGCCTAATCTATGGCCTGCTGTCCCCAGTGCAGAGCGGTTTCCATTGCCCTTTGCATCTGTTCAAGTAAAGCCACTCGGAGCAGAGTTTTCTGATGCTCTTCAGCAATACTTTTTCCACAACCGCTGCCCACCTCTAGCTGTGTCCTTTGGCCTCTGCCAGAGTCAGTCAGTTTAGAAGACCATGCTGAATCCTTTGGTTTTACCAAATTCATTTCTTCCTTTACATGGCAAGTTTTTTAGAGAGGCCTGGGAAGTCCTAACTAGGGTGATTGCTCCTGGGGGAATTCTGTGCCAAAACCATGAAAAGTTCTGCATGCAATATTTTAAAATTCTTCATGTGTTGTCAAAACACCACAGTATAATCACCCCAGTTTCAATTTTTTTGGTAATGGATTTCAAAATACTTACCAATGAGTATGCCCATAATATCCACAACAACAGAAGACTCCCCTAGAAGTAGAGAGTTAAAGAACCCCCTACAACAGCTCAGTTTCTGTTAGGGGTACAGAAGGGGACTGGGTGGGGTACCCAGAGTCAGACACCTGCACTCCTCTCCCCCAAGAGCACAGCTGCAGGGCACTCTCAGAGCCCAGACACTTGCACCTCCATCCTCACAGAGCCCAGCCACCCATATCTCCTTGCCCCAAAGCTTATCCACGGGGCACCTTCAGCCCCCAAACCTGCACCCTCAGAGCATTTACTTGCCCCCGCTTCTTTATTGTCTCTCCGGAATGTGCTGTCTGGTGTGATGCTGCCCTGCCCTTCCTCATCTTTTGCCACGATTGGGTCTCTCCAACTCCCTCCCATCCTTGGGAGAATGAGGATCAAGCTCATAGCCAATGCATGCAACTTCTAGCCCAGGGGTGGGTGATAATTTTTGATGTGGGAGGGGCACTCCAGGAATTTGGAAAGTGGTCAAGGGCCGCGCTCTTTCATATTAATGGAGGAGGTACAGAATCTGGGATGGAGGTGAGGTGCAGAAAGGAGCTTGCCATAGGGGATTGGAGTGCAGTTAAGGGTGTGGGGTCTGGGAAGGAGTTTGGGTGAAGGAGGCAGTTCTGACCTGGGTTAGAGGACTAGGGTGCAGGGGTTTGGATTGTGACTTTGGGTAAGAGGGGGTTGTGACCTGAGGAAGGGAAGAGGTTTGGGCTGTGCCCTTAGGCGGAAGGGGTGTGTGACTTGGGACTGGAGACTGGGGTGCAGGGACTTGGGTTGTGACTGGGGCCAGGGATTGGGGTGCAGGATCTGGGAAGGGATATAGGGGCAGGAAAGGGACAGAAGGTTTGGGTTATGTGGGGTAAGGAACAGAGGGTTGAGGTGCCAGAGGCAGGCTCTGGCTGGGAGACTTACCTGCTTGACTCTCAGCCGGCATTCTTCTCAAGAAAACTCCCTGCCTGTCCCACCCACAAACTGGCTGCAGGGGCCATTGGTTTTTTAACAGCTATGAGCCTGAGAGGAGGGGGAAGGGTGCTTCCCAAGCTGCCTGTTAACAGGCAGCTCCCATTGGCCAGAAACTAGCCAATGGGTTTGTGCTGGGGGTGGGAGCAGCACATGAAGCCTCTCTTCTCTCCTCCAGGCTCACAGCTGTTCAAAGAGAATCCCACAATGGCAACTTTTCACAGCAGTGTGCAGAGGGGCAGGCAGGGAGTCCGCCTGAGGCTCCCTGCTGCATCTTCAGAAGAGATTTGGTGACTTGGTGGGCCGAATTCAGCCCTCAGAGGGTAATTTGCCCAGGCCTGTTTTAGCCTCACTGGGCTGTGCACTCCGCTTGTTGTGAATTGGATTCTACAGAGTCCAATGGCTCCTAGTGGCAGCCAGCAACTCTGCAGTCTCACTTCTGTAGGGGAAATCTGGAATTCTGCACAAATTCTGCATTGCGTAGTGCCACAGAACTCCCCTAGAAGTTACAGTAATGCAGGGTTGCCTAGTTGGGCCTTCAGCTTTTCCCATATCCTCAGTATTATGATTCAGCCTATAGTCCCAGGCAGTGATAAAGCCCAGTCTGCCACAGACAGATTCTCAGTCTATGATGAACAGCTTCCCTTGAAAATGATCAGGTATAGGACTTGCCTCGGATGAATGACACTGGCACATCCTTTCCTGAATCAACAGTAGCCAAAGGAATCTAGGAGCCCTGGGGTGAAATCTTGGTCTGAGGGCTTTCAGTTGGAATTTTGCCGTTGATTTTTTGGAGACCACAGTTTCACTGGATATTCCCCTATTCCAGATCTGGGCCCCTTGCATGGATGCTAATGCTGCTGCACAGAGAGTGACCAGTTTGTACTATACTTATTCTCCATATAGCAAATAAAAACTATTACTTATTACCCCTTTCATTCTTGTGATCTAAGGTTAAGACAACATTGGAGATGGAAAAAAGATGTTTAACACATCAAACCATGACCTTTGCCCAGTTCTGTTTGCCTCTAGGAACAGAGCTGGATAGTTGTCTGTATAACACAAGTGCATTTGTATCCACACAACAGCCTTGTCTGGGAGAGGATTTGTATCATACATGATGATTAGACCCCTACTAAATTCACTGCCATGAAAATGACCACAGACCATGAAATTGTGTCTTTTATATGATTTTAGTCTTGTAATGATACAGGCACCCCCTGCTGGTTATTCTGGGAATTATCTGCTGTGCATCAGCAGGGCACCCTCTTAGGTTATGTCTACACTGGCAGCTTCTTGCAAAAGAACATCTTGCGCAACGGTTCATGTGCAAGAAGTCTTGTGCAAGAAAACGTCCACACTGCCGTGTGCGAGCTGTGCTTTTGTGCAAGAGCTCCCATGGCAGTGTGGATGCTCTCTTGCGCAAAAAAGCTCTGATGGCCATTTTAGCCATAGGGCTTTCTTGCGCAAGAAATCCCTGTCGAGCGTCCACACTGCCCTCTTGCGCAAGAGGGCTTACACCTGTTAAAAAAGAGCATAGCTCTTGCGCAAGAAGCCCTCTCTTACCATGCCATACTATAAATCTTCTTGCACAAGAGTGGGTGGGCAGTGTGGACGCTCTGCAGATTCTTGCACAAGAACGGCCGTACTTGTGCAAGAAGCCGCGAGTGTAGACAGAGCCTTAGGGTGGTGTCTCAGTC
Source organism: Pelodiscus sinensis (assembly GCF_052426305.1). Taxonomy (NCBI): domain Eukaryota; kingdom Metazoa; phylum Chordata; order Testudines; family Trionychidae; genus Pelodiscus; species Pelodiscus sinensis. The sequence continues at coordinate 185,552,366 of NC_143053.1, read as the reverse complement.
ACCATTACACACTCCCCCCCCCACAACACTCCCCAGACCATAGCATCCCCTTTTGCGCACTGCCCACCAGGGCTAGGTCTACACTCGTGGCTTCTTGCACCAGAAATATGCAAATTAGGCTAAGCATGGAATATTGCCGAGCCTCATTTGCATACCTAATGAGCCACCATTTTTGCAGAAGAGGCTCTTGCACCAGAAGGAGCTGTCTATACTGCCCTTTCTTGTGCAAGAAAAACCCTCTTGCACAATGCCATTACGCTGATTATTTTCAGGAATAACGGCATTGCGCAAGAGGGGTATTTTCGTACAAGAAGGGGCAGTGTAGACAGTTCCTTCTGGTGCAAGAGCCTCTTCTGCAAAAATGGTGGCTCATTAGGTATGCAAATGAGGCTCAGCAATATTCCACGTTTAGCCTCATTTGCATATTTCTGGCACAAGAAGCCACGACTATAGACCTAGCCCAGTTGTGCTCTTCTGTGCTGTCTCTCTTCCCATTCCCCACTTTCAGGGGGACCAACAATCTATCACCCAGCCACTTGCCTCAGTGGCAAACTGCAGTCTGGGGTTCAAGTCACTCCACCTCAGTGGCCAACTGCAGCTTTTCATTGGCCACACACCTCAGTGGCAAAGGGGTGTGTGTCAAACTCACTTACAGCTCTGAGTCTCAACCCATTAGCCAGCAGCCACTCACTACCCCTTCTTGAACTCCTCCACTGTCTCTCTTCCCTGGGCCACTTCCCCCACAGCCCTAAGACCTTCCCAGCCCTTTGTAGCAGGTCCTCAGTAGCTCCCTATTGCACCTCTGACCTGCCCAGCACTGTTCTAACTAGACAGAGCTCAGCAGCTAGTCCTTCTCCCTTGCCTTTCAGAGAGAGATTAATTGCTACTCTGTTCAGCAGCTCTTTATACATGGGCAGCTCCAGCAAGCATTCTCCTGATTGGCTCTCTTAATGAGCTCTTCCCTGATTGCAGGATCGTCACCCTCTGGCCTGCTTTTAACCCTTTCTCCTCTTCCTGAATGGACAACAGCACTACTACAATCTTAGACTATACAAATTTCCTGGGGGAGACCAGTGTTTCCCAAATTGGGGATCTTGACCCAAAAGGGAATTTCATGGGGGTCCCAATGTTATTTTAGGGGGTTGTAGTATATACCACCCTTACTTCTGCACTGCTTTCAGAGCTGGACTGCTGATGAACAGCGACTGTTAGCTGGGCACCCAGCTCTGAAGGCAGAACTCTGCCAGCAGCAGCACAGAAGTAAGGGTGGCAATACCATATTAGGCCATCTTTACTTCAGTGCTAATGCTGGCAGTGGCTCTCTCTACAGAGCTGGGCTACCAGCCTACTGCTGCTGCTCTTCAGCTGCTGAGCTCTGAAGGCACTGCCGCAGCCACCAGGGCAGCAGCACAGAAATAAGTGTCACAGTACCACAATGACCTTGTAACCCTCCCCCAACTCCTTTTTTGGGTCAGTATCCAATAATTATAGCACCATTACATTTCAGATTTAAGTAGCTGAAATAACAAACTGTGCGATTTTTAAAATCCCATGAAAAAAAATCCCATTGACCAAACTGGATCATGAATTTGGTAGGGCCCTAATGTTGATAATTCTCTAAATAACAATAATAATAACAATAATAATAACAATAATAATAAATAAATAAAAAGCTCCCTAACATCTGGCAGGAGTTTGGTTTTTTTCATTACCAGTTCTGCCCTCTTATCCTTTCATTGAGGCTGGACTGAAAACAGTAACTCAAGTTGACATTATCTGTCATTAACTCAATCATTTTAAGTCTCTAAATCATTTTAGATGTTACTAGTTTAATTAACTGTCCTCTCAGATGTATTCAAGCTACTGAGAAGGAAATTTTGTTTGCCTGTATTGGTTACATGTACCTTTAAATATTGGGCTCAGCTTTGTTATGTCTAGAATTCACAACAGATAGAATTTTTTAAATTATTATTTTATTTCCTCTTTGTTATTGGCTCCCTACAGACCTGGAGGCTAATTGATACTGCATAGACTGGAACCTCTGGTGTATTTTCCCCTCCAATTACTATGGTGAAATGATTACCCTCTTATTAAACAAGTGTGAGAGTCTCACTCGGCCTAGCGTCTTTAATTGTTTGATCAAGCCATTTGCAAAGTATAGTTTAACTGAGTTGGCAGTCAGTGCACGCAGATGGGGACAGGCTGCTCAGAGCCTAACACCTTTATTATGGTAGGAAGGGATGAAAGCAAGAAGACAGATAGAACTTTTTTGAGGATTGCAGAAAGTTATCTCATCACCCTGCCTCTTCATGACTTTGGAAAGGAGTTGTCCAATACCTGAATATCTTTCAAGGCCAGTCTCTCTACAGAATCCCACTTATTACAAATGCAAGTGTCTTTAGTGACCTAGAAAAATTCAACCAACTGAATTAGCCTGATTGTATATGGTTGTTTCTAGTGATACTATATGCTATTCATACTCAAGGCTGTGTTTTAATCATGATAAACGCTATAATTCAAGCTATGAATGGGCTTTACGGTCTTCATACCATCTGCTCTGGTTTCACTTAATTCAGTTGATTAAGATTGGGACAATCAAGGACACTTTCATGAGAATGAACAGACATTGGGGCAGGACCCTGTTTCAGAAACTGCAAGATGAATTTCTGGATGATAGAAGTTTGGATAATTATATATGCAATGTAATGGACCTATAGTATAATCTTGTGTTGCTCTCCTGCTGCAGAGCAAAGTGAGGCAATACAGATTAACTAACACACTTTAGCTCCAGAGCTGGGCTGACATCCCAGATGATATGGATGCACCAATAAGGAGTCAAACATAAATACTTTAATATTTTCCCTCTGAAAATGAAACCACGAGTCAGCTCCTTGGCTAGGTCACTATCATGAAGAGGCCACACCAGCTCCTTAAGTGAGAGGGGAGCTGTAGACAAAGAGAAGGAAGTGTAGGGATGGGTTGCTTCAGGGAGAGGTCTTGTCTTGGGGTACACAGTGGGGCTATTTTGGGATACTGGAAGTATCCTGAAATAGCTACCCCGCATCTTTTGAATGCGCCCGCTATTTTGAGGCCTATTTTGGCATCCCTGTGACACTTGTTCCATGAGGGTTAAGGGATGGTTCGAAATAGCACATTCTTTCAAAATTTGGCGCTGTGTAGATGTGCCAAATTTTGAAATACACTATTTCAAAATTCAATTGAAATAAGATACGCAATTTGCACTATGCAAATTACGTATCTTATTTCAAGTTTAGGGTGCTGTGTGAACTTTTCCACAGAGCCTCCAGAAGGAGGTGCCTTACCTGGGGTGAATAGAGCACCTGTCACAGTCACAAGAAAAGGAAGCTTGGACTATTGAGTTTGGTGACATAGATGTATCAACAATGCAGAATTTCATCTTTTTTTTTGTCCCCCTCCCAAAAAACTCTGGTAAATAAAGGTCATGTTTGTAGTAAGATCAGCCATTTGCCTAAACTATCATCGAGATCCAGTAGGTTGACAAGGAAGAATAGTTTTATTTTGGTCCTGTGTTTTGTACTGTGTGTCCAGCCATTTCTATGACATGTGATTCTCATCTATGCTTTGAGACAGTTTGGGACTTAGGACTGCAGCTGCCTTTTATTGTCTCTCACCGTAGAGGACAAGGGTGCACAGAATGGAGATTACATATCCCAGTTAACGCTGTAGGCAGGCTGAGCAGAGAGGAGAAGGATGTTTCTTTAAAAGGCCTTACTCATAAAAAGGATTTAAACCAGTCCTCTGTTTCTGCAGTACAGAACTCTAACGATAGCACTAGCAATTAATCGGACCCATGCTGTTACAAGTACAGTTATTGGTGGAGGCAAATAACTAGTGGAAGCTGCTCTTCAACTATTAAACCCTCTAAAGACTCCACTCCTTCCTCCTCCATGGTAGGAAGCAGTGGGACAGATCTTGTGGTGAGAGGGAAAGTTTGCAAGGCTCCTTCTTTCCAGGCTGTAGCTGTTTTTTGGATAAATGGGAAACTCTTGTTTTCAGAACAGTTCATAGAATCATAGAACCATAGAACTAGAAGAGACCTCAGAAGGTCATCAAGTCCAGCCCCCTGCTCTAGGCAGGACCAATTCCAACTAAATCAACCCGGCCAGGGCTTTGTCAAGCCGAGACTTAAACACCTCTAGGGATGGAGACTCTACTACTTCCCTAGATAACCCATTCCAGTGCTTCACCACCCTTCTAGTGAAATAGTTTTTCCTAATATCCAACCTGGACCTCTCCCACCACAACTTGAGACCATTGCTCCTTGTTCTGCCATCTGTCACTACTGTGAACAGCCTCTCTCCATCCTCTTGGGAACCTCCCTTCAGGAAGTTGAAGGCTGCTGTTCAAATCCCCCCTCACTCTTCGCTTTTGTGTTTTCCCTTACAGACTCTGGTTCTGAAACTGACATTTCAATTACTGTAAGGCTCTATCTATTTATTGCTTTCTTCTTCTAATAGACTCCCAATAACGTCCATGTGCATGGGGGGGGGGGACAAACTTGTCGGGCACCTGGGCAAGGTGGGGTGTGTGTACCTGGCACTCCCCACTCCTGGAAGGGGCAGGGCGTCAGACAGAAAGGGCAGGACTGGGGACAGCCAGCCCTTAGAACAGCCTGGAACGTGTTGTGCTGCACCTCCTGCCCTGCCAGCCAGCCTTCAGAGCTGCCCGAAGTGCATCACATGGTGATTGAGAGGGCCCAGGGCTCCCAGCTGTTGTCTCTACTGTAGGAGCAGTGGCTAGGCCCTAGGCCCTTTTGAATTGCTGGGCCCTGGGGGCAACTGCACCCACTGCCTCCCCCCTTTGGTGGACCTGCATGTACATCATTATATTGAATTTCCATTTTCAACAAGGAAATGGAAGACACAGCTGCAGAGTATCAGGAGCTGACTGGTAGATGCCAGTCTTTTCCATCTGAAGATTTGAGTTCAAACATTTAACATTAGAAATAGCTTTGTTGTTCCATGTTAGGGAACTTGCCTATAAAGCTAAAACGCCCATCAACCACACTTAGGGTGCATCTACGCTGCACCGTTCTTCCAAGATAACTGGCGTTATTGGAAAAGAGAAGATTGAGAGGGGACAAGTATCAAAAAGGGTGTCACAAAGAGGAGGGAGAAAAATTGTTCTTCCTGGTCTCTGAGGATAGAACAAGAAGCAATGGGCTTAAACTGCAGCAAGGGAGGTTTAGGTTGGACATTAGGAAAAAGTTCCTAACTGTCAGGGTGGTTAAACACTGGAATAAATTGCCCAGGGAGGTTGTGGAATCTCCATCTTCAGAGCTGCCCGAAGTGCATTTAAGCGTAGGTTAGATAAATGTCTATCAGGGATGGTCTAGACAGTATTTGGTCCTGCCATGAGGGCAGGGGACTGGACTCGATGACCTCTCGAGGTCCCTTCCAGTCCTAGTATGCTATGATTCTATGATTTTGAAATCTACACAGCCTCTCTGTTATTTCAAAATCATTTCAAAATAACGGATGGCTTATTCCAAAATCTGTAAACCTCGTTCTGCGAGGAATACTGCCCATTCCAAAATAGCTATTTCAAAATAAGGTGCATGTAGATGCTTCACAGCTTCTATTTCAAAATAGCCCCTCACCAGGGCCATTCTAAGTTATTTCTCCCCAGTGCTTCGTGGGGCTCTAAATCGAGATAGCATGTCTACATTAGGGAAGCCTGCCTTGAACTAATATTGAGGCTTCCCTGCAGTGTAGATGTGCTATTTTGAAATAAGCTATTTTGGAATAACTATTCCGGAATAGCTTATTTCGAAATAAGCATTCAGTGTAGACATACCCTTTATGAGGTTTTTCCAGGTTAAGACTGAAGCATGTTTTCTTGTGCACAAGAGAAGTTTGCACATTATTTGTCTATAAAAGAACTGGCTTTTTTCAATGCAATCAGTCTCACTTTTATGAGTATCTATTTCATCACTTCTTAGGAAAATACTTCTCCAGTTAAAAACAAAATCTTTATGTATGTTACCATCCATTCAATTAGGCTAATTCTTGGATGCAACTAACAATCAATTTGACATATTGCTGAAGGCGTTTTCAATTTAATTACTTAGCACAGTATTGCTATACTAATATTTTTAGATCCTATGTTTTGCTTGCTCAGGTTTACTGCAGTAAGCTTTTGAAAGCTCCTCATTTTGCAATATACTATGCCATAACAAAAAACTTTAAATAGACACCAAACTTTACTTGGCATATCTTTTTATATGAAACAAAAGCATAATATAAATATTTGAAATACAATGTACAAAAACGAAAAGGCCCAGAAGTTTCTAAAACTTTTAACACAAAAGCAAAAACATAAGTACTCAGATTGCAAAGCAATCAAACAATGTACTAAAGAAGAGAAATGGAGGCCTAATCCAAGCTTGTTGAAGTCAATGGAAGAAAGCTCCCATTGATTTCAACAAGTTTTGGATCAGGTTTCATGGGGTTTTTTTTCTATTACATTGATTAAAGAGAATTGAATAGGTCCTCCAGTCTAAACACCTCATGATTGACACTCAGTAGGTGTCAATAGCAGGTGTTGATTTACTTTAGTGAAGACTAGTTTTTTGTTGTGCACAGTAAGTCTTAACAATCAATGGTAGTGTAGACCTTTTGTTATTCTGCTACTTTATTTCCCTTACGACAGTCAACTAGTCAACTAGTTGCTCCCCACCCCACTTACTCCCCACCCCACTTGCTGCCTCTATCAGAAAGAGGCAGTGGGGGGGTGGGTGGGAAGGAGGGGTGCTTCAAAGTGGCAGCGCCGTGTGGAGCCTGGGGTCAGACCCTGGGCTCCACGTGGCACTGCCACTTTGAAATGCCATGTGCAGCCCAGGGCCAGGCTACCCACGGTGTTTCAAAGCAGCAGCACTTCATGGAGCCTAGCTTCAGCTGGGGAGTCAGAGTTCCCAGCTGACCCCCGGTCTCTATGCGATGCTGCTGCTTAGAAGTCCCTCGCTGACCCCGTGCCTGCAGCGCTTTCACCTTTGAAGTGTAGGCGAAGGCGCCCTTATCAACTATTCAAATAGTCGATGCAAATTGCATCGACTATTTGATTAGTCAATTAATCGAAATTTAACATCCCTACTTTGTAGTAAGCCTTTGCAAGATTGGCACTTAGCTAGTGAGATCTTCTGTGCAATCAACTCATCTTTACCTATTCTGCAAAACATGATTAAAAGCATAACTAATAATAATCACAGAAGGCAGACTTGGGCCATGTATGACTATGCTTTTTTAACTTGCTAAATTTAAGGCTGAGTTTTAGCATATACTTTGGTCTTTTGAATGTAATTGGTGTATCTTGAGTTATTGGCGTGTGTGTATAAAATCATATTTCAAGGAGATACTGGAGCATGGCATGATTATTTAATACAGTCTCCCTGTGCAGTTCGCTGCATTAAAATGATTTCATGATTTTTTAAAAATTTGTTGTGGAATTTCAAGGATATATTCCTATGGTTACTGGAATCTAACAATATCAAGTCCTACCAAAGTGTGTGTGGGAGGGTGTACATAAGCAAGGACTTTCCTTGTTACCATAGATATTACTTTTATCAAACATTTGCATGGAACTTCAGGATTCACTGACTATATGTTTAAAAAGTTGCCAGTTATAAGAGATAAACACACTTTGTTATTTCCAGAAGAAACCTGCAGTGTCTTCGATCAAATTCTGTGGTTAGTTTAGGCAAATGCTGACTTTTTAATAGTAATTACTGAAGCTGACATCTCCTGTGACTTGATAGTTTATGTAAATGCCAGTAGTTTGTAGCTTCATATGTTTGTCAAGTCACATGAGAGAGCTGGGATGGTAAGTGATCCATCCTATAATAAAGCCAGATTCTGACACCTTTATTCAAGCTTTGTAATACATGACTTCTGCAGTTGTTCCAATGACTTCACTAGGGCTATTTGGGAAGTAAGTGGCCCTTCAACATCAGTGAAGACAACAGAACCTAGTTCCCATGCTAGGTACTCTCACTATTCAAAAAACTATTTGGGTTCATGAGATGATTGAGCAAGAGACTGCAAATATGAGTGATAACCGCAGTGCCTCATTTAGAATTTAAAACAAGCCAAATGAGGATGAGATTTTAGGGTCCTCTAAGGAATGCAGGCACTTGAACAGCATGAATGTGTACTAGGAAAATCATTTAGCATTTCTTCTCACTAAAAAGGAGATGCCACATACTCACATCCTGTAGTGACTGCATTGGCGTACAGAGAAGTTATTCATGGCATTGATGTGCAAGCCCTCAGGTATTCTTGTACCTTGGTGCCCTTTTTTCAGCTGCTAATTTTCAGTGCCAACTTTGGATGGTTGCAGTGGAATTCTTCATTTCAGACACAGATGATTCCTTCCTTGAAGGGTGGAAGGATAAATGGCAAAAGAACTTCTGCTTGACAGGAAGAGGAGTGATGTGGAGCTTTTCTGAGTATGTCTACACAGCATTATGGAGTGAGCAGGAGCCAGGCTGACAGATTCATGGTAATGGGGCTCACGCTAATGCTCTAAAAACAGCTGTATAGACAGTTTTGGAGTTGTCTCCGGCTGGAGATCAGACTCTGAAGCCTAGGGGGTAGGTTTCAGAACCGAAGCTGCCGTTCAAGCCACGACTTTGCAGTGCTGTCTGTATAGCTATTTTTAAAGTGCAAGTGCAAGGCTCACTACCCCAAAGCTACCAACCTGGGCTGGGAGGCTGGCTCCTGCTCCTCCAAAATGCTGTATAGACATCCCCTTAGTCCCATAGCTGGGCTAGATACTGACAGCTATCAGGCTGCCATACTATCAAAGATGCATATAGTTGCATAGCACTAGTTTGTACATCAGGTCCAATACATGGGTCTGGCGTCAGGTATATGTTACCAGTTAAGGCAAATAGCTTAGTCTCGGTGTAGTCAGAGGGATCCAAGCACATGCTTAAGTGGAGCAAATTGAGGCTTGGGATTTCAAAGGACCTGAAACAGAAGCTAAAACCAATAGGAAAGCAAAAGAGTTAGACTGATACATGCAGTAGATAAAACTAAAAAATGAATATGCTATAGAACAGTAGCAATCGTATCAGGTTTCTTAGCCTTGCTTTAATTAAAAGATACATAATTAAAATGAAGTAATTCACTGTTCTGTAATTAAATACAAAAATAATTACATTGAAATTAAACACGATAACATCCACTTGTCGCGACAGGATTTATTGGTACTTTAATTTGATGAATTATTTTCATTGTTGATCTGTGTTGTAGGGAAAGAAAGTGGTCCTTTCAACCAAGAAAGGATGTGTAGGATTTTATTCTGTAGGGCTGTTAGATAACTCTGAAAACCCAATCAAACACCGACACCTAAGGTACACAATGCCATGTTTACATCATTTCATACAGGGGGTTGTGCACTCTCTGTAAATATTCTGTTTAACACCTCATTAATCTGTGACTAGTTAGATGAAAAGTGCTATGTAAAAATACGGAGTTATTTTTATTAATACTAATTTGTTTTTATACACTTTAATAAAGGAGTTTAATCAGAAATGAAAAAGTTGAAAGGGAAATAAATGAGGCTGCAGAAAATACCTAACAGTTTAGTAACTGAAGGATCTGATTTATAGTAGTTTAGGTCTGTAGCCCTGATTCAGTAGAAAACGTACACTACTTAAATTCTGATACTCACACAATTAAACATAAAAGATTAAGTATTTGGATTCCAAGGGGGAGACGATTACTCACCACATCTGAAGATCAGGTTACTTATATAGGATGTAAGAATTTAGGTATCTAACTTTAGAAACCTAGCCTTGAACACTGTGGTTCAAAGTCCTTTCTTTACTTCATTGACAGTACTACTCCAGTAGCCCTTCTCATAGGACTAGGGCTGTCTTAGTTTACTTTAATGGAGCTATAGTGATTTACATCAATTGAGCCTCTGGCCCCAAAACCCACAGAGCACTTAGATGTATGAGCAAGTGTAGTGGTGCAGCTGCCCATTCAGTAGGAGGGGCTAAAGCAAGTCCTCCAATTAATAAAGGGCTTGTTGGAAGCCAATAAGGAGGAGGCTTACTGAGGTAGCCGGTGATATAAAAGGAAGGTGATATAAAAAGGGGCTGCTCAGGAGAGCTGGGGGCAATCTCTCCCTGGGAGATGACATGGCTGCCAGGAGCAACTAGGTAAAGTAATTCTGGACAGGGCAGTAGAGGCTGGGGAGATCTAGCCTGACAATCACCAGCTGAACCTTTGATGTAGAAAGGTCTAGAAGGTGCTGGGACTATGGGGAAGTGGCCCAAGGAAAAAGGCACTAGGTGGCTACTGTTTAGGGTCCCTAGGGCCCAGAGGAGTGGTCAGGCCTGGACCTTCCCTGGCCATTGATGTGTGTCAGTCAGTCTGCAATATGCCCCTACAGCAAGGGACTAGACTGGGCATTGCAGTGGGCCACTGAGGAACGTGATTTGGTTAAGGACTGCCAGATCTGGGAGGGCAGGCAAGCAACAGAGAGAAAGACACCACCTGTGGCAGGGTGGGGCAGAGGGAGGGCAGGATCTTGAAAAGAGCTAATTCCCAAACCACCAGCAAAGGGTGCTCAGGGGATGAGTATCCATCCGATTACAGCAAGGAATGATGAAAAGAGATTTAGCTGAGGGGCATGCAAACAAATACATCTGAAAAAGTATCAGGTATTGGGAACATACAAGTTGCTGGAGTGGAGCAAATTCAAGGCACATCTCATCTGGTATCCTGTTGCACAGTGATTGGTACCAGATGCCTCAGAAGAAGATATAAGACTCCAACATGGGACTGTCTACCCCTCACCAAAGTCTCTTCTGCGTCTCTAGTAAAAATTGGTCTTAAGCCCCGAAACCTTATAAATTGTATTCCTTCCATTTCTGTTGTCATATTCAAGTGTTATATTCAGAGGGTAATTACTTGGAAATTTGTAATGCAGATAGTAATATAGTGGTGTAATGGATGTAAAATGGATTATGATATAGTAGGGGAAAATATACCATTTAGAACCATACCTTTTAGAGACATCATCATACAACAAGAAATCGATAGCCCTTCTCCTAGATGGCTGGCATGAGGCTGAAACTGGAATACTGAGTTTCATTCTAGGCATCTCAGTAATAACAAAATTAGGTCAAATAGAAAGGAATTCATTTCTAACATTTGCTTCTCTTATGAAGAGACTGTTGTGAAATGAGTAAAATAACTAAACTCACATCACTTGGCAATTATGGTCTCCTTAGATATTATTTAGTGATCTTCAAAGATTTGTAGGGTTTGTACACTTAAAAGCAGCCATTAGGATTGTGCAAGGGCTGTAGTTAGGAATAATGAGAGAGCTGTCATAGTGAAGAATTAAATATATAGAGCTATACCATCTTATAGAACTGGAAGGGACCTTGAGAGGTCATTGAGCCCAGTCCCCTATCCTCACAGCAGGACCAAATACTATCCCTGACAAATTTGCCCCAGATCTCTAAATGGTCCCCTCAAGGAGTGAGCTCACAACCCTGGATTTAACAGGCCAATGCACCAACCACTGAGCTATCCCTCCCCATCAATGTTTTCCTGTTAGACTAGGAAGTATCCCCTCTCCCCAAGGGAAGTGATGAAAGTCCCACATCTTGGCTACGTCTACATTGGCCCCCTATTACGGAATAGGGATGCAAATGTAGCACTTGGGAAGAGGCAAATGCATGGGGGATTTAAATATCCCCCGCGGCATTTGCATTTTCATGGCCGCCGCTTTTTTCCGGCTTGGAGATAAGCCGGAGAAAAGCGTTCAGACTGGTGCGATCCTCCAGAATAAAGCCCTATTTCGGAGGATTGTGCCAGTCTGGACACTTTTCTCCGGCTTATCTCCAAGCCAGAAAAAAGCGGCGGCCATGAAAATGCAAATGCCACGGGGGATATTTAAATCCCCCGTGCATTTGCCTCTTCCCAAGTGCTACATTTGCATCCGTATTCTGAAATAGGGGGCCAATGTAGACGTAGCCCTTGAGTTATTTAAAACTATTCTAGGAAAAGGACTCAAGAACATATAGATGTGTCCTACAATGAACACAGTGGGTGGAGTAGATGACCTAAAGGTCTTTTCTGTGTTCAAGTTCTAGGGTTTTATTAAGTGATCTTTTTTATGAAGTTGGACTCCTGCCTGTCTCATATTGCCATAGCACTCAGTGCAATACATTGATCTTCTGCATTCAGTTACCATTTACATTTCAGTCCTGTCAAATGCAATGCTCTGATGAAGCACATTTTCAGAGCTGAGTCATACCTCACAATAAGTTTATTCCACGTAGTGATGAGGTGTCTTGTCATCTGCTTTTGCCCTGCAATGGGATGTGTCACTTTGTAATTGTGCAGCATCCGTTTATCTCTCACAGTCCTGCTGGCATCAATAAGAAGACGCAATGAACTATTGGCACATACATACGCAGACACTGTTGGGTGACAGCCATTTGTATATATGCAGATTCAGGAATAGAACTAGTGACCTTCAGCTCTGACAGAGAGGTCTCTATCTGATAAGCTAAAACATCAGTTCAGTTAGCTAGCACAGTACGGCTACGTCTAGACTGGCATGATTCTGCGGAACTACTTTTAACGGAAAAGTTTTTCCGTTAAAAGTATTTCTGCAAAAGCGCATCTAGATTGGCATGGATGCTTTTGCGCAAAAAGTGCTTTTGTGCAAAAGCATCCGTGGCCAGTCTAGACGTGATTTTGCGCAAGAAAGCCCCGATCGCCATTTTAGCTCAGGGCTTTTTTGCGCAAAACAGTTCTTCCCTGTCTACACTGGCCCTCTTGCACACGTATTCTTGCACAAGAGGGCTTTTTCCTGAGGGGGAGCGTGAAAGTATTTGCGCAAGAAGCACTGATTTTGTACATTACAAAGTCAGTGCTCTTGTGCAAATTCAAGCGGCCAGTGTAGACAGCTGGCAAGATTTTGCGCAAAAACAACTGCTTTTGCACAAAATCTTGCCAGTCTAGACGCACCCTACATGTAAGCAAGTTTGACAGAAGATGGAATTCTTTGCTGGCATAAAATAGCTAATCCTGACCCAACAAAACTGACTGTGGGAACATTTTTAAGGGTGGGGGTGAGGACATCTCCCCTTACCCCTGTCCCAGATGAAGGTGGGAGCAGACATAGTGTACAGGGCAGTAGCTGGGTCCCAGGGCACGGAGCTGGCAGCAGATCCTCCAGTGCATGGGGTCAAAGCAGATTCCCCCCTTTCCTGCATGCAGGGTCAGCAGCAAAGCCTGCAGTGTGCAGTGAGGCAGGTGGGACCCTGAGCATTATGCCAGATCATGGAACAGAAGAGATGCCAGGCCACTGGTTTTACATTTTGTTCTTTAAATCAGTTAAACTTGTAAGTGCCAAGGAGTGGAGAAGACAGAGTTGACTCTGAAGTAAGCTAATCTCTGGCTGAGATTTGTTGAGCACGTCTTCGCTTTCCATTCTTGCAAAAAGCTGTTTTTACCATTTTTTTGGTGTGCACAATCCCTTCCCCAGTAAAGTAGATTCTCTTGACTGGCTGAAAAGAAAACAGCAGCATACAGGTGTCAATAGAATTCAAGTGATTTATCAAGCAGCTATAATAAAGGGGGAAAGAGAGAAGAAAACCTGCCAGGACTCACTCAGCTTCAAGGAGATGGCAGCTAGTGCATAGTGCTGTGTTCTCTTTAATGTGCAGCAACTTTTTCCAAGAGTCATTCAATAGCATATTAGTGCTGGCTCCAAAAATGAGCTGCATATGGTTGGGCCCTATGAAGGGATTCGACCTTGTGTTTGCAATGGACACAGGAGTCAATCCTGGGTGAAAGGTTATTCATCAACTCATTGCACCCACCCTGAGATGGGAATGTGGGGAGCAGCTTCTTAACTGGACAAATGGCTGGGACCATGTAAGCTCAAAATAGAGAGTTCATGTAAATGACCTCTCTCTATCAGCTTTCACCAGACCCTGGCCTTTCTAGCTCTGAGATGAAGCAGCCACTGGGGCTGCAGTAACCTACATGGAACAATCTATGGGTATGTCTACACTACAGAGTTAGTTCGAACTAACGGACGTTAGTTCGAACTAACTTTAATAGGCGCTACACTAGCGCTCCGCTAGTTCGAACTTAATTCGAACTAGCGGAGTGCTTAGTTCGAACTAGGAAAACCTCATTTTACAAGGATTAAGCCTAGTTCGAACTAGCTAGTTTGAATTAAGGGGTGTGTAGCCCCTTAATTCGAACTAGTGGGAGGCTAGCCCTCCCCAGGTTTCCCTGGTGGCCACTCTGGGCAACACCAGGGAAACTCTATTGCCCCCCTCCCGGCCCCGGACCGCTTAAAGGGGCACGGGCTGGCTACAGTGCCCGTGCCAGGTGCAAGCCTGCCAGCACCCAGCCAGCAGACCCTGCACCTGGCACGGCTTGAACCACCCACCCGATGCCCTCCAGCCCTCCCCCTCTTCCCGGGACCAGGCTGGCGGCTCCCGGGAGCTTGCCCGGGACCGCAAGAGGCGGGCACCCGCCAGGGCTAGTGCAGACATCGTGGACCTCGTCCACAATCTCCACACTAGGCACAGGAAAGTGGCCGTCTAGGGCAGGAGAGCTGCCAGCCTAACCACCCAGGAGCAGGTGTGCATGAAAATCAAGGTGGTCCACTGAGACCCACGATCCTGAGCCCTGAGCTTACAATGGCCGTCCTGGGTCAGACCAAAGGTCCATCTAGCCCAGTAGCCTGTCTGCCGACAGCGGCCAACCCTAGGGACCCTGGAGGGGATGGACCGAAGACAGTGACCAAGCCATTTGTCTCGTGCCATCCCTCTCCAGCCTTCCACAAACCTTGGGCAGGGACACCACTCCTACCCCCTGGCTAATACCACTCCATGGACCCAACCTCCATGACTTGATCTCACGTCCCTTTAAACTCTGTTCTAGTTGTAGCCTTCACAGCCTCCTGCAGCAAGGAGTTCCACAGGTTGAGTCTTTGCTTTGTGAAGAACAACTTTCTGTTACTAGTTTGAAGCCTGCTACCCATTCCTTTCCTTTGGTGTCCTCTAGTCCTTCTTTATGGGAACTAATGAAGAAGTTTTCTGTATGCACCCTCTCCACCCAACTCCTGCTTTAGAGACCTCTATCCTGTCCCCCCTCCGTCTCCTCTTTTCTAAGCTGAAAAGTCCCAGTCTCTTTAGCCTCTCTTCATATGGGACCTGTTCCCAACCCCTGATCATTGTAGTTGCCCTCTCCTCTCCCAGCCTCTCTCTTCCTCTCTCCCACCTCCTTTTCCCAGTCTCCCCCAGTTTTGTTCAATAAAGACAGATTCTATTTTTTAACACAATTGTCCTTTATTTTGTACATCAAGAAAAGGGGCTAGGGAAGAGTAAGTGGAAGGAGGTGAGGGAGGAATGGGGTACGAGCCCCCATGGGGAGGACTGGGCTTGCTCTGCGGGCTTCTGTGGGTGGAAGCTCTCCTGCAGCCCCCCAATTGCCCCCTCTCCCCAGATGGCAGCCTGCGGCAAGTGCAGCCGGTCTGATGGCCGAGTGCTGTGATGTGCCCAGTGTGGGTACTCTGGGCAATCCAAGCCAGGACTGGTTTGCAAGCGGGGCACCCCTGAGAACTGTCTGTCCGGGGTAGGGGTTGGGTCCCTTTAAGCGCAGCCCTCGGTTAGCCTGAGACAGCATCTCCACGCTCTAAGTCCTCCTCTGATGCCCTGCCGGCACTGCTTCCGGCCATCCTTAAGCCCGGTTCAGGGTCCACTTAATGTGGACATGCTAGTTCGAATTAGAAAAACGCTAATTCGAACTAGTTTTTAGTTCTAGACGCGTTAGTTCGAATTAGCTTAGTTCGAATTAGCGCTGTAGTGTAGACGTACCATATGAGAGGAGAATGGAGTCTGCTGGACCTCAGTGGACACAGACAGTGCCCCAATAAAAATTGTAGGTGAGAATACTGGTGCAGCATAATATGAGCACAGGGGGCACTAAAACCCCTAACAACATGTGCCTGTAGCTATGGCATATTTCCACAGAGATTTTCATGCTCACTTCAGATAATTTAGGATCTGCTTTTCTGAAGGGCTTCAATTTCATCCCCAATTTTGCACCTGCCTCTTTGGGTTCATGTTTAAAATTGCAGGTGCATTTTGTAGCATTTATACCTCAAAATGACTGATTTATAGAGCTGTCTTGGAAGAGCTGTCTTGGAGCAGGGGCATGTGGCAAGAAAGATGGTTGATGTTGAAGAGAACACCCGAAAAGTCTTCCAATTTTCTGGCTTCTTCTCCCTGCTTTTTATTAATGTTTTGAAATTAATTTTGTATTGCACCTACAGAACATTGTCAGGTGTAAATGGATCTCTCTCTCTCTCTCTGTATATATATAAATATATATATATATGTGCAAATAATCCATTGGCAGACAAAGTTCTGGCAGGTACAAAATTGGAGGAAATTCTGAAAACTGGACCCCAGTAGTCTCAAATACAATGAAATAAACTTGGAATTACTGGAGGGAAAAGAGAGCTTTGGAAAAGATGAGTTTCCTACTTCTGAAAACTGTCTAATTCATCTGTTTTACTTTTCAGCAGCCAGCTTGGGTAAATGCAATATCGATTTATTGTCTTGAGGGAGGGGTATTCTTTTTGATATTATCTATTCACCCTACTATCTTATCATTAATGTATTAAGAAGCTGAACCAGTAATAAAGGCAAATGGACTTCAAAACACAGGGAACTGACTCCATACAGCTTAGACTGATTTATGGCAATTATGTGATGGCAGCATTAGCGTCCCATTAAGACCTGCAACTGGCTGTAACTTGCACATTCCTTTGTTTCAAAGACTAGCTTAATATTAGTCATGACGGTACTGGCATGATCTCTTCATCATGATGGAAAGCAAGATGTAAAATAATATGGGGCAGATTAAAGAAAAGTTAACGGACTATACATTACAAATTGTTCCAAATTTAAGCCAGGACATTGTTTCAAATGCACTTCTGTTTGGATTTCTTCCAAGGTTACTGGGGAAGGAGTACAGACAACTATCAAAGCTCCTAAGCTTTTTGAACACCTCCATCTTGCTACTTTCTATTGTTCTAACAGGGATTGAGTGATTATTCAGCTATTGTTTCCGATATTTGTATTTGTATTGATAAATATTGATGTGATCTTTGTGCTATTAAGACAGCTGTGTGGCAGTGACAAAAAATGGAAATTCAATTCAGTAGGACTCATGAAATGTCACAGTTTGGATTAAACAACAAACTTTCCAACAAAACTGAAACCAAAGTTCAACCGGAGATAAGATCTGAAAAAGTTCACTTTGGCCTTTGTCATGAGCCTCAAATACTTCCAGTGTGTTTCTGGGATGGAAAGCAAAACTACTGAAATACCACAAAGGCTGTTCTTGCAGCATCCCTTGCCTGGTCTTAAGGAAGAAACATTGGAAATCCCACGAAGAGCCTGTATTTCGTAAGATTTCTAAACCATCAGGAGACTGTCATGCCTCTTCATACATACACATGTGTGGCTAACAGGGTAAAGCCCCGTGTGGCAGCCAGCTGGGGCTACATGCCCAGGGATGGCACAGCACATGCTCACACATGCACAGGTTGCTGCGTGATCCGTGGACAGCAAGGCCCACATGTGTAGTCCCTGGTTTCCGTCTCCCTCCTCCCCCCCCGCCCCCCGTGCATAAGGGGACAGTGATGGCATTCAAATGTTGATGCCTCCCCGGCCTCGGATGACACCGGCGACAGGCCTGCTGGGACAGCTCAGGGGTCCTGGGTGCGCGGAATGGACCCTCTGCTCTCCTGCAGCTCCTGGCCCTCCTCCTCCTCCTCCTCCATGCCCTGCTCAAGGCCCTTTGCCCCAGGGTTGACCACCACCTGGGGGGCATGGACCATCCCGCACCCCAGGATGTGGTCCAGGGAATCAAAATAGGGGCAGCTCTCTGGGGTCTGCCCCTGTTTGGGAGCTGCTCCTTGTGGCCCTGGCATACACCTGCCACAGCTCCTTGATTTTCATACGTGCCTGCTCCTGGGTTCAGATGTGGCCTTTGGTGGCCAGGATGGCAGCTATCCTGCCATAGACAGCCCCATTCCTCTGTCTAGTGTGGAGATCATGGACATTGGGGACATCCCCCCAAACCTGAATAAGGTCCATGATCTCCACCCTGGACCAGGAAGGTGCCACCTTCTCTGAGCCCTGGCAGGCTCCTGGGAGCTGTAAGACTGCTCCTGGGGAGCTGTGGAGGGCTGACTGCCAGTGGCTTGCTGGCTCATGTTTTGGGGCCACTGGGTCGGGGCAGTGACTGCTGGCTCTGGGCTGGCAGGCTTGGAGCTGTAAGGGCTCCAGGGAGCGGGGGAGGGAAAGGCGTGTTCTTGGTTGAGGCCAGAGTGGCCACCAGGGCTGGGAAGGGCTGGAGGCCCTCTATTTCGAAATAACAATTTCAAAATTGGCGTTACTCCTCGTGGAATGAGGTTTACCAATTTTGAAATAAGCCTTCCGCTATTTTGATTTAATTTCGAAATAGCAGTTGGCTTGTGTAGACGCTAGGAAAGTTATTTCGAAATAACTTTGCTGTGTAGATATACCCATAGACATGGCCAGAGATAGGATCACAGCCCTTTGCAGTAAAATACAGACACTGAGATCAGCTCAGCTCTGTGGACTTGCCTCAGGACACAAATGCACAGCCTCAATGGGACCTGAACCCCAGATATTTTGAGTCATTTCCATGGCCCCAGCTTAACAGAAGGTCAGACTAGATGATCACAGTGGTTTCTTCTGGGCTTAAATTATATTCTGTTGCTATTTCTCGTGTAAAATATTTGAGAGATGCTCAGCTATATGACAGTGATTGAGACCATGTAAGTACCTATTGAGAAAGACAAATATGAGCATCCTGGACTAAACAATTCATTTCAAGGTTTTTTTGACTGATGAGTAGAAGTCCAACCACAATTCAACACAATACGTTTATTCTGATATTTTACTAACTTAATATTGATTGCTTGTTTTGTCTGACCAGTAGAAGCAAAATGTTCTTATTGCTCAGCTGTATAGGGTACAACTAAAGCCTTGATAAACATTTTCATTGCTTAGGTGTCTTGATGAACAATCATGCTGAATAATGTAAAGTTGCTTGAGCCAGGCCTATGTAGGGTAAGTGAATTATTTCAATATATTGTTTATAGGAGAGGATGATATGGTATATGACATGAAGAGCTCAACTGTAATGTGACTGATGTTCTGTATTAGGTGTTTTTTATTTCTCGTTTTTTTCTTCTGTGGTGTTAGACCATTGTTGCCAAATAGTGATCTATTTTAGGAGCGTTTTTGCCTTCTTAACTGACCTCCAAAAATTGTGAAAAAAATTCCTTTATTTGGGAAGGATTTGTGCCTGAGAATGCTAAATAGAATTAGGGTATGTCTACACTGCGGCGCTATTTTGGGATACTTCTGGTATCCCAAAATAGTATTTTCTGAGTCTTGACAGCATGCCCATTATTTCGAAATAATGGGTGCGCTATTTTGACATCTCTGTAAACCTCATTCCACAGGAATTAAGTGAAGGGTATGCATGTGTTCATTTTAAACAAAATGTGGTTTGGAAAGTAGGTATGCATAAAGAAGCATGCTGTGGCTCACCACCCTAGCAACAGCCTAGAAAAGGCCAAGGGGAGGGGGGTGAACTCAACATGTGGAGTGGAGTACAAGCATGTGACAAACAAAGCCATATATGGAAAGGTTGAATCTGATTGGTTTAGAAGTTTGTGTTATGTAACCTGTAACTGACATGTGCTATAAAACAACAAGGGGAGGGGCTCCTTGCTTGAGGGGCTCTGGCTGATTTTAGTACCGGGGGCTCTCCCTTTGTGCACATTGAATAAAGTCTTGTTGAATTGAATTGAATTGAATTGAATTGAATTGAATTGAATTGAAGACCCTTGATTCTGCCCAGCACCTGACTCTCTGGGAACCACAAAATCCCAACATAAGGAACATTTCAGAATAGTGCCCTGTTGGAAATTTGGTGTTGTGTAGACTGCGCCAAATTTTGAAATAAACTATTTCGAAATACACTTGTGTAGCTCAAATTGTGTGGCTTATTTTGAGCTATGGGAGCAGTGTAGATGTACCCTCAGAGGGAATTTTAATGCAACCAAACTCTTTTTTGAAAAGGATTAATGTTGATCATTCTATCCCCCTTCATCACTTACTCCAATATTTTGGTAACAGACTATACATATGCATAGATGCAAAATGTTTTTCTTGCAGCACAGCTTAGTCAGATGACACTTGAGTGAAATTGACACTTTTATGAGCTGTGGCAGATTTTCTTCTCTGGATAGTAATCAGAAAAGTGTAAAATACTTCTCCTAGCCTTGGAAGCATCCCCAAAACCTTTTTCATTCTGACCTCTACAAGTGAATGCCCATACCTACATAGAGGAAAAAACAAACTGTTGGCTACTGGAAATGACTTTTGGAAATTCAGTTTTGATCCCTATAGGCTCAGTGATGATCTCCAAATTTAAATTTCACTGTACCTAAGAGACTAGAATTACCCAATGGTTTTTCATGTAACATTTTGGTGGGAATTTTCCTTAAAGAGCCAAATTCTTCTCTCTTATATGTAGCATGGATAGATCTCTCTTGCATACTCTACCTTGGGGGTAGAATACTTGTTATGTGGATGACAGCAAACTTTAACTAAAATCTGCCAGTGGCCAAACTCTCACAATTCCCACTGAAGTTCATGCAGAGTTGTTCCGTGGGTTTATCTCAGACTGTGGATCCTACCATGCATTTTGACCTTGATTGTCTAACTCACTTTACTTTACCAACTTTAAACACATGAGGATTCGTACTAAGTTCGGTACAGCTCCTGTGCATAAAATTAAGCCTAGACACATACTTGAGTACTTTGACACCGTAAAGCTTCTGAGAGACTGGGACTTTTATGTGGAAAGTGGAAGTTCTGGGTGCATAGTTACATTCACCATTGTAAACCCCTTTAGACTCAGGATTTAGGAAGGACCTAACAAGAATCCTTTGCTCTGCCAGTGGGAACCTCTCTGCCCTCTGTATTTAAATGGGAGCATGTTTTTCTCTGTCCGTTTTGACATGTTAGTGAGTACATCTTGCTTTCAGTCTGTTTAAGAAAGCTGCTGCTGCAATGGCAAAAAATATCATTGGCAGTACAGTTGAAAGGTTGGCAATGTTTGTATGGAGTGGTAACTTTCACATTCTTTTATGACAGTAGCAGTGCCTACAAGTGCAGTACGGTATCTCCAGTACATGGCTCAGGCCTGGGGTGAGATAGGAAAATAAGGTAAATTACTTTGGTTCTGACATATTGGACCCCTCCCTCCAGTACCAGAGCCAGATTAACGTTTGTGAGCCCCAGCACCCAGATGTTGGTCGTGCCACTGCTTAGCCTCCTGTCCTACCCCTCTCTGCCCCACCCAAGAGACTCTACCCACCATTAGCATAGAGGTTGAGGAGCAAGCAACAAGTGAGACTTTAGGGTGAAGTGGCCAAGCAGGGGCAAAGCGCAGGTGGAGCAGAGCCTTAGGGCAGGCACCGGGGCTTTTTATGATTGTGCGCCTTGTGCCATTGTAAACCCAGTACCGCCCAGTGCAGACTAGAAGATACAGATTTTTTGCTGGGAATGCTTCTAAGGATACAGCTTGCATTGGTCCTTCACCACAGGGTAATGCAACACCATTATACTCTGTGCTTGCTCATCAATTATCTATGCATACAGCAGATACATACAGATAACATTTCTGTGTCTGTGTCTGAGAACCATAAGGAATAGTGTGAACCTTTCCAGTCACCAGCAACCTACATTTTTACAAAGGCTGGATAAGAGGGTTGTGGAAATTAATGTGTGTTTGCCCAGTGCAACTGGTAGTACGAGATCCATGATAAAGATTGTTCTGCTCTGGAGAGATAAGGCCCACTAAAAACCAGGGGCCTTTTAACTCTACAAAGAGTTCCAGATCCCTTAAAAAAGATCCCTTCTAACTTCTTCTTGTTCCAAACCTTTGATTAGTTTTAAAGCCTTAGGAGGAGGTGGCATCGACCGTAAGAGCCTTCCATATTCCCTTTCTATTCCTCTCTCTGCTATAAAAATCACTTTGTTAGAGGAAGGTCGGACACAGGTACTGCTGGGGACATTGACAACAGTAACTTGCGCTGGCTAGATGAGCACCGCTGAATGATATGAAATACTTCTTCCCAGGACACTCAATGAAGGACTGTCGACATGGGTTTGATCCTGTTGCCACTGAAGTCAATGGCAAAAATTCCATTGATTTCATGTATGCAGCACAACCCAATATATTCACTGTACTTCTAGTCTCTGCCTGTCTGGGACCATAGGTCCAGGGTTTTCGAGGCTCTGTCCTCTTTCCAGGCATTTTTTCAAACAGGAAATGTCCAGGATTTTTGCAGAGAAGAAATTGCAGCTCAGAATGAGCCTTTGATGCTCCATTTCCCCATTGGTCCCTCCCCTGCATCCCAGCCAGGCCCCACTTTCCGACCCTTGGTATGGGGTTCCACAGGGAGGATCTCATTGAAGCCACTGCAGCATCCTGTGGTTGTGCCAGTCACGCTACCATTGTGACAGGTAGTGGCATTGATCCCTTCCACAGCTTTCAGGCACCCTCAGAAGTGTCCTCCTTTGGGGAATCGAAATATGGTAACCCTAAATAAAAACAATAATAATTAATACCTAATCTTACATAACACTTTTCATCCGTACCTCAATGTGCTTTACAAAGGAGGTCAGTACAATTAGCTCCCCACTTATATAGCAGAGCATCATTTAATTTAGAATTAATGCTATTTAGGATCTACCCCTGACTGAGTTTTAGGTATAGGGGCAGAGCCAATGCCTCTGTTCCCCTCCAAGCACAACCAAACACTGGCTCTGACTGGCATGTTGAGATCTTTAATGGACTGTTAATTGCACTGATTACAGCTGGAGACCAAAAAGGAATTGTTGGAATTACAAGCTCTCTAGGAGAAGAAGAAAAAAAAATACCAGCAGAACACTTTCAGTGAATAATTCAACAGGCAGCAATGGGAAATGAGTAAGTTTTCTTTCAACTGAAGTGAAATTTTTAAAAAGAGGCAGAAGGAGTCTGCAATAGCAAAGCAGCCCTTCTGTTCCTGGGTTTCCATTTTCAGAATGTAAATGCAGCCATGCTTTGTATGGCCAGAGAAATAGAACATAGCTAGACCCCTTTGTTTGCACACAACACTCTTAACGATGAAATACTTTAAAAAAAAATCCCTACGGGATAACTACAGCTACTGAATGAAGGGTTTTTTTTCACACATGGCTTCAGATTTTCATCTGGTGTAAATCAAAGAAGCTTTGTTGACATCTGTTGAATTCAGTGGAACTGCACCAATTTATATGGGCTGAGAATCTAGGCCCTCTGTTTTTCAGCTCTATTTATATCTAGAGACTGGGCTACACAGACTGGGCTGCACCAATGGATGTAGCTGCAAAAGTAGATACATTGCTCCAGTTTAAAAAGAAAAAAAGAAGAAAGAAAGAAAAAGAAAGAATTCTGGTGTGCAGATATGACTATCCCTATCTCAAAAACCAAGGTAAGATGCACTAATACACATAATCATTGACATAAGTATGCATATCTACACTTTACACAGATGCGGCCACAGTAGTGTACTTGTGCTGGTGCAAAAAATCCAAGTGTGGACCAACCCTAGAGGTTCAATATACCTCTTCTTTGCATTCCTAATTTAGTACTACCCACCACTCTACAGATACAAATAACCCTGTAATCTGTTCTCAACTGATTTTTTTGATAAAGTGGTTCAGACATATTAATCCCTCAGTAACACACGTGCAAAATAATTAAATTTTTAAAGCTTTCTGCAAATATTTGCAAAAGAAAAGGAATCAAAATGCTCATTTTAAAGTCTCCCTTCCTTTGCAAGAATGCAGCACTATTAAGAACTGCCTTGGAAAGGGTCCACCAGCTGACTTCTGCTGTTAGTAGTACATCTATTAAACTTTGAAAGGAGGAAAGGCTGGATAAAGCATTGAAATTAGAGTTGGTGTAGGAAGGAGTGAATGGGGAGCAATCAGCAAGATTGGGATTCTTTATAAAAACAGATTGACTTTTGACTTCATAAGCTCCCTGTCTCCTTCTGAGACTCCCAGCTGTCTAAGGATAGGTCTACACAGCAGCGTTATTTTGGAATAACTGATGTTATTCTGAAATAACATAGTACATTGTCTACACTACAAGCCTTTATTTCAAGATAATGTTTAACTGGAGGACTTCTTACTCCGACTTATGGTAACCCTCATTTCAGGAAGTCGAAGGAAGAATGTTCTTCCTTTAATATCCTCCTGTGTAGACCGCGCCAGAAGCCGAATAAAGCTATTTAATTTAAGCTACGCAATTGACATAGCTGAAGTTGTGTAGCTTAATTTGACTTTAGCCCTGCTGCGCAGACATACTCTAAGATCATGCAATAGCTGATTGATCAGACTGAAGCAAAGCTATTAGATGGGAGTGTAAGGGGTGCACATGGCCCTTTCTCATTATAAGGCTCAGGATTCAGCCTACTGACTGCAATTAGTGTGTTCCTAGGTACCCCATTATACTCTCTAGCACCTGACAGGGACTGTTCATCCACTCAATTCCTTTTGCATTTGGCTTTCTAATTCACAGCCAAATATAGATGCCAATGTACTTACGAGAAGCCAATGATGGGATCTCGTTTTATTGCTCAGACCATATTCCAGAGTGTGTCTCCTCCATCAAGTGCTTAATATTTTGTTTTCCTACCAGCAAGTAGCTCATGAAGGATGATCATTATTCACAATTCAGTGCAGCTCCATATGCAACTCGAGTGCAACGGGCAGTTTCTGCTGCATTAAAGCCCAGCATTAGAGAAACTAAGGTGCTAACATGCAAGCTAACAGTGAGAGTGCCTGTGCCTCTCCCTAATCAGGATGAAGTGCTTTTTAGCAGGGGGCTTACTATTTCAGAAAAGTACAATGTGAAATTCTTGCTTCCGTGTGTCTGAATTTGTGCACAGAAAAGCAGCCAAGTTCCTTAACACAAATAAATGGATAGCGGCAGTACGGTGTGTTGCAGTCATTATTTCTGTTTAGGTGGGAAGGTTACACCGGTATCTGAGAAGGAGTCTAGTGGCAGTACACACACTGGGTGGTTAAAGGGAGCAATCCGGCGATGTGCATGGGATACTGTCCATTGTATCAGGATCAGAGGTGAAAGTAAGGCAGGTGTGCCACTCCAGTAAAAGCCAGCTAGGGTGCTCTGCTGCAAGAGGAGGAGGCGGGGCACATTTCCAGCCGGGCTCCCAGGGCTCTCTGCAGGCTGCTATGCTAAGCACACTGGTCCGGGACTGCCACGTCCTCACCCTCACCCTCATTCCTACCAGAGCTGCTGTTCCCCTTCCATCACTGTGAGGGCGTGAGGGGAAAGTGCGCTTGCCCTCTTGACTACGGAGGGTAGGAGTCAAAGGAGTGAATGACCCACACTGTCCTCCTGCTCCCTGGCAGTGACTGACAAGGAAGAGCAAGAAACAAACAGCTTAGTAGGAATTGGGGGGGAGGTTCAGCCTGCCCCCCACCTTCTTTAAAAGGCATCCTTGCCCCACACACTCCCTTATGCACATCAACCCCTTGCCTTGGGCCCCCGACACTCCAAGCTACCTGCCCTGATTCCTGCACCCCTCCATACACACCCCAACCCCCTTCCCTGAGCCCCTCCTCACACCTTCGACCCTGACTCCTGCACCAACCACATTCCTACTGCCTGCCCTAAGCCCCCTCTCCCCACCCCTTAGTCCCCTGTCATGAGCCCCCTTCACTCCACCCCACACTTGAATTTCTTATGGGTACTGTTATATTGCACCCCCAACCTCTGCCCTGAGCCACCCATTGTGGGATAATACAACAGATTTTCACCCCTTCTTTCTCCATCAGCACTCCTCATGAGGCTGGTAATGAACATGCTGCTTAGCTGGTATGGTTTTGGCCCAGTTTACCATCCACTCATAGTTATTTTTAAGCAGATTCTTTTAGCATGATTGAACTTGTAAAAATGTTTGTTGCTGATAGGGCCCATCTGTCTGACATTTAATCTGATCTGGTAACCAATGGTAATGGGAAGTGCTGGAGCCCCTTCGCCGAAACTGCCGCTCGCAAAGAACAGAACTCCCTTTCAGAAAGATGTAGAGAGGTGATTCTTATACCCGCTCCAATTTCAAATGCACGGGCCCAAGCATCCCATCTGTTAGCTCCATGCCACAAACATCATCTTATCAGGAATTCCCAACTACGTCCTCCCTCTCCCCGCATCTAGCCCTCATTCTGCCATCTGAGGCACACAAATGGACCCTCAGTGACTTCAGTGCATCTTCCTGTGAATGAAAAGCTATTCACACCCATGCAAGTTTGCAGCGTGGGGGCTCTAAATCAGATTCCCTTTTCCTAGCTTAGAAGTGGGGAAACTTTTTTGGGTCGGGGGCTGCTGACCCACAGATGAGAAGCAAAAAAAACCCCAAACAAATCCTAACTGACGTGGCTCCCAATTGAGAAGAAGAAAGACACCCCACTCCCCGCATTCCCCTCACACTGAGCCTCGTGGGGTCTGGGCTAGTAGATTTTGTATGCTTCAGCCCCATGAAGAGGCAGGGGATAGTGAGGAAGGGCTGGAGTGCCAGCACAGGCTCCCCAGTGCTGATGGGGGGAGCCCTGAGTCTTGGGGTCCAGATCCAGGCAACCCGAGTGCTGCAGCTGGCTCTTAGGTTCCCCACTCCTGCTTTACATGATGTGCATTTGTTTTTTTCTTGCTCTTATTCAGAATGCTGATATCATGGGAGAAGAACATAAGGCAAAAAGCTATAAGCCCATTCCAATTCCTGCCAGGCACTCATTGAATTTTTTCCCTTCATCACAATGAAACACCAAAAGTTACCATGGGTTCCACAATACCTCTTCTTTTGCCAAGTACTAGCTCCATGTTTAGACAGAAACAGGATTATATGAGTAGGCGGGGCTATAAAACCACCTCTTGATCCTTTTTACTAGAAATGGGATTGAACCGACGCCTCAGATTTTAACTTTGGGGAAAGCTGGAGTTGAACTTTGGGTGTGAATGGGTCTGTCTCTACCTCTTAAACCCACTGGGACAGAGATACAGGGCTACATGGATAAAATAAGGGACCTTATCCAGACCTAATGTTAATTGATTTTTATTGGAGTTGCCCCCAATTATACCAGCTCTGAATTTGATTGTAAAAAGGGGACGAGGAGTAGGAGTGTGAGCAGAAAATAATAAACATGAAAGAAAAGGATCTTATAAAGGATCTGCCACATCGAAGCCTTCGTGATGCAAATAAGCTTTCAAACACAGCCCATCTGCTCTGCTTCACTACTTTCCTGACAGTTCGGGCATCGTTTCTTCGGTTAACTATTTTTCTGACTTTCTGCCAATCCTCCCTGCTCCAAAGAAACAACCTTGACCTTATAACTGAGCAGAGAACATTTACAAGGAACCATTTCCAAAAGAAGCTCCTAAAAATGCATTGAAATAAAAAAAAACCCACATGGGTGACAAAATGTTAATAGTTGCAAAGTTCTCATGAGTAGTGTGAAGAGCTTTTCTGCTTTTGGGTGTCTGTTCTTCCAGGCAATGCAGAAGACGGAAGAAAGAATTCAATAGCAGTAGTAAATAATTCATAGTTCCAGGGGTCTTCCAAGGGTTTTTATGTGCAAAATCAGTCCAGCCCTATTGGACTCACTCTCTGCCTTAAGTTGCACTAAGTGGCAGGATTTTTGTTACCTACCTTGGCTTAAAGGAAACATCAGAGCATCATACTCACTCTTCCAGCCCCAACTGTGTCTGGCAGGCAATGAGAATAGGTACTGTAGGCTGGGAACAGCTGAGCTATGCATGCCAGTTGGGAGAAGGCAGGAGGCAGCATCAGAGCTTAGCAGGAATTTTCCAAACAGGGGGGAGGCGAGACTAGCTGCTCTAGCAAAAAATGGGCTAAGTTTTCAAATTCAAGCATGTAAAACCAAAAACAAACAAACAAAACCCCCACAGCTGTTATTACTGATCTCCTGTGTGACTCAGAGAGCAGACTATACACTATAAATGGAAATGGGTTACTTACAATGTGACTGATAATATGCCTTGGGTTTTGTAAGAAAGCTGGCTTTTGAAGAAACACTATAGCTGGATGGCAAGCTGTACCATATGTTCTTTTCCACAGCTGACTTTATAATGCATTTCAGTTGTACTTTAAACTATATAGCACTGATTGCATTGTAGCTGCTATGTCCTTCTCAGATAACGTTATGTAAATATACCACATAATGATTGTGCTTCAGCAATGTCCCATTTCAATCAGCAGGCATCAAGAAGAGCACCTGCATCCATAAACTTTCTCCCCTTGCTTGCCTGCATGCAGAAGATGTGGAGCAGCAAATTCTCACTTTTCTGATTAAAAATGAGCATTAGTAAAGTAGGATGTAAAGCAAACACACACACATTTGGGCACTCTTCTGCTACTGCTGTTCTTGTAGTTTTGTTGTATTTATTAATGTAAACGGGCTGGGAGCCGGGCCGGGCATTTTGTGCTGGTGAAGGCCGGAGTATGTTCTCACTACACAAGAACAATGATAGAATCCAAGTGCCGTGCATCTGGGTGTGTTTCTCACGTATCTTCCTGAAAAATGAAGTATGTTAGAGGTGCTATACAAAGCAGTCATTACAAGGCATACCAACTGAAACATTAGCCCCTACAGAAAAGGAGATACTTTGCTATGGGTTGGCTAATATTCTCATAGACAAGCATTTGTCCCTTAGTAAAAAGCTACCTCCCAAGTGCTGACCATGGAAATGCCAATGACTATAAAATCTTGACATGTCTAACAAGCCCATTGGAAGTGAGACGCTTGGAGATTTTTGTCTGGGAGGAAACCAAATTTAAATATTTTCCGAGTCAGAAAAATGACTTCTCCTTGGCATATCTTGTCATATGAGTCTGCACTCCCACGGCTTGCTACACTGTACACAGCTTGCTTTGGGAGAGATGCAGGTATGAAACAGTGATGCCTTTTCCCTCTCCCCTCATGCCGTGTCATTGAGGGCCTCCTAGAAGAGGAAGCTTTTTAATAACAAGGAAGTTGTTTAGAGGACAGACCTGTGTGGAGCCAAGAAGATTGGATGCCTTCATTCTTTAAGTGTCACCGCTTGCAGTGTCTGAGCAGGGAGAGCAGTCCTTCTGCTCTGCAAACTCCAGCAGTCTGTACAAGGGAGATGTGCCCACCAAGCATTCTCACAGAGAGCTTACTTTTGTTCTTTGTTACGCCACTTTTCCCAAATAAGCCCCAAGTATACGGCTATTCCTTGTTTATGGAACACCGTAGTGTAATTCTACCAGTGGGCAAAAATGGATCAGGTGTTTCCTGTTAATCTGAAAAAAACAAACAAACAAACTCCTTCCTGTCTTTATAATCTGTTTATAGGGGCTTTCCCCACTTCTACCAGGAAGAGCTCCTATCCATACTCTGTTCCCTTCCTGCAGCTTAATAGCAAATAAAAAGTAGCATATCAAACCCCAGAACTCTCATACTTCAGGTGCTCTCTTAGGACTAGGGGGAGATGTGCTTTAGCCCCTTTTTAAGACTCTGACCGTAACTGGATTCAGCTGTACCTGATGAGTTCAGTTGCAGAAAGGAAAAATTGTATTTAGCCCCTTCCCATCCACAATGCTCTGGCTATAATTTCCCCCTGCTGGAGGAAAAGGGCCAGGTCTCTTTTTATGTATTCTGTGTTTCAGGCTATATCTACACTACATAGTTTTTTTTGAAAAACGGCCATTTTCCTGAAAAAACTTCACTTACATCCACACTGCAATCATGTTCTTTCAAAAAAAAAAATCAAAAGAATAGAGGGTTTTTTCCAGCGTTGGTAAACCTCTTTCTATGAGGATGAAGCCTTTTTCCAAAAGAGCTCTTTTGGAAAAAGATGTGTGTGGACAGGGAAGATTGAATTCTTTTGAAAGAAGAGGAAAGAGGAAAAAGCACAGGTGCCCTGGTGGCCACTCCATCCATAGTAATCACAACTGAAATGCGAGATAACCTCTATTCAGTGTGGATGCTATCTTTCAAAAAAACAGATCGCTTTTTCAATGTGCTTTGGCAGTGTGGACGCTGTCTTTCAGAAGAAGTTTTTTCAGAAGATCTCTTCTGGAAAAGCTTCTTCCGAAAGAAGCCTGCAGTCTAGACGTAGCCTAAATGAGAGTTCGCTTTCTTTATGCTCCAAATATATAAAGATGAGCTGCAAAGGGAATTTGCTTCCATTTGAGCCCCCTGAAAGGAAGGCTAAGGACTTAGCTGAATTAAGGAATCTTCGTGACCCTGTCTATAAATGACTTAGCTGAATTGATGTAAAATGAGGCTGACCCCCACTCCCACGGCGCAGGGAAACCCCTGTGCTCAACTCACCCCTCCAGCACCAGTGGCACAGGGAAGCCGCTGCACTCCTCCTTCAGGGCCGACACCCCCTCCCCCAGGACACAACAGAGCTGTGGGAGGGGAGCAACCCGTGCACTTCCGGAACCCCTGGAAGTGATGCAGGGTTCAGACAGGACTTCCATCCACCCCGCGGGAAGACAGCACTACACTAGAGGTAGGTAGTGGGGCTTCTCAGGAGTGGGGGGAAAATGTGTGGGGGGGTGCCCAAACACCTCGCGATCGACGGGTTAGTGACCACGGATCTAGATCAATGTTTCCTCCAGTTTTTATATCCATGGTCCGAATATATTGTTATGTGCCCCGAGGCATGTGCGCCCCCAGTAGAAACACATGCTGCTGGCTTTGGGAGCTCTGCTAATCAGCTGGGCAGCATCTGAATCTCTCCTGGGTGGCTTCTGAAAGAGCACCGCTTACAGGAAACACTGATCTAGATATTCCTGTTAATGATGATGGAAAAAAATCCTATCCATTAGCATAATATGCAGCCACCTGGAG
Source organism: Pelodiscus sinensis (assembly GCF_052426305.1). Classification (NCBI taxonomy): domain Eukaryota; kingdom Metazoa; phylum Chordata; order Testudines; family Trionychidae; genus Pelodiscus; species Pelodiscus sinensis. The sequence goes on along the minus strand of NC_143053.1, from coordinate 185,521,264 downwards.
GTTTTGACTTAGAACCCAACCTTCATTATTCAGTCCGTTGGCCAGGAGAGCCAGGAAATGCTGCAGAAAAAGCACATACCGGGATCTATTCACTGTGGCCTTACAGTGCCTTCCCATTGGATATGCAGGTGCCAAGGCGTTGTAGAGGAGTCGTGAAGTTCTCCCAAAGAACAGCATCAACACAAAGCATCTTTCTGTTAGACACCTGGCACCACCACTTCTTCCCACTCTGCACATCCCTCTGGTACAGAAGTCATGCTGAAATTGCCACTCTCTGACCCGGCTAGGAACAGTGGATGGGAGGAGTCATGACCAGGGCTTTCTTATAGCGTAGCCATTCTCAGCTGCCCCACACCCTCATGGGTGCATGCTGCCTCCCTTCTGTCTGACCAAGCATTTGCACAGGGCAGATGCCCAGGTCTCAGGCATAGCTTCCTGTGTCTGGAGAGAGCATTGTGTCACCCTCTCTCCAGCAACTCCCTCCCTCAGCCAACTCAGTCATAATGGTAACATGGCTGGATTTCCAGAATGCATCTCTGGTGGCCTACCACGTTCAGGACCTCTCTTGTAGGAATGTGTTTTGTAAGGCACAGTGTTCAAGGCAGGTGCTATTAATGAATGAAAATTAGTAAATAGAATTGTGTGGGGTGAGACAAATAGGAGGGCTGTGGAGATAACCCAAGAAGACCCTTATACCCCCCTCAAAAACTAGTTCCTGGGCGAAGTCTCGGGGGGGGGGTGGTCGTGTAAGTTTGTATCTGCAAAAACAATGAGGTGTCCTGTGGCACCTTAGAGACTAACAGATTTATTAGGGCATAAGCTTTTGGGGGTAAAACCCACTTCGTCAGATGAATTGGAATGGAAATGACTGAGGCAGGGAAGCGGATTTGACCTTCAAAAGCTTATGTTCAAAATAAATCTGTTAGTTTCCTAGTGTAGACATGGCCCTAAGAAACTATTTCCAAATTAGTGAATTTGACTTAATAACTCCTGATTTAACTAATTCTAACTAGCATGTCCACACTACGGGGAAGCCTTGAAATTGGACTGAGGAGGGCTGCATTAATGTGGACACGCGACCTCAGGCTTAGAGCCCCATGAAGCACTGGGGAGTCATTAATTCAAATTACTCTGGGGAGCAGTTATTTCAAAAGAGCAGCATCAGAGTGTCCACACTACAGTTATTTTGAAATGTCTATTTTGAAATTCTCATTACTCCTGATGGAAAGCAGGCATACAGATTTCCAATTCCACAGCCTGTTGCTTTGAAATAACGGGCTTGGTAGTGTGGATGCTCGGCTTACAAATTCAACTTTGTGGGGGTTATTTCAAAATAAAGTTGTAGTGTAAACCGGAGCTAAGGTGCTACAGGACTCCTCATTGTTCCTGGACTAACACCTTTAAATCCAAAATTCAGGTTGAATGACATGGGTGGTCAGTGAAAGTAGGGCATGGGGAGGCAAGCCCCAACCTCACCTTGCCCCTTCTGCAAAGGCTCCACCCCGCACCACAGGGAGGAGAGGAAGGTGGGCAGGCACACATCCCAACCTCCCTGACCCCGGAGCACAGGGAGGGAGGAGGGTGCCGGCTCCCACCTTCCTGGCTCCGGTGCACAGGGTGGCCAGGTGGGCATGGTGCTCCAGCCGTCCCGGCCCTGGAGCACAGGAAAGGCGAGTGCTGGAGGCAGCAACACTCCACCTCCAGTATGCCTACAGTGGGTGTTCTGGGGACAGAGTGTGGGTGGGGCCAGGCTGGCAGTTTGGGAAGGCTGTGCCTTCCCCCACCTAGCATACCAACTGCCCATCTTGAATGAATTTTAGTTCAGTGTCTCTCAACCTTTTTGATACCAAGGACTGGTTTGGTGCATCCCTACACTGTGTCAGGGAGCTCTCAGGACTGGACCAGTCTACAGACAAGTACTGGTCCATGAACCAGTTGTTGAGAAACACTTTTTTAACAGATACCCACCCCTGGAACCTACTCTTCTGTATAGTGTGGAGTTAAGACATGATGTATAATAACTCTGGCCTGGCCAACGCTCCCACAATTCTTGCTGTATTAAGATTTGATATTGAAGAAGGTTGAAATCATCTGAAGTGCTGCAGTGCTTTCTCTTGTCGATATCTTGCTGTGGTTTTTACAAAGAGAATTTTGCATCACGCTGTTGGAAAACAAATTGGCAAGGTTTCTATCTTCACTTGAAAGGCTCGCTATTATTGACCCAGGCAGAGCATTTTAATACTCCAGCTGAAGGGTGAGCCTTATCAAAGCTTTTAAATAAAACCAACAAAATACATTTGCCCTTAAAAATGTTTATTTTTTCCTGTGTCACATGGCTCCAGATTCAGATGGCCAATCCACCACTGCCCTGCAGTGCTTTGGAACTTTATATCCGTACAGAATTCTACCTGTGGTACTTATATGGCCCCCATTATAGCACCAGAACCACAGCTGGAATGGGTGTTGCACAGGTGTGTCCCAGCCATGTCCTCTTTGCAGCATCCAAGTCCTTTTTTTCTTTCCACATCACCAGCAGGGGCAAGGAATGGGAGATGAGTCTTTATGCTGGCTCAGCATCATTGCAGGATTACTCTCAACCCAGGGTCATCCTCACCAAGCTGATTATGATGCATTCAGGCTGCGATTCTTCTGATGGTTTATCAGTCTGAGACTGCACCATACTGGAGAATGTTTTGACTGTGTTGTCCCTGAGCGAGGTCATCCTGAAAAGTTATCATTTAATCTCTGTATTGATCACAGTTATTTTCTACCATACCTGGCATGCAAGTAACAAGCAGGAAAATGCTGTGAAAATCAGGCCTGAAACGTTGCAATACAGTATCGTATGTCTCATTTGTGAATAGCAGCTGTAACACATTGGATCACAAAATGCTTTATGGGGAGAAAAAGGCTTAAGATTGAAAGGAAGATTTAATGTGAGATTTAAAGAATGGCGCAGTGGCTTGCAGAAACCATTCCAGATAGGGTAGCTGAGGCAGCACAAGGGAGACAGTGGGGGGATTGCAGGGAGGAGACTGGAGGAGCCGATAGAGAACATGTTGACTACAAAGTCAGGAAGGCAGAATGGAGCAAGCCCCCAGAAAGTTTTGAAATCAAAAGTCCACATGAACTCAGAGGTAGTCAGGATGGAAACCACTGTAAGGGTGTGTCTAGACCTTCTTTTTGTTTTTGTTTTTTTTTAAATGAGCCTTTTTTTTAAAAAAACTGCACCTGCATCTAGACTGCAGCCGCGTTCTTTTGAAAGTAAATCAAAAGAACGCGGCAGTTTTTTCGATTGTGGTAAACCTCATTCTATGAGGAATAACGCCTTTTTTCGAAAGTACTCTTTCGAAAAAGGTGCTATTGAATGCAAACTGTGCTTTTTCGAAGGAGAGAGTCTAGACTCTTTCGAAAAAGAGGCTCACTTTTTCAAAAAATCTGCCTGTAGTCTAGACACTTTCTTTCGAAAGAGGCTGTTTCGAAAGATTCTTTTGAAAAATCCTCTTTTGAAAGAGGCTTGTAGTCTAGACGTAGCCTAAGTAGAAGAAGGAGGTGAGTGACATAGAGAGTAGTCACCTGGCCACAGCATTCAGGATCTCCTGAAGTTCAGAGAGCAAGAATTTAGGAAGACAAGAAGAATTATTATTACAGTAGCGTAACTAGTTACTCTCTTTGTTAAAAGCACCCCCTTGTGGTTGGAGGGAAGAAAGCAGAGTAGGGCCTCATCTTACAATGGACTGAACACTACCTGTGAGGGGTTGAGTGCCCTTGCTCAATACTTTCAAGGAAGTGCTCGATGTCTTGAATCAGACCCTCTGTTCAATCCTGATACATCAGATGTGTATGGATTAAGCAACAGGGTGCCGTTCAGAGAGGTGTAGCAAGCATGATGTAGCGATAATTATGTGCCCTGCTCAGTATTATATTTAAATGGAGCCCTGTAAAGGTGACTATCTATCTGTGTCTATTGCACAGGCTTTGATTTGAATGTCAGGGTAGAAATACTGGCTCCAGTGAAGTCAACGTCAAATCTTGTACCGACTTCACTGGGGCTAGGATAGTGTCTGCTATATTCCTATTTGCTAGGAGTGCCTGGGAACAGTCCAAAGATATTGTAACGGATTCTCTAGTTTTAATCTGGAGCTGTTTGAGAGACTAGTCTGGAAATTGACGATGGAGAACTAACTCTTTGCTGTCTTTGAGAAAGTTGGAGCATTCCAAATGGTTGTGCCAATATTCTTCCCTACCCAGTCCTGGATAGCTTCATTTCCACTCCTAGATAATCACCTTGTTTCCTTCTCTGACAGCCATTGGGAATAATTTTATGAGACAGGAGAAATTAAAAAAGGTTTGTTAAAGACATCTGTGGCATAGCAGCTCCTTTCAACTAGGGACTGAAATAATCAATAATAAAAAGCGTTGGCAGGTTGCTTATATTGTAGTAATGTAGAAACTGAGGCGCCACCTACTGAAGAAAAGAGAAAATTGAGTGATATAAGCTTATGGGCATATGCAAATACCTTCTCAGGCTGAAGCTCTTTGGGGCAGGGACAGTTTCTCTTCTCTGTATGGCCAGTGCCCAGTGGATGTGACCATAGCCCAAATAATAAAACTAGAAGCAAAAGGAAATAGGATTTATTATTAAGCACTGACAAAGATTTAGTGCCACACAATATATGATATGAAGATGGCTGCTGCTCCGTTGTTTGAGTTAACTATGGCCAGTTGTAATTGTTTGGAAATAGCTTTAGTGTAGTGGAGTAATGTGTCCCAGTGAGTGCTGGGGTTAGCAAACGACACAAGAGCATTAGGTGAGGCTAGAAGAAATTAAGGCCCCAGTCCCTAAAAACATGCTTCAGTGGTTTGCTGGATCAAGGCCTAAGTTTGGAATAAAGATTTCAGCCAAGGTGAAAATAAAGATGGACTCTAGCAATAGTACAGAGATTATAACAGGACATTTTACAAAGAAGAGAGATAAGGAAGGAAACTTCAGGGTCAAAATTGCCTCCAAAGAGGGTTTACCCAGGAGAATTTAAGTCTCCAAAGCTTCTGTAGTCCACAGCTGGGATATAGCCAGTAGCTGACAAGGCAAGATAAAGCAAGGTCAGCTCCTGGACTATTGCACTAGGCAACACAGTATGGGAAGGAGGTGGGTAGACCTCAGTGGAGAAAGAACAGGTTAAGAACTATTTAGAAAAACTAGACGTACACAAATCCATGGGTCTGGATTTAATGCATCTGAGGGTCCTGAAGGAGTTGGCAAATGTGATTGCAGAGCTTTTGGTCTTTATCTTTGGAGATCAGGAGAGATCCCGGATGACTGAAAAAAGGCAAATGTAGTGCCCATCTTTAAAAAAGGGAAGAAGGACAATCCAGGCAACTACAGACCAGTCAGCCTTACCTCAGTCCCCAGAAAAATCATGGAGGTGATCTTCAAGGAATCCATTTTGAAGTACTTGGAAGAGAGGAAAGTGATCGGGAATAGTCAACATGGATTCGCCAAGGGCAAGTCATGCCTGATCAATTTGATTAGCTTCTATGATGAGGTAACTGGCTCTGTGGACATGGAGAAGTCAATGGATGCGATATACCTTGACTTTAGCAAAGCTTTTGATATGGTCTCCCACAATATTCTTGCCAGCAAGTTAAGGGGATATTGATTGGATAAATGGACTGTAAGATGGATAGAAAGCTGGCTAGATTGTTGGCCCAACAGGTAGTGATCAACAGCTCAATATCAGGTTGGCAGGTGGTTTCAAGTGGAGTGCCCCAAGGATCGATTCTAGGGTCGGTTTTGTTCAACATCTTTATTAATGACCTGGATCAGGGGATGGACTGCACCCTCAGCCAATTTTTGGATGACACTATGTTAGGGGGAGAGGTGGATATGTTGGAGGGCTGGGATAGGGTCCAGTGTGACCCAGACAGATTAGAGGATTGGGCGAATAGAAATCTGATGAGGTTCAACAAGGACAAGTGCCAGTGTTTTCCCCAGGAATTGAAATTAGTGGGGGTGTTCGAATTTACGGGGGGGGGGTGTCAGGGCAGATGAGGGGTGAGAACCTGAGGGTGAAGGTGGGCTGTATGGCATCCATAGAAAAAACTGAAAAATGTTTCATGACCATTTATTAGATTTAACTCATGTTTTAAAATCACACAACTTAAAGTTGGCTACTCAAGCCTTCTATGAAGCACTACGTCTACATCCTTCTTGGTTTCTTGTTATAATTTTGCACAACTCTGTTAATGAACTTCTCAAATGCAATGTGTTCATCTTCGGTGGCTTCTCGTGTGTCCAGTACTTCCATTCCTTCAATTGATATGTTCATTAGTTCATTCAGGCAGAAGGCGACTTCTTTCAGAACACAAAATTCTATTCAATGACGAAAAAGAACGCTCAACTGTAGCTGTTGTGACTGGGAGTAGCAAGAGATGAATTCCTACTTCTTTCATCCCAGGAAACATAGCACAAAGATCCGGTCAAGCCACTAGTGATGATAAAAAAGAAGTAAAATCTTCATTCATTCGTCGTATGATATTCCACTCTGTGTTCAAATTCTCTATTCTGTCCTGAGCACATGGCAACCCCATTGCTGGTAGTGCCTCGCTCCACTCATCTGTAGGTGTTTTATAGGACAGGCATGTGTAAAAGCTATGTAGAGGTTGAGTAGAATCTAGAAGTCACTGTTGTAGATTTTTAAGAATCAAGTCTGTGTACTTTTTCAGTTGTCTTAACAAATGCTTCTTGTCCTCTTCACTTAAGGATTCAATATAAATGCCTTCATTAGTCAACTTCTGGACTGAAATCTTTGCTTCTTCCAGTACTTTTTCAATGGATAGCTCTTTGATTGATCCAAATGTAGCTTCTATTGCTGGACAAAGATCTACTACTGTTGTAGCAGATGCCTGGATTGCATTGTTTAATGTCCCAAGTGGTTTCAACAGTAGATTTACGAGAGAGAGAATGGCAATAATCTTTCTCTAAACGTAGTAGCAAAAATAATCCACCAGCCTCACTACTTAGATCCCTCCCATCTTGGTAGATACTTTCCAAAGCCAGTAATAACGACTGGAGTAATTTTAAGACAACAGCCAAGGATCGCTCATGAAAAAGCCAATGGATTTTCCCAGGTTGGACTAATTTGAACTTCAGTCCCAGTGTATCTTCTATATTTTTCAGGATATTTAGTCTTTCTGGACTCTTGCTGAAAAAAGAATATAATGAAGTCATTAAATGTATAGCTTTTAAAATGTCTTTTGAAGATTCTGCAGCTCATACTAGTGCTAGTTGGAGTAGATGGCCTCTGCAGTGTGTATAGGAAAGATTAGGGTTACACTTTTCTCTGAGCAAAGCTTGTACTCCACCATGTTTTCCAGAGAAGTTTGCAGCTCCATCAAATGCACAAGCAACCATCTGTTTGGGGTCCAATTGACAAGCGTTTAACTCTTCTAAGATGTGGATTGTCACAGATGCAGCCGGTGTGTTTTCTATAACTCAAACATCTAGAAATGCATCTACTGGCCTACCACTGACATCAAGATAACGTACACAATGACTTAATACTTGATGCCCATTTGCATCGGTGCGTTCATAAGCCATGTATGCAAATTTTTTGAATGTGGTGAGAGAGTTCTTCACTTTTTCAACTGTTGAGTCTTTCACTGTTGCACTGCATGCTTCTAGCCAGTCAGTTGAGTTTCTTGCAGAAAGATAGTGAGCATTGCTGGTCTTGTTCAGAACCAGATTTCAACTTCAGGATGAACAAGTGACAATGCACTTAACATTGGCCTCCAGTTTGTAGTGTGTGGTATCTCTTGCTTAAATAGAAAGTATGATGCCACTGCCATGTTTGTTCGCATGAACTGTGTTGTGTCTCCAGCATTCTTAACAGCCTCATTAAGTACTTCTAAAATTGTCTTTGAAAGTGTTTCTTCAGTAGGTAGCTATATTTGTGCTTCGGGCTGGTTGGATGTAGATAGACCACTTGACCCTTCAGATGACATGTTGATATATTCTTCGTTCTTGATGTGTTCTTCACCTTGGTTAGTTTTTGAGGTTTCTGAGTGGAAAAATTGTTGTATTGTTTTTTGTCTTTTCATTTTCACTTTGACTTGCAACATATAAAAGAGATATGAATAAATTAAATGTTTTGGTTAGGATAATGCAAATTTAACATAAGGATAATGCAAAATACACCAAAACACATAACAGAAAATATCATATTGCCTCTATATAAGTCACCCCTTTCCAAAAAAGATATATTGGAATTGGAAAAGGTACAGAGATGGGCAACTAAAATGATTAGGGGTATGAAACAGGAGGAGAGATTAAAATGACTGGGAATTTTCAACTTAGAAAAGAGATGACTAAGGGGGGATTATGATAGAGGGTCTATAAAATCGTGACTGGTGTGAAGAAAGTGAATAAGGAAATGTTATTTAATCCTTCGCATAACACAAGAACTAGCAGTCACCCAATGAAATTAAAAGGCAGCAGATTTAAAAAAAACAAAAGGAAGTATTTCTTCACACAACATAAAGTCAACCCGTGGAACTCTTTGCCAGGGGATGCTGTGAAGACCAAAACTATAACAGGATTAAAGAAAGAACTAGATAAATTCCTAGAAAATAGGTCCATCAGTGGCTATTAGCCAGGATGGGGAGGGATGCAATTCCATGCTCTGAGTGTCCCTAGCCTTTTGCCAGAAACTGAGAATGGACAACAGGAGATGGATCACTTGATTACCTGTTCTGTTCATTCCCTCTGAAGCACCTGGCCTTGACCATTGTCGGAAGACAGGATACCGGGCTATATGGACCACTGGTCTGACCCAGTATGACCATTCTTATGTAAAAATTAATTATAATAATAAAAATGTTTAGTACAGAAACTCCCCAACGTAATGACCTCTCAAGATAACAACGAAGTGAGATAACAACCTTGGCAAATAGTGCATTTTAAAAATCTTGGCCACATTTATATGTTTCCATTCCCAGTCATAAATCTAGCATTCTGGAGCAAAGTCACTAAAATATAGTCCAACAAACAAATGTTTATTTAACGTGCCCCATATTTTTCCCTCCACCTCACTCCACTCACCGGTGTTGTCCTTAGTCAGTGGAGACTCAGAGTTCAGAGGTGCTTTCACATGAGTACACCTCCCAGGTGGGGGGCAATTTTTGCTCTGGCCACTGTTGTTCGTTGTGCCACCGTTCACTCCATCGCTTTGTTGCCAATGGCCTTGCGCTGTCACCTTCTGCTGCTACCTGCCACTGTGACCTCTGCGAGTTGGTCTCTTGAGGTTCCACCCAGCTCTCAGTGATTTCAGCTGAGCTCTCAGTGGGGGAACCCCGCTGCTAGAGCAGTCTGGGCTGTCCCCACAGCAGGACTAAGCACTTAGACCTGATGATCAGTGATTTCAGCTGTAGTGGTCACTTAACAAAACAAAAGACTATATATGGAGCCTAATCAGCTCTGTCTTTAAACAGTGGAGAGGGGCAGGGCAAATAGTACTTGTGACTCAGACAGACCATCAAGTAAAACACCTGTCCCCACCCTCTTTCTTGATGCCTTCAATCAGTACAGGTTAAATACAGTTCTACTGCCCTTTACTCATACAATAAGAACAACAACAATTCATTCCCCCACCCCACTCCACTCCGCATTCAAGTGATTTGTAACCCAACCCCAGCCAAAATCTATCACTTGGGCAACACAGCTCTGTTTACTGGATACCTAGGTAGATTAGGTATGAATGTAAATACAATCTGGTCCTGAAGCCTTTCCCTCCAGCTCCCAGGTCATCACTAGCTGTCTGGGGGTATGTCTACACTACCCCGCTAGTTCGAACTAGCGGGGGTAATGTAGTCATCCGCAGTTGCAAATGAAGCCCGGGATTTGAATTTCCCGGGCTTCATTTGCATGAAGCTGGCCGGCGCCATTTTTAAATGCTGTCTAGTTCGAACCCCGTGCCGCACGGCTAGACGTGGCACAGACTAGCTAGTTCGGATTAGGCTTCTAATCCGAACTAGCTGTACGCCTTGTGGAACGAGGTATACAGCTAGTTCGGATTAGAAGCCTAATCCGAACTAGCTAGTCCGTGCCGCGTCTAGCCGCGCGGCACGGGGTTCGAACTAGCCGGCATTTAAAAATGGCGCCGGCCGGCTTCATGCAAATGAAGCCCGGGAAATTCAAATCCCGGGCTTCATTTGCAACTGAGGATGACTACATTACCCCCGCTAGTTCGAACTAGCGGGGTAGTGTAGACATACCCAGGGAGAGCTTATTTTGACTTTGCTTACAAATCATAATTTGAAATTATTCGGCTGGCCAACATCACCAAAATGAACGCACTGACATTGTCATAAAAAACAACAGCTGTATAAAAAAGCTAGTCTATGTTCATACTTTTTAAATCTATTATACTTTTTCAGATACACATATCTTATCATACACTGTATATGCTTTTAAAGTGTGTATTAATGTTTCATTTTCAATTCACATTTCCAAACAATCACTAAATTGGCATGTAACTAGTTCATTAAACTGGGGGAAATCCATGAGGGGGGGGTGTAGGGAAATCCCTGAGGGTATGTCTACACTAGCCCCCTAGTTCGAACTAGAGAGGCTAATGTAGGCATTTGAAGTTGCAAATCAAGCTTGGGATTTAAATATCCCGTGCTTGATTTGCATTTTCCTGGCCGGTCACCATTTTTGAAATTTACAAGTCCGGACTAACTACCTGCATCTACACGCGGCAGGGACCCAGTATTTCGAATTAAAGCCCCTACATTGAACTACCTGTTAAACCTCCTTGCAGGGAGGTGGTGGAATCTCCAAACCTAGAGGTTTTTAAGTCTCAGCTTGACGAAGTCCTGGCTGGGATGACTCAGTTGGGATTGGTTCTGCTTTGGGCAGGGGGCTGGCCTCCTGAGGTCTCTTCCAGCCCTATGATTCTATGATTCTAATCAAATAAAGGCAGATAGAACAATCAGTTTAACATTCAGGGAGATAGATAGTTCTGTGTCAACCTCATAGAAGCAATGGGTAAATAACTAAGGGAATGTCCCAGAAGGCATTGGAGCTGGACTTGTTGAAGAAGGTTAAGAATCCAGCAACTTTGAGGCACTCCTGAGAGGCAAGGAGGAAGAGTTAATGAAGCGCTTCCATCGGAAACTATAAAGGTAGCAGTTAGAGAAGGAGTGAAATCCGAAGAGAAGATGAGAGCTCTTGGGATACTGCCTCCTGCTTCAAGTGCTTAAGAAAGAAAAACTGTTTGTAACTCTTGCTAATAGGAGCTGAATGCGTGCCATGCCCAGCAGTACTGAAAGCACAACCGATGCCAAGTACGGTTAGGTGAGAAAAGAAAGGAACCCATGGTTACAGGAAAGAAATCATCCAGTAACTCAGAGGTGGGCAAATGCCAGCCCGCAAGTTGGAGCCAGTTCCCCAGGGTAAGCCCCTCATAGGCCGCTGTTGCTATATTTGCCTGCACTGCCTCAGGTATGGGCAATCACAGCTCCTACTGGCCACAGATCACCGTTCCCAACCAATAGGAGCTGTGAGAAGTGGTGTCCCAGTTCACACTGCCTCCCGCAGCTCCCATAGGCTGGGAACGGCAATCTACAGCCAGAGGAAGCTGCAATCACCTGTACCAGAGGAGACACAGGTAAATATAGCAGTGGTGGCCTGCCAGAGTCTAACAGTGGTGAATCACCACCATTTTATTGCCCCCCCTGCAGTAACTAGAGCCCTTGAAATCCATGGACATCTTTGGCTCATTTTTGCAGAGGCAAATTTTGTATCCACACACAGGGCTCTAGCAGTAAACGCTTCCTGAGGAAGGGCAGTCTCAGAATATAACACCCTTGTAAACATGTACTGTAATTATTCAATATGTATTGTGAAGGGAAAATACAAATATTTATTGCAAAAATGTGACTCAAAGGAATGAAAAGTGAAGCCTAACAGTGGAATTGAGACATTTTAAGTAACTGTTTACTGTAAGTAGCCAAATCTTGTCATGTCCTGTGGGCTTCCTAGTAAGATTATTATCCATGATTCACTCTTGTGGATACTGACGTACAATAGCTCTAATATGTAGTCTTATTGCATGTTGCGAGTAATTAATGTCCATTCCGTCCTTTTTTTGCAGCTAGGCATGCACACTGTGGCTGCGTCTAGGCTGGCATGATTTTGCGGAAATACTTTTAACGGAAAAGTTTTTCCATTAAAAGGATTTCCGCAAAAGCACGTCTAGATTGGCACGGATGCTTTTGCGCAAAAAGTGCCATTTTAGCCATCGGGGCTTTTTTGCACAAAACAGTTCTTCCCTGTCTACACTGGCCCTCTTGCACAAGTATTCTTGCGCAAGAGTGCTTTTTCCCGAGCGGGAGCGGGAAAGTATTTGCACAAGAAGCACTGATTTTGTACATTACAAAGTCAGTGCTCTTGCTCAAATTCAAGCGGCCAGTGTAGACAGCTGGCACGTTTTTGCGCAAAAGCGGATGCTTTTGTGCAAAATCTTGCCAGTCTAGACACATCCTGTATGAATAGCAGTGAAATTTTTTTTATTTATATAGGACCATTCATAGCAAAATATTTTACATAGATGGGTATTTATATCCCAGTCTCACTGATGGGGGAAACTGGCAGGGAGCATGTAAATGATTTGCCTACAACAGGGCACTGGTCAAAATGAAAAAAGAACATGAGACAGGAGATCTAGGTTCTCAGTCCCAAACACTCAAAACTTGTGATATGGAAAGGGTTAGGTGTGCCAGCTCTTCTGGGGAGAATGTTTATTAATATGCCACTATTTGCTTTTTCACAAAACAATGTTTGTGGCAAGAGAAATGAAACATTACCTGAATATTTTTAGAAAAGCCAATTGACAAGGATACAGATGATGTGGATGGGTCCAGTCAGCAGGAAACAGGCTGTCAAATATATTTCTCCCCATACACCCTTGGTATGGTTCTGCAGATAGGGCTCAATTGGCAGTGGTCTATATATAGCTAAAACATTTTCTGGTGAATGCCTATGAAGCTGCAGTATCAGAAGAACTAGAAACCCAACTCAGAGGGGTCCATTACACATGCCTATTAAATCCACCCATTGCAAGCCTTTCCCTGCCTTTTCCATGTGAATGGTGCACAACCGAATATCTGTTCCTCTGCTTTTCCAACATTAAGATATCATTACATTGAACAGGGACAACAAAGGCCTCCAAGACAGCAAAGAAAGATCTACAACACAGTTGCTGTCTCTTGCTTCAGACTAATTAAATAGCTCCTGCCTCTTTGACACAGCTCCAGAGCAATGGAGCTTGACTGGTTTAACATTAGTGAGGCACTCTGGCCAGTCACTGTCACTAATGTGTGGATTGTCTGATGGAAATAAGTTATAAAAATCTGTCAGTGCTTTTTAATGGCTCTTTTGTGTACACAGTGTCTGGAGAGTGGAAGAGAAAATGCAGTCTCCCCATAGGATTGGCAGGGATAGGGAGGGGATCAATTGGTATTCTCCATAAACCTGACTCAGATCTCACTTAACCTAGAATCAATTGCTTCTGATTTATAACATGAGCAAGTGGCATCAAAAGCAAACTCTAAAGAGGGGGGCTATCACCCAATGGTTAAACTATAGGGCTAACTTCTGTCCTTCCCATCCTCTACTATCAGCAGAACCTCCAAGTTCTAACACGTCCCCTCAGTCAAGACCTCACTTCAACCATTACTCTATCTCCCTCCAAGCAACAACAAACCACCTTCTATTCCCTGGAGCGGACCAAGAGCTTCACCCTCTTGAATTGCCTCCCTTTAGCCTCTGACCCAAATAGAGTCATTCTGGACTCTGGGCTAGTTCTTTTCTGACCACAACGTGACCACTCAGGGAGTCACCCCTTTCCTTCCATTGCTCCCCACCTGAGAGAGGAGTCAGGAATTGCAGTGAGAAAGCCAAGGCCAGAGCAAGAGGTGGCTTCCCAGCCAGCCAGCCAGCCAGCCAGCCAGGCAACAGCCCCAACACTGAACTGATTCCCAGGGGCCATAAATCTTCCCTTCTCTCTGTATATAACTCATCCCTCTCCTAAATGGCCATCTTTCACCTGCGATAACTTCCCCACAGACTACAAAGGACTACTCCATACTGCTTAGGCCAGTTGCCTAGTTATTATATACTTAGAGCTAGTAGAATAGTTCATTTTGAATAACTTCTCCAACATACATAGCTCCTTTTTTGTTCACAAATTAGCCACAAACAGGTTGAAAGTTTTTACAAATTTGCTTCTTAGCCTCAATTATTTGAGGGAACAGATTAGAGCCTAAGGTTTATTAACAAACAGGTTGCTATTAGTATTCATGCCACACAATTGGTCACACGTTATTGTTTCTGTTCCCTGCCTGGATACACTAAGCTTTGTAAATGAGACAAATCCTTTTTTTCTTTTTCTATTTGCAAATGATACGTGAACAGTTATAGCTGTTTGAAAATTTCATAGTGTGAATAATAAAAGTCCTTTTCAAAATTCCAGGATTGGAACTCCAGTTTGAATAATCCTGCATATATTTCCTCAGGCTAGCATGTGTGATGCTTTATTGTTTAATGGATTTAACTTTGGTATTTATCAATTAATTATGATTGCTTTTGTTAATGAATTAAAATTTAAGTAGTGTCCAGAAAAATCCATCCAAGCTAAAAGAAAATTTCAGTATAATACAGAAGCTCTTGGAAATCATTGCAACTGGTTATAACCATATGGTGTTTAGACTCTGTATAAACTGGTGCTTTACAAATAACTCTGGAAGGGAGCAGGCCACCACAAAAGTATCTTAAATAATAGAAAGCTGCCACCTCAGCAATTTGATAATGCAGAGTAGGCTGAAGCGAATAGTTGTTCTCATTACTGGTATGGATGTACAATAAAGATGAAAAAGTTTCAAAATGTGAAGTAGGGAGAAAAATCAGAAATGTATAAAGGAAAGAAGTCAGACTGGCTTGGGTAGATATCAGACACGTTTAGTCATTCAGTAGTCGTGGGATTGGCAGTGTGCAGTCTGGAAAGTCCTGATAGATCAGCATAAGAGGAGTGCCCTTCAGCATGCCTGTAGCATCCTTTCTCGCTCTGCAATTGTTGTATATCCTTTGAACATGGTAGGTTGCAGGGCAGATTAGGCTTCTGTACAGATTTGAACTGGCTACAGCACTTCCATCATGGGGAAAGATACAAGAGTTGTGTTTTCTCTCGGAGGGTATGTCTACACTACAAAGTTAATTCGAACTAACGGATGTTAGTTCAAATTAACTTTGATAGGCGCTACACTAGCGCTCCGCTAGTTCGAACTTAATTCAAACTAGTGGAGCGCTTAGTTAGAACTAGGTAAACCTCATCCTATGAGGACTAAGCCTAGTTCGGACTTACTAGTTCGAATTAAGGGGTGTGTAGCCCCTTAATTCGAACTAGTGGGAGGCTAGCCCTCCCCAGCTTTCCCTGGTGGCCACTCTGGCCAACACCAGGGAAACTCGTCTGCCCCCCTCCCGGCCCCGGACCCCTTAAAGGGGCACGAGCTGGCTACGATGCCCGTGCCAGGTGCAAGCCTGCCAGCACCCAGCTAGCAGACCCTGCACTTGGCACGGCTTGAGCCAGCCACCCGATGCCCCCCAGCCCTCCCCCTCTTCCCGAGACCAGGCTGGCGGCTCCCGGGAGCTTGCCCAGGACCGCAAGAAGCGGGCACCCACCTGGTCTAGTGCGTACATCGTGGACCTCGTCCACGACCTCCGCACTAGGCACAGGAAAGTGGCCGTCTAGGGCAGGAGAGCTGCCAGCCTGGCCACCCAGGAGCAGGTGTGCATGAAAATCAAGGTGGTCCACTGAGACCCCCGACCCTGAGCCCTGAGCTTACAATGGCCATACTGGGTCAGACCAAAGGTCCATCTAGCCCAGTAGCCTGTCTGCCGACAGTGGCCAACCCTAGGGACTCTGGAGGGGATGGACCAATGACAGTGACCAAGCCATTTGTCTCGTGCCATCCCTCTCCAGCCTTCCACAAACTTTGGGCAGGGACACCACTCCTACCCCCTGGCTAATACCACTCCATGGACCCAACCTCCATGACTTGATCTCACTTCTCTTTAAACTCTGTTCTAGTTCTAGCCTTCACAGCCTCCTGCAGCAAGGAGTTCCACAGGTTGACTATTTGCTTTGTGAAGAACAACTTCCTGTTACTAGTTTGAAGCCTGCTACCCATTCCTTTCCTTTGGTGTCCTCTAGTCCTTCTATTATGGGAACTAATGAAGAACTTTTCTGTATGCACCCTCTCCACCCCACTCATGCTTTTATAGACCTCTATCCTATCCCCCCTCAGTCTCCTCTTTTCTAAACTGAAAAGTCCCAGTCTCTTTAGCCTCTCTTCATATGGGACCTCTTCCAAACCTCTGATCATTGTAGTTGCCCTCCCCTCTCCCACCCTCTCTCTTCCCCTCTCCCACCTCCTTTTCCCAGTCTCCCCCAGTTTTGTTCAATAAAGACAGATTCTATTTTTGACCACACGTTTTCTTTATTTTGTACATCAGGAAGGGGGGCTAGGGAAGGGTAAGTGGAAGGAGGTGAGGGAGGAATGGGGTATGAGCCCCCGATGGGGAGGACTGGGCTGGCTCTGTGGGCTTCTGGGGGTGGAAGCTTTCCTGCAGCCCCCCTAATTGCCCCCTCTCCCCAGATGGCAGTCTGCAGCAAGTGCAGCCGGTCTGATGGCCGAGTGCTGTGATGTGCCCAGTGTGGGCACTCAGGGTACTCCAAGACAGGACTGCTTTGCAAGCGGGGCACCCCTGAGAACTGTCTGTCCGGGGTGGGGGTCGGGTCCCTTTAAGCACAGCCCTCGGCTAGCCTGAGGCAGCAGCTCCACGCTGTAAGTCCTAATCTGATGCCCTGCCGGCACTGCTTCCGACTATCCTTAACCCAGGTTCAGGGTCCACTTAATGTGGACATGCTAGTTCGAATTAGCAAAATGCTAATTCGAACTAGTTTTTAGTTCTAGATGCGTTAGTTCGAATTAGCGCTGTAGTGTAGACATACCCTAAGATATTTCAATGCACTGCTAGGTATGGCTAATACCAGCTCAGGAAAGATATGCTGCACATGGTGCCACCTAGAACATTATAATTTAGTTTTGCAATTCCATCACTTCTCACCCTTTGAGATTAACAATCCTACCACTTACAAAATGCACATTACACTACCTTTGACGTTGGGTCATGTATCAGACTATTAAGTGTATCTGAATAGTACTAGTTTGCTAATTACAAAGCCAAAAGGAGTAACAACTTGGTCACGTGGATGTCCATTAGTTGCAGTTTTTTTCATGTGCACCAAGGCATGGTCAAATGTGAACCGTCAGAAGAAACAAAAAACCTAGTTGTGGGCACTCTGCATGTGAAACCCGGATAACATATAAGTGTCACCTGAAGGCATTGAACAATATCATCAAGGCTGCCTCAGGAGAATCCTAAATTTCCCTTCGGAGGATAGGCACACGAATACTAGCATCCTGGAAGAGTCCAACATGACCAGCATTGAAGCTATCATCATCTACCAACAACTCTGCTGGATTGATGATGTGGTCCAGATGCCTGATCAGTGCCTCCCAGAACAGATTCTGTTTTCCAAGCCGAAGGAAGGACTGAGGAGCATTGGGGGGCCAGAGGAAGCGATTTAAGGACATGTTGAAGGTAAAGTGCGGCATCAGTGTTGACTCTTGGGAGAACCTTGCCCAGGATCATCCCCAGTGGAGACCGGTGAACTGTGAGGGGATGGCACAATTTGTGAGGTCCCATTACAGTGCAGATGAGGAGAGACAGAGAAGGAGAAAAGAGTGGCAAAAACTGCCCCATATCCCTTCAATAGGCACTAGCACCTGTCCCTTCTGTGATAAGACCTGTGGCTGGTCAGCTATCAACAGATCCACAAATAGGAGGGTGACAGGAAGATGTCCTACTTTGTTATCAAGTGATCACTGACAGAGGCTAATGATCTGGGTGGCATCTGAATCTGTCCTGAGTAGCCACACAACTTACAGAGAGCACTGGCTGGTGGATTAGCCTACCTAAAGAGATTGTGGGCCCAAGGTCTCCATGAAAACACAGCATTATTTGGAAGCTCATTACAAACTCATTGCTGTACGGGGAGATTTCGGCAAATCCAGTAATATGCCTGAACCACTATTGCTTACTACTTAAACTTTAGCAACCAAGCTAGTAGGCCCAAATTAGACCTAGACTACAGTCAGGGAGGAAAAGGGGGTTTGAGTGTCACAGAGAGGGCAGCTTGACCCCACGTCCTTCCTGAGGCCCAAATCTCTAGTGAAATCACTGAGCTATACATTAAGAAAAACAGGAAGTTTGTCTAAATGCCTTAAGACATATATCTGTCAGGGCCCCCTAACATGGAGTCTCTGAAAAAGACAAAACACATCTGGTGAAAGTGATGAGCAGAAGGAAACCTCTTGCCTAACCTTTAAAAAGTGCTTGCCAAACAAGTTTTTGAGTGACATGTTATTGTAATACTAATGGATAAATAGGGAAAGAAAGTTTGAGTTAGAGGGACAATTTTGGGGAACACTTGGAGGGACACCTCGAGGACTCCTTGAGGACTCTTCACATCTGGACACATCTTCATCCCCACCAGCAGATGGAAGACTGGCCATCGGAAGCCTGCCTGGTGTCACTCGAAAGCCACACTCAACTTCGGTAATTATCTAGGGTGAGGGTGTTTTACTAACCTGTTGTGGACGTGTGTTAAGTGCTTGAGACTAAGTAAAGTTTAGCTTTAAGTGAAAGCACTCTTGTGTTGTCCTGTTTGTACCATCCATCTATCGGTCGGATGACCGTGTCTCCCCTGAATTATTTCCTGACACCACCTCACAGAGAGTATAAATTACTGAGAGGTTTGGGCTGAAAGAACCCTGGGTAACATTGCCTCAAATTCAAGAGGAAGCATCTCTTGGACTGATACAGTAGCTTCATTTGGGGTATGTCTACACTACCACCCTAGTTCGAACTAGGGTGGTAATGTAGGCAACCGGAGTTGCAAATGAAGCCCGGGATTTGAATTTCCCGGGCTTCATTTGCATAAAGCCGGGCGCCGCCATTTTTAAATGTCCACTAGTGCGGACTCTGTGCCACGCGGCTACATGCGGCATGGACTAGGTAGTTCGGACTAGGCTTCCTAGTCCGAACTACCATTACTCCAGGAGTAACGAGGAGTAACGGTAGTTCGGATTAGGAATCCTAGTCCGAACTACCTAGTCCGTGCTGCGTGTAGCCGCACGGCACGGAGTCCACACTAGCGGACATTTAAAAATGGCGGCGCCCGGCTTTATGCAAATGAATCCCGGGAAATTCAAATCCCAGGCTTCATTTGCAACTCCGGTTGCCTACATTACCACCCTAGTTCAAACTAGGGTGGTAATGTAGACATACCCTAAGAGCCCCAAAAGCTTTTTCTTTCAGCTCCCTGCTCTGTTTTCAGAGTGAGTTTGGCTAAAACTGGAAGTGAGGTTGATTGAACTGGATCTTTTCCTGTGTACAGTTTTTAAACGAAAGGGGAAAAAAAACACATTGAGCATCCGGCGGGAGAGAGACCTTCAGATCTCCTAGAAAACATCAAACGAACAAGACAAATTGCAACATTTATTTTTCAAAGTGGCAGTACCTGGAAAGGGAAAGGCTGTACAGTTACAACCATTACCAGTTCTCATGTTTCCAATCTACAACACAGGAGTTGCTGAGCTCCCCTCAGACCATACTGGCATCACTCCAGTCTAATGGCCAGAGCCTGAGATAAATACATTGATGTTTTTATAAGTGAAATCAGTTATGTCTGTTCCCAGTGCAACCATTTGCACGTTACCACTGCCGCCAGGGCTGGATTCTCAGTGCTATCCAGCCCTTTTGCTTCCCTCAGGCTGGACAGAAGGAGTGGGTTCTGGCAGTAACGGGCCATCCAAGAGTCCCCCCAAGCTTATGGAGGATGAAAGGAAAGGCAGGAGTAAAAACAGATAGAGCCCTGCGTATCTCCAGAGAGTCGCTTCATATCCACGGATAGTGGAGCAGATACCCTTTCCTCTCTCCCCTCGGCTAGGTGGAGGGGGGTAGGTGCCAGGCAGGGCCCTGCACTGCCCACAGGGAAAGGATGCAAGAAGCTGCAGCCTAAATCTCCCTGTAGGAGTGGCCGAGTGCCAGCCATGTCCTCCACCTCCCCACTTGGTGAGCACTGACCTGCAGAGCTCCGGGCACACTGTTAAAAGGGACAGCACAAGTGTGGAAATCCAACAGGTAGCTCTGGATCCCCCCACTCCCACCCTCTTTCTGTATCTAGGAACAGAAATGGCAGAGCTCAAAAGAGGCTAATAATATTGAAAATGTGACAAATGCACTACTTACACCCCCTCCCTCTCCCCACTGCTGCCTGCCTCTTCCCTGCACAGCCTTACCCCCACCTGTCTCATCTGTGCTCCCTCCTCCCCCCACCTCCAGGTTTCTTGTGCGGATAGTAGTAAAATCTGGATTGCGGATTGGATGGTGAATTGAGCATGGCAGATGCGGATTCCCTTTTTTTGTATTCCTGCAGGGCTCCAGGAATAGAGCTATGCTGCACTACACCGATGCTCTGCAGGTGTACGGTGCTTTGGGGACTCATATACCAATGGTGTAAAATTTAGTGTGGCCTTTCTCAGAATTGGTGCAGGAATAAATCAGTCTAGAGAGCTGTAAACTCCCTTTCTTTTGCCCCATTTGGAGCTTGGCCACCAAAGAGAACCATTCCCTTTTATATACACAAAATCCTTAAGTTCTGTAAAGAAATCATTTCCTTTCTCTTGTTACTATTTCATTGGAGAACAGATTAAAAGAAAATGGTTCATGTTTGGGAAAGTCAAGCGGGCTGAGTTCTGGTACATTCAAGGCCTATGTGGCACCATGTTTTTATTCACAGGAGCCTGAAAGAGGAGCTCTCAAAGTACAAGTACAGCGAACCAGTGCTAACTCCTCTCATCTGTCCCTTTCCATACAAGATAAGGATCTGAGCCAACTGCCATGGGAATCAGTTGAAAGACTCCCATTAATTGTCTTCAGTAATAGTTGAATCAGGCCTTAAGCTAAAGTGGTGTGCTGCAGAAATCCCTTGGGATCTATGAGAACTATGATAGAGTTATGAAGAAAGAAACGACTAGGACATCTGATTTGCCTACTTTGGATGGGTGGGTAGGGAAGTGGAACCCAAGAAATCGAACATCTCTCAATAACTTCCAAAATGTCTGAATTTCATTGAAATTAAACATGATCAAATACTGAAGATTCACAGTCCTAATAGTGCTTCATTTCTCTGATAAAACTGGACACTTTCTCTCTTCCAAATCAGTATGTATGATGCCCATGAGTTCTGAATATGCAGTACCAATATGTATTTCTGTATGGAATAGTATCTACAGATTCCAGGACTGAATGATCCACCTTAACTGGTTTTGAAGCACCAAAATCCTCAAAGCAAAACTGTTTCCTCTGGCTGTCTGTACATGAAGTTGATTTATGACTAGTTTTCTGTTCAAACCACTGTAATTTTGTGAAATGATAGCAGTATTGATTCCAGAAAGAATTTCACTTTACCGAAACTACCAGGGCAGAGGAACTAAATGGAGCCTTGAAGTGAATAATATAGCTTTCCACTTTATCAATTTCATTTCTTTTGCTCCCCACCTTTGCTTAACAACCTTCATCTCTTCTTTTCCTCCTTCTTCCTCTCTGGCTCTGATCTTTTGCTGAGGTTCACAGACAAACTTCAGAGCATATTTGCTTACCTGTGAAATTTGGACTGCAATTTTATTCAGAAACATGATTTTAAAATAGAATCAAATCAGGAAATAGGCTGCCTGACATCTCTGGGCTTGTTATGCTTTTGTATTTTCTGGGAGAGTTTGGTTGCTCTGAGTCCAGCTCTTGAGACATGCTGATTTATAGAATTGATAGATTGTGTCCTACAGGGTTACTAGGTTTAAAAAGTCTGTTTTAGTTACTCTAACTATATATGTATAAAGAGAGAGAGAGAGCACAAACATGATGGATCTTCTCTGGGCCAGATTCTGCTCTTATCTGTAGTAATGTGAATTAAGAGAAACTTCAAATAAAATTACAATAATGTAAAACTGATGTGAAATCAGAACTAGAGCCAGTGAACAGGCAGGCACAGCTCGGGAAGAATGGAAGACAAGATCATATATATGAGCAGAAACTCTATGGGTTACTCACATTTCTGGCTTAGTAGCCTTGATAATGTCCTTTTAAAGAGTGATAATCATCAGAATAAATTAGATGCAAAATCAACAGCAATATAATGTTAAATTTGCAAATCTACATGAACCCGTCCCCCTCCACAGGAAATGCTAAAGTTCCACTTCCAAAGGCAATGTTAACGCATCCCCATTGCACAAGAATATATATCCACTTATACTTTTAATAACTCAACCAGCTGCCAAAAGATCCTTTACTACTGTATGGTTTTGTATTTGATTTGCCATTGTGTGTAAATTTTTAATGGGAAACGTTAAAAGGGAAATGGGGCTATATATCGTTGTGACATTGTGGGGTAGTACCATGGTATTTTGTGCAACTCGATGGATCCTAAACAGTCTTTAGTCACACCACACAACGACAACTAAAGGACTACAGAATAAGTGACACCAGCAAAAATATAACTAAAAGCCAAACAGAACATTTCCGCTTCGCATAAGCAAAGCAATGTGTTTAATTATTTATAAGTTCCTTATTTTAAACTCTTCTTACAAACTTTCCAAGAGCCCATTCCTCATTGAGGATGACGTAGCAACATTGCAAGTGTGCAGTTTTAAACCCAGAATTTCAAAAGTCAGCCTCTCTTTCCAGGGACACAATTTGACTAGGTGAATAGTACAACCAAATGTAAAAACAAACAATTGATTCTGAAAGCAAAGCCTACCTTGTAGAGAGCCATGTACCTACTCTGCTACTGCAGTAAGGATTTCTGCCTGCTATTAAGTGTGGCCTTATAAAATGTGGGCACAATTACAGCAGACACAAATTTCATTCTTCACCCATGCTCCAAAAGAGGGGAGGAATTCCCCAGGAATCGCTTGGTGCCAACTGGCAGAGGGCACACGGGGGTGCCTAGGATTTTACAGGAACTATCTGGGTCAGAGAGCTGCATAATAGCTCACTAAGGGTGGAATGTGAGGTCTCTACTGAGCCAGTAGCCCACTGGTCATCGTATTCAGTGTGTGTTACATATCTACACTCAAACTTATACTCATAAAATCTTTGAGTTAAAGGCAGGTTACCAGCATATGTGGTTCATGAAAGGAGGATCACAGCCTGCTGGCTATAATGCACTGCAAGGATTTTGAGAAAGCAACATACTCCTAGACCTTTATGCTGGAACTGGTAAGCTGGGGGGCGTCAAGTCACAGGGCTGGGCCCAACAGGGTTGTGGATTCGCTTCAAGACAGAGTCAATTAGGGCTAGTTGCTTTTATTAATCTCACTACGTCACTACTATTACAGGCTTAATACTGCCAGATGGTTACACAGCTACTGCAAAGTAATACGTCAATAAGCACAGGCAAAGCAATTCATATAAGAGTAACAGGCACTTGGAAATGCTTCTGCCCTTTCAGGTCAGCGGGAAGTCCCATTCCGGACACTTCGTACCCAGCCGCAGTGGACATGGCTCCAGCCATGGCTCCATCCAGGGGATTCAGGATACCATTTGAGGTCTAGGTCCCTGCTGAGACTCACCAGACATGAAACTCCCTACACTAGTTATACTACAGGGCTACGTCTACACTGGCCCCTCTTCCGGAAGGGGCATGTAAATTTCACTAGTCGTCGTAGGGAAATCCGCGGGGGATTTAAATATCCCCCGCGGCATTTAAATAAAAATGTCCGCCGCTTTTTTCCGGCTTTTAAAAAAGCCGGAAAAGAGCGTCTAGACTGGCCCCGATCCTCCGGAAAAAGTGCCCTTTTCCGGAGGCTCTTATTCTTACTTCAAAGTAAGAATAAGAGCCTCCGGAAAAGGGCACTTTTTCCGGAGGATCGGGGCCAGTCTAGACGCTCTTTTCCGGCTTTTTTAAAAACCGGAAAAAAGCGGCGGCCATTTTTATTTAAATGCCGCGGGGGATATTTAAATCCCCCGCGGATTTCCCTACGACGATAGGTGAAATTTACTTGCCCCTTACGGAAAAGGGGCCAGTGTAGACGTAGCCCAGGTGTTTACCAAATGTGCACGTACCTGCCTCAATGCCATTCTTATGGGCTGAGACCGAGGTCAAACTTGTTTACCGTTTAGTAGTTTCCCAGCTCAAGGCATGGGTTAGAACTGATAACGCCCAGCTGCTGTTTGGGCTTGCAGCATCCCACACTGTGCTAAGCTGGGTAAAGCAGGGATGGAAACTTTCATCCTAGGCCTGCTAAGTTGCAGGACCCACATATGACTTTCATGTGACAGGGGGTATGTTTCTTTGGGACTGGTGAACTGATGAATACAGCAGGTATCCAGAAGCCTAGGGACTGCATGCTCCAGCAAGACCCTCAGAGGGCTCTAGGACTGGAGTATGCCTGTTGCTAACCTACAGAATGACAGTGAGCTTGAGAGGCCTTGAGGAGAGGGCTTATATTCCCAGTAGCCAGTGAGGTTGGGAAGCTGACCTGTGGCAAGCATAGACAAGGCTTCTTTATTCTAAGGGAAGGTGGTAGCGAAGTGCCTCACAACCCTGAGAAGTGTCACAGAGGGATAGAGATCCCTTTCAAAACCTGATTTTAAAGGTTCAACAGTTATTCAATTGTGTGTGGTGGTGTTTTCTTGTTTGTTTTGTTTTTTTAATTTCAGGTCTTGTGACTATTTTAAGTCAGAAAAAAAGTTTTGTTTGTTTTTCCCTCTTCATTTAACACAAACGACAAAACAGATTTCATTCAAACTTTCTTTACCAAACATACTCACCCTTTGGGCTGAGAATAAGCTTTCTTCTTAAGCATAAGTGCTGTAGGAAGGGTAAAGATGCCATACTTCCTGTAACCTCTAGAAGGCATCTTTGGTTTCCCATGACACACTGCCTGCTGGGGACTGAAACAGAAGCCCAGGACAGGGCATTCACAGGCTGTAAGTATGGAGAGCCGCAGAAAAATTAGTCACCATATTCTGTCTATAGTTTTTAAGGCACGGGTGGGGAACCTATTTTGGGTTGGGGGCCACTGACTCACAGAAAAATTAGTCAGAGGCTACACAGAAGTGAGAAGCAAAAAAAACCAACAACCCCTCCCCCCAAAAAACCCAAATCCTCACTGACATGGCCCCTGGCTGAGAAGGATAAATTTCCCACATTCCCCTCCCACGCCAGAGCATAAGGGGGCCCAGCCTAGTGGATTTTCTGTGCTATAGCCCTGCAGTGGAGGATCAGGGGGGCTGGAGTGCCAGCATGGGCTAGCAATGCTGGGGGGCTCTGAGCCTCAGAGGCTGGATCCAGTCAAGCCGAGGGACTGAGGTTCCCCACTCCTGTCCTACAGGTTCA
Organism: Pelodiscus sinensis; assembly: GCF_052426305.1. NCBI lineage: Eukaryota > Metazoa > Chordata > Testudines > Trionychidae > Pelodiscus > Pelodiscus sinensis. The sequence goes on along the minus strand of NC_143053.1, from coordinate 185,495,678 downwards.
TCCTGACACCAGCCTGTCTGGCAGTAAAATGCTACAAGCATGGGAAGTTTCAACCCCAATGGGGAATTTTAAAAAAGGTAATTAACATAATAAAACAGGAAGCAACAATGAAATTTGAGCTACAAATCTTAGCTATAGGTTTTGCTACTGTGCAAGTTATAAGGGAATATTCTGATTGTCTGAATGGTTGGATGTGAATTTTTCCTAGCCTATTCGGCATTGAATGTCATATCATTTGTCATTGCAGAGGTAATTTTCCCCTTGATTTGCAGTAGGGCCTGAAATTTGGCCTATAACTTCTGGGTCAAGAAGTGTTAATGATATTCAGACACAGAATATGCAGGGAAACCAAGAGCCCTGAAATACAAAATGCTGAGTCTCTCAAATCTGATTGATTTTCCTAGAATTGCAGGGCATTCAGCATCTCACAGAATGAGGCCCAAGCATACATACATTTTTGCAGTTGTGCTACAATTGTATTAAATTTACAATAATAAACTCAGCAGTAGCACCACATTTTAAACTCATTATTTACACTGAATATATCCATTCCACGGATGAGTAGCTGCATTAGTGACAAGCAATGTGTTAAAATGCTGACATGCAACTGCGCTTGCCAGCACTCATCTTTCACAAACAGCGATGGGGGTGGGGAAGTGGGAAGTATTTGTGGCTTCTCTTTTGCTTTTTTATTTAACTGTCTACTAACTGCTGGGAAATTTAGGGATGCTGCCAATTGGAAAGCTGCGAGAGCCCCTTAGAAAAGCTCCTTTCCCAGAAGGCAGTTCCGCTCTGAAGAGTGACTGTAAAAATGTGGCAAGGCATTTCACGATTATTATCTCTCAATAATTTCCACAACAAATGAGAACCAATTTACAAATGAAGAGATTCTCCCCCCTCCCCCCCCCCCCCCCCCCCCCGCAACAGCCAATTTTGAGTACTTAGCTTGATTCTTAGCTCCCTGGTTCCATTCTCTTTTTTTCTGTAGGTCATCACAGGTAATAAAGGTTTGGAGGAAAACTGGGCCACTCAGTTCTGTGTTATCTATGCAACCAAATCCCATTGTCTCCAGATTATATCCTCAGGTACCACTGGGCATCCTCATTTGTCTTCACTGCAAGTGGAAGGCACTCAACACATCAGCAGCTTTGGACGCCGAGAGACCCACATCTTGGTTCAAATCTGAGAATGTTTTCGAAACCAAGCCAGACATGACATTTGTATTTTCTTTCAAATTAAAATACAGAAGTTAACACTGGAGAAGAGGCAAATTTGTGAGATGGAGACATGATCTGACGCTTCCTGCAGGGACTGGAACACTTTACGTGCTTATAGCCATTATTTGACTCTAAACTTACCACTATGGTCTGATCTCCCCTATGGTGTTTTACCCTGGCCAAGCACTCTTGTGTATAACCTGTCATGACCAAGGCATGGGCAGTCACACCTAATGGCTAGAGCAGGAGCCAGGCCTAGTTGATGAAGCAGGAGTCAGACACCAGAGTCAGGAGCAAGCAGGGAAACAGAGCAGGAGCAGAACGGGAGTGAGGCAGACATGACTGCACCCATTGCATTCCCGGGGCTTGGGCAAGCATAAGTGTGCCCACATCCGAAGGCCTTTCCCTCACTGTAAGGAGAGGAGCCACTGAGCCCATAGTTCAAGTAAAGTGAGGGACAACAAATGGTAAAACAGGGATAGAAGTGTGGGTTATGGAGTCAAAAGCAGGGAACCAGAAGGGGACTGTGAGCATAGAACCAGGAACAGCACCCCCTGCTCCTCAAAGGCATCCACAAAGCCAGTGGATATGGCCCAGAGGAACTCCACCCAAAGACATAGGCCTCACACTCACAGGGCTCCTCTGTACCCAACATCCTCTTCCTGGGATGTGGATGGCCACTTTGCGCCAGGAGGAGGTTGACAAGGAGGACTTGTGAGTGAGTGTGAATCAGGAGATGCAGGGGAAAGTGCACAAGAACCTAAAGAGAGGAGGAGCTGAAAAAGGAGGACCCGCAACCTTGTGTATTCGATGTAAATGTGCGCCAGGATCTCTCTCGCTCTCTGAAAAAGGGGCAAGAGGAGGGGGGATGAACTGTACCAAGTACATGCCTGTGCTCACATGAAGAATTTACCACTTAACATTGCCAGTAAGTCATGGGACCAGGTAGAATACAGCCTGACATACCCATTGAGTAGCCTGCAACCTGCTGATTCTGAACTGTAAATCAGGCTTGCTGACTCCCTTCAGCACATCGGGAGGCCCTACCACAACCCAGCTAAATTTATTAATCTACCTTCTTCGTGATAAAATATAGAAATGGCAATCTAGTAGCTAACCCGCAGCACATTACTGATACTCATTATGGCAAGACAATGATATTTGTGTTATCAATAACGAGGAGAAGCAGCAAAATGAAAGGGCTGTGGTGTTTGATAAACAACCATGCAGTATTCTAGTTCAGTGTTTCTCAACCAGTGGTACGAGAACCCTTAGGGGTACTCGAGAGAAGTCTGGGGGGATGTCAACACAACTGAAATTTGGAGAAAACTGAATTTTTGTTTCAAGTTTTACAGTGTTTTATTATTTTTGTACTTTTCACACCCAAAAATGTCATTGCCTGCCTGGCTACGATTAAGTTGTTTAAACAAACGTGTTGCAAAGGTAGAAAAAAAATGTTGTGTGTCTGAAAACTGTAGGTACTGGGGGTACTTATAATTTTTTTCAAGGGGTACTTTATAAAAAAAAAGGTTGAGAAACACTGTTCTAGTTGTCTGATGACAAGTGAAAGTGAAGTGCCACATAGCTGAAATGGTCCAATGTATATTGCCACAGTCATCTTATGATTCACACTGGATATACAGGTACTGGGCTTATACTCCATTGTACTATAGCCAGATCATGCAAATACCAGCACGGTTTGTGTCTTCATGATTTTTTTTTTCTCAGATGGATTCTGTGGAGCAAACTTGGGTGACCTAAAGTGGGTTACAACCGTATTTTAATGGGGTCTCCAGGGCTGAAATTAGACTTGCTGGGACCCAACTTCTTCAGCTTTGGGCAGCTGGGCTCAGGCTTTGGCCCTGGTGGTGAGCACGGGCAGCTGGTATGCTAGGCGGGGGAGTCACAGCCTTCCCTAACCACCAGCCTGGCCCTGCCCACTCTCTGCCCCCAGAATGCCTACTGTAGGCATAGTGGGGGTGGAGTGTTGCTGCCCCGGATCATCCACCCTCTCTGGGCTCCAGGGCTGGGAAGGCTGGAGTCGCTTGCCACGTGCCTGCCGGTCCTCCCCATGCTCTGGGGTTGCAGAGGCTGGGGCTGTGCTCTCACCCTCCCTCTGGTGAAAAGGAGGGGGCAGGGAGACAATTTGGATCCTGTGGGGGTGGAACCTTGGCAGAAGGGGCAGGGCTGGAGGAGAGACAATTTATCCAGAGGGGATAAACACCATGATGGCAAAGCTCAGATTACGGATCCCCACACCTGAGGCTGAAGCTTTTAGGCTTTGCTTTGGTCCCTCTAATCAGGACAGTGGGTCTCAGGCAGGCTCAGGCTTTGGTTTCCCCTTCTAGGGTCATGTGGTAATTTTTTGTTGTCAGAAGGGGGTCGTGGTTTAGTGAAGTTTGAGAACCCCTGCTACAGAGTGATGCGGCGAGAGCTGCTCTGAGATGAACAAACAAGTCTATATTCCCAGCTGGGGAAAATTACAAAACATACATTACTTCATCATGGGCAAACAACAGCAAAATGAGGGAAAATATATAACCTTTTCAGTACAAGGAAAGATCTGGATAAAACTCCAATATTTTCTCCATTTACAAATGCTTGTCCGTTGTCTCCTATTTAGAGCTAGTCTTTTCTGCCTACTCAAATTCTTCTTGTTTTTATCTGTAGAACTGTCCACCGGAGCTTGTGCTCAATGGGATTACTTCTCAGTTCATTGTAGCTTTTCTGCTACCATATCCAATTTTGAGGTTTGGTATCTCAGCAGTGTTCCTGGTAAGCTGTGCACCTGGGCAGCCACCCAGAAGAGATTCAAATGCCACCCAGCTGATTAGCAGCTAGCAGCCCACAGCTGGCAGCATGTGTTTCTACTGGTGGTTCACATCCACACGTGCCTTGGTGCATATAACAAACATATATTCTCCACACGGATGGAAAAAATTAGAGGGAACATTGTGTTTCAGCCATATTAAGGTATGTGAAAAGCATCTGCGTATATACAGCACCATCTTACTCAGCAGATCTGCTGTTTTAGTGAGTTCAAAATCCTGTCTGCTTACATAAAGTGACAAGTAACTTTTGGGGGTTTTACTCCTGTTTAGCCCTGCAGAGCTAACCAGCTACAAGAGCAGAACCTTGATTCAAGCTCCTTTTGAGCATTATCAACACAATTGTTTACTAAGTTTCAATCACTTACACCAGTGCACCACCACTGGCAACAATATTGCAGGGGTGTCACTTTTAAATTTTTGGGGGAAGGGCAGGTGTGATGTTTCCTGGCCAAAATTTTTAAAAGCAACCAATGGTTTCAAATATTCAATGTTCCGCTTACCTTAAAGACACCTAATCTCTGAAAAACTAAGCCCCTTTAAGATAGCTAAAATGGGGAACCGAGAGGCATATTTGAAAGCCTTAGCCCATCCTTTTTGGTTCAGTGTGCTTGCACTGCATCCCTTCACACGGAAATCCTTTTCTGAACAGACTGCTTATGCCTGGTTTTTGAGGCTGTCTTCCAACTTCTTTCCCACACTTATTCAGAGAATTCAAAATTTCATGGATTCGCTTTGTTTTCTGAAAAACACGAAGGAAAAATTCTCCTTGATTGTTGCAAGGCTGATGACAGCAATGCTCATCAAGGATGGGCTTCCCCACTGAAGCACTTAATCAACAAGCCACTTTTGCCTCCAGCAGTCCAACTCCCATCCCAAAGTAGCAAATGCCAACTGAGATCACATCATGAAATGTGCTAATCACTGACAAATGAGACTGATGATGGCACAGTAGGAGCTGAACAGAAGCCTTATCTAAATAAATGTGCTAGAGTTTCATAAGCTACTACAAGAGCCATAGCTTCAAATATTTCTTATGTTAGTCCAAAGGTGTCTTTTTAACATAATCCTGAGGTTTCCCTTCTCAAAATACTCTCAGATCAATACATCTGAATCTATTACATCTCAGGGCCCAATTGCCTGCTGATGTAAGCAGGTGCAATTCTATCGGTTTATTAATACTTTATTTATGGTAGTGCCTAGTATGAGCTTAGGTCCAGCCCACACATTCACGAAGGATGGTCACTGCCTGGGATTGTATTCCCCCTCCCTTGATAGGCTCTGTCTACTTGCCTGTTTGCAGACTGTAAAATTCTCAGAGCAGTTTCATACTTCCCCGGAATTACACCCACTTTTGCTAGTGGTGAATTTACCCTCTTGGCCATTGTACCAGCTTTCTCTTCTGGAAATTCAGTTTGTTCTGCAAAGTCACACACGTGTCACACTGGCTTTTCAGGCCAATGTTCTCTCTGAGACACAATAGAAAAGAACTCTTAACAGGATTCAAATATATTTCAGTTGATTTCACCCATACAACTGCCCTATTTTTCTCACAATGTAGAAGTTCACTTTAGTGAACACTACAATGGTAAATGGTTATTTACCCTCCCCGTTACTCCAGGTTGGATGATTACAGTCTCTCTCTCCCCTCTGGATAAATTGTCTTTAGTTGCTCAGCAACCTACACATCAGAATTAAATTAACTTTGATTACAATTACAGCCAGCATAAATCTCAGGCCTGCACTGTCAGAAGAAAGCAGAGAGCATGTTGTTTTTCTGCAGGATTTTCTTCTTGAAGTGCTGCTGTGGAATAGGCCCCTCAGGGGAAATCACATCTCCCTAGGTGCAAATGAAACTCACCCTTTGTTTTCAGTAGTGAGTACAGATACGTTATGGTCCTGAATCGTTTAAAGTGTGAGTGATTTGAGGGACAAAAGAATGGATGTATTGCTCTAAAAATATCTCCACACGCATGCAGCAAATGAAAATAGCAATCAGCACAATCAGCTGGCTTAATAATATATATTATTATCCCAAAATGACATGGATAGGAAGGGTTCAAGTGCCATTGTGAAAAATCTGTAACGTTGTTGCTTTTCACAGATAGAAAGTCCTAGTCGTGCAGTCAGCACTGGCCTTGAATGAAAGTCCTGAATCCCATGGTGCTGTAGTCACAGTATTATGGCTCCCCATGAGATACTTGCTTTAGGATCCTGAGGTCTCTCAGCTGACTCAACAACATTAACACAGGAATGGGACTGTCAAGCATGGTCTAATGGTTAATCAGAACAATTTCCAACTAGGGGGCGGCTTCTGCTCTGCTGAAGTCAATCAGGGAGGGAACAGGCCTTACGGGACCCACTGAAGCTATTAGTCGTTAAGGGTGACTAGCACTTGCATTCTGAATAGGGGCTCTACTGCGCAGGGAAGCCAACAGCCTGCCCAGAGCCCTGAGCGAGGTGTGGGGGAGGGGCCTTTCTGTGCTCCCAGAAGGGGCGGGGCCTCAGGCAGAAGGGGCAGGGCCAAGAGCAGCCAGCCCTTCGCACTGCCCAGAGCACAGTGCGTGCCCCCACTCAGCCCTCAGAGCCACACAGAGAGCACAGTGTGGTGTTCTGGCAGTCAGGGGGCTCTGGCTGCTGTCATTGCCACAGTAGCAACAGCGACAGCTGGGAACCCTGGGTCTCTTTGAATTGCTAGGCCTGGGGCAACTGCCTCCTTTGCCCCCCCACCCCTCCGGTCAGGCCTGCTGCTGAGCACAAATTAAGAAGATTTAAATTTATCTAGTTGCTTTTATAATCTTGCATGAGTATATTTGGTCTCCATTTTTCTTCTTAAGAACATGCTTCGAGGGCCTATTCTGCTATACTCATGTTGAGTGGTACCTTACTCTTGATTTCAGTGGGATTCCTTGTGGCAAAAAGCTCAGTATGAGTAAAGACCATGAACCCTTATCTAAGATATTTTAACTTACAAGGGCTAATGTGCCCTGTGGTGCCTGTTAGTTCAACTGAGATGACTGAACCTTTTTTATAATTAAGAGCAGTCACAAATATCATACATTTTCATATAATTACTGAATGGAGAGGTTGCTCCAATGGTCTTTTGTTGCTCACTGATGGGTACAGCTACACTGTGGAGGGGGGTTTTCAAAGAAGGTATGCAAATTGCGCTTGCAGTTGCATAATTTCTTCCAATTCTTTTTCCGGAAAAGGATTTTCCGATATTTGGCCCGTCCCCATCCAGCTTTATTCTTTGACCTAATTTGAATATCAAATAGTAGGTGCTCACTGCTGGGTTATTTCCCAGATTTAGGATCCTCCCTCTAAAACCTCTCCCCACAGCAGATTTCAGATGGCTCGTTGCTATCACTTTTCAGAGACTTTTGTTTAGGAACACTCAAACAGACAAGAGGGGTGGTTTGAATAAGTTCACTTACTGGAAACTGTACCCAACTTGTTCAGGGAAGGGGGCGAAACTCCAGCCAGGGAATAGCATTTATTGCCAACTAAAAATGGGGAATTGTATTTTAAAACAAGATTTTATAAACTGCACTTGGCTTTTCTAAGCCCCCTGGGCAGCAGTAACAGCCACCCAATCCAACTCCCAGCCAAACTGTCAGAAAAGAGACGTCATATGTGCAGAGGTGTAGCGAGGGTGTGATGCGCCAAGGGTCAAAGGCAAAATTTGCACACACACCCTGCTGCTGCCATGCGGCAGGGCCCTTAACTTGATGCATGGCTGAGCCCAACCCTGGGAGGAGAGGGGGAGGAAAGCTTGTATCACACCTTCTCCCAACCTCTCCAGTTTGTGGCTGGGCCTCCGCATGCACTAACCCGCCAGCAAAGATGGAGGAGGGCGGGGCTGAGGACGGAAAGGCAGGGAGGAGGCTACAGCCGGCGGCGGTGGGTGGAGGAGGAGCAGGTGAGCCGAGGGATGACTGGGAGTGGAGGGGGACTAAATTAGAGCCCCCCTAGCATGGCGCCCGGGGGCAACTGCCCCCGCTCCCTACTACGCCACTGCATTTGTGATGCCATAAGATAGTATGGCAGGAGAGAAGTTCAGTGTAAAGTTGTTTCTATCCTATTATCTAACAAACAAGAGACATTCATGGGCATCCAGTGGCTTAGGCAGGTGGAGACGCTGCCTTCCCAAACTGCCAGCCTGGCTCCTCCCACACTCAATCCCCAGTACACCTACTACGGGTGTTCTGGGGGTAGAAGCGACGAGGAATCCTGTGGCACCTTGTAGACTAACTGAAGTGTAGGAGCATAAGCTTTCATGGGGTAGAGTGTTGCTGCCCCTGGCTCATGGGCAAAGACTCACTTCATCAGATGCATGTACTGGAAATTTCCAGAGGCAGGTATAAATATGCAGGCCAGGATCAGGCTAGAGATGACCAGGTGGATCCAATCAAGGAGGATGAGGCCCACTTCTAGCAGCTGATCTGGAGATGTGAATTCCAAGAGAGCAGAAGCTGCTTTTGTAGTTAGCTAGCCATTCACAGTCTTTGTTTAATCCTGAGTTGATTGTGTCAAACTTAAAGATGAACTGTAGCTCAGCAGTTTCTCTTTGAAGTCTGGTCCTGAAGTTTTTTTGCTGCAGGATGGCTACTTTTAGATCTGTAATTGTGTGTCCAGGAAGAAACCCCTACAGGTTTTTGTATGTTGCCATTCCTAATATCAGATTTGTGTCCATTGATTCTTTTACGTAGGGACTGTCCAGTTTGGCCAATGTATATAGAAGTGGGGCATTGTTGGCACATGATGGCATATATTACGTTGGTAGATGTGCAGGAGAATGTACCAGTGACAGTATGGCTGATCTGGTTAGGTCCTGTGATGGTGTTGCTGGTGTATATATGTGGGCAGAGTTGGCACCGAGGTTTGTTGCAAGGATTGGTTCCTGAGTTCGAGTTATTATGGTGCGTTGTGTAGTTGCTGGGGTAGAGTGTTGCTGCCCCCGGCTCCTGCCCTCCCCATGCTCCAGGGTGGCTCAAGCTGCACACCGCCTACTGCTCTGGGGGCCAGAGAGGCTGGAGCCACATGATCACCTCCCTTTCCACTGCTCCGGGGGCTGAGGAGGCTCCGGCCAGCTGGGACTGTATGGCCTCTTCCCTCCCCACTGCTCCGGGGAGGCTGGGACACACGTGCATGCTCTTCCCCTCCCAATGGTGGACTAAAGATGGAGAGGCTGGATTATGGCTTGTCCTAAGCACCTGCATAAGTGGGCAACAGAGGTTTCCTACACTTTAGGTGTCAGGATTCAGGCGGAAGGGGTGACTGGATTTGCTTAGCCTTTCTAGAACAAGTGGGTGGGGAGAGGTAGGAAATGGGTGGAGCTTTTGTTCCATCCTATTATTCTCCAGCTAGCACAGCTGAGTCATCACACATGAGTGGAGAAGAATTATTTACTGCTGATATTGTCCAGCAGTAAATTACTATCCCCAGGAGCAATGTGGGAGCGGGGAAGGAAATGAGTGTGTTCCATTAAATTTACCGGAATTACTGTGGACTTACTGCAGAGTAAATGACAATAGACTCTCTCTCTCTCTCTCATTCCTCTCCCAAGGTGTAAAGCTCTGATTGTATCAATCTGTAATACAAAGATGCTCAGTGCTACCTGTCCTCAAATATACCCATTGCTAAGCTTGTACATCCATCGGCAACCATGGACTTTCCAGAATATGTAGCAGAAAATTTTCCCCTGTCTCTAAGATTAGATTAAAGCCCTGTTGAGCTGCAAATTTTGAAGTTAAATAAGAGTGTATCTAGACTACAGGGTTTTGTCGACAAAAGTGGACTTTTGTTGACAAAACTATACCTGCATCTATACTACCGCCAAGTTCTGTCGACATTAAGTCGACAGAATGTGGCCGTTTTGTCGATGGCGGTAAATCTCATTCTACAAGGAATAACACCTTTTTCCGACAGAGTTATGTCGAAAATAGGTGCTACTGCATCCACACTGTGCTTTTTCAAAAGAGGGCGTCTAGACTCTTTGTCGAAAAAGCGGCTTGCTTTGTCAACAGAACTGGCTGAAGTCTAGGTGCTCTTTTTCGACAGAGGCTTTGTCGACAGTATCTGTCAACAAAGCCTCTGTTGACAAAAGCCTGTAGTCTAGATGTACCCAAAGTGTTGTCAGATTTGGAAAGACCTTGCAGAATCAAGATGGGTAGAAGGTGACTTAAAGTTGTCTTGACTTGTAAATGCTTCATTTTAAATTCTTGATAAAAACCAGCATGACTCAAAGGAATCATGTGTTCAATTTGTTAGGTGGTTCATGTACTGCATTTTGGGTAATAACATTGTAAAACTAAATTGGCTGTTTATTAAGAGAACTACCATCTTGTTAGTCTTTACAGTGCTACATAGTCCTGATTTTTGTTTCAGCTACACCAGACTAACACGGCTACGTATCTATTACTATCCTTATACATTCAGACTGACTTCCTGGTGCCCCTCCAAAACCTTCCCTCTGGAATCTGTGCTACTCCCTACAAGTTCAGTGTAGGTTGCTGTATTCAGCTGAAATATGATGGTGCAATGATCTCCACAGAACATTATGAGGTCCCTGAAGTGGCCATGGAACTGCTATTTAATGCTCTGAGAACAGTATCCAATAAGTTTATGAATATTGCATATGCCCTGGTTAGTGAGGTAAAGTTACTGTATAGCTAGTTTGGGTTGTTAGAATATCCTGTACTGATGCATTGGTCTAGGTTAATGGGGGCATGCTGGCAAAAAAACAGAGAAGGAATATAGTGGATCTATCTAAACAACCTCCCAAAAACATTTAGTGCCATTTCCAAAACAGTGGCCCATGTCCACTGATTTGCAAGGCTAGTAGAGATGTAGGGTTGCTCAGCAGTTAAAATGACTTTGTACAGAGAGGACTGGAGACCTGTGAGTGTGCTACTATTTCTGGAGATAGAGACTGAACTGGAAGACAGAGACAAAGGTCCAGTGGGAGAGCCTGATGCAGATATACTCTGCCCAGCTTCCTGAGAGTGGTAAGCTACAGGGAAAGCCAGGCAAGCATGTAGGCTGTGCCTTGCTTTCAGATCTGTTTCTGGGGAATTATTTGGTTCTAATTAAAAGTTTGCTTTAAGAAGCTTGTTCGGTTGCCATACTAGCCACTTGTTGTCATTGCTCCCTGAAGGAAACAACCTGGTAGCACTGAGGTGTGTTGGGCGTGCTGAAGTGATCACATTTACCCCTGGGAACTGCAGCCCAGCACCAGTCATGTGATTTCCCTTCACCCTGAGAGAGGCAAAGGCTTGAGGCCTCAGACCTGAATGGGGGTCTAATGAAAGACACCAGCAAGGGCCAGCGGTGCCATTAGATCGATAACTGTGACAATCATAAGTTGTCATAACAAAGCATTAAAAAAATAGGGAAGAAATTCCTGGTTTTGGAATGTTCTGATGTTTGGAATTTCTGATGTTCTGATTCTAGAACATCAGAAATGATAATGACTGGACAAAGTGATCAGACAGCATAGGCAACTATCCCCTCCCTGATGGGTTAGAGCAGTGGTCTCCAACCTTTTTACACCCAAGATCACTTTTTAAGTCTCAGAACAGGCAAAGATCTACTGCCCCTTCCCTTCCTTGAAGCCCCGCCTACATTACATGAGGAAATCTAATGTAAATGTACTGCACAGGTGCGCAGTTCAGAGAGGGCTTAAGAGCAACTCTTGGAGCCCCTGAGATCTACCGGTATATCGCGATCCACTGGTTGGTGACCACAGTGTTAGAGAGAAAACTACGGGTGCATCTGGAAGGGTCTGGAGGCCATCAGAATGGGAGTTCTTGTCCCGGGACCATGTCTGCCAATTCTCTGGTACACTCAGCACACAAATCAGTAGGTGAGAAAGCCAGCTCTTTGCCATCAGATTGTTTGAATGCTAAGCAACTTCTAGGATTTAAGGATTACTATTCCTACTACTCTCTCCTTCGTGGGTCACTTTATTACCTTCTATGCCCTTCTTGTCCATCTGTTTGCCCTCCATCTGATTCCAAGCTTGACCAACCTTGGCTTCAAGAAGCTTTTATTTCTACAGGAAAATTCAGCACAGTCTTTTAAGCAGCCTTGCCTCAGCATACAGGAGGAACTGTGAACGAAGCCCAGAGCATGCCATCTGGATGATGTTTCAGACCAGAGAAGTGAGCAGGAGGCCATGTTGTTCATGACTGACCAGGCTGTGCTTGCAGCACATGAACAAAACTAGTGTGAAAGAAGAGAAGCAAACGTTTTTCTTTTTCGCATATTGGTTATATTGGAACAGTTGGTTACCATCCCTAAACAAGGGTACGTCTACACTAGCCCCCTAGATCGATCTAGTGAGGCTAATGAGGGTGACTGAAATTGCAAATCAAGCCCGGGATTTAAATATCCCGTGCTTGATTTGCATGTTCCCGGCTGATTGCCATTTTAGAAGTTGATTAGCCTGAAGTAACTGACCGCATCTACACACGGCAGTGAAATGAGATTCTGATTTAAAGCCCTAACTTGAATTAGCTGGTATTCCTCCTGCAATGAGATTTACCAGCTAATTCGATTTAGGGGCTTTAAATCGGAATCCCGTTTCACTGCTGTGTGTAGACGCGGGCAGTTACTTCAGGCTAGTCAATTTCTACAATGGCGACCGGCCGGGAACATGCAAATCAAGCGCGGGATATTTAAATCCCGGGCTTGATTTGCAATTTCAGTCACCCTCATTAGCCTCCCTAGATCGATCTAGGGGGCTAGTGCAGACGTACCCCAACAGTCTTGACAATGTTAACTGTTGAGCCAAAATCTAATAGTGCGCCATCCTATTTCCCCCCAGAAAGGCTTTTGGTACAAGAAAAAGGCTTTTTAACCAAAAATGTAAGGATTTACTGAGAAAGCAAGCCTCAGTGTTTAATAAGAGGAAGGAGAAGCTTAGGGGTAGTAGCAGAGTGACTAATGGAGGAGAGGATATAGAAGAAAAAATTACCAAATACAAAGCTGATGTCAAACTCAGTTTAATGGAACCAAACTGTGGTCCCCCCTGGATAATCTCCACCCAAGAATATTAAAGAAACTGGGACATGAAATTGCAAACCCAGTAGCAAGGATTTTTAATGATGCCATACATTCAGGGGCCTTACCCAATAACTGGAGAATTGCTAATATTGTATCTTTTTTTAAGAAAGGGGAGAAGAGATCTGGGAAACTAGAGACCTGTTAGTTTGACCTCAATTGTATGCAAGGTCTTAGACCAAATTTTTAAAGAGAAAGTAGTTAAAGACACAGAGGCAAATTGTAATTGGAATAAAATATAGCATAGTTTTTCAAAAGATAGGATCATTCCAGACCAGCCAGATCTTTTTCTTTGAGGAGAGAACTGATTTTTTTGACAAGGGAAATGCAATTGATCTAATGTAACTGTATTTCTGTAAGACATTTGATACAGTTTCACATGGGAAATTGTTAGTTAAATTAGAGAAGATGAGGATTAATATGAGAATTGAAAAGTGGATAGGGAACTGATTACAATGAGTCACATTGAAAAGTCAACTGTCAGGCTGGGAACGAGGTTACTAGTGAAGTTTGTTAGGGATCTGTCTTGGAACCAAACTTATTTAATAATTTCATTAATGACCTTGGCACAAGAAGTGGGGTCCACTAATAAAACTTTGCAGATAGCACAAAGTTTACCAGTATTGCCAATACAAAGGATGACTAAAATATCATACAATAAAACCTGAACAACATTAAAAAATAATAGAAATGGGATGAAATTTAATAGGGTTAAAAACAGAAAAAATCATTACAAACTATCAAGTCATCTTTATACATTAAGAGAAATAAAAAACTGCACAAACCCAAATTCTTTTCCTCTTCATGTCTCTCTTTATATCAACATATCCTCATTTCAACAGTCCTAGAACTTTTGTAATTTATCAATCACACTGTGTGAATCTGTTCTTGGCTGGCTAAGGAATCATCTTAGTTTCCCTTTCTTTTCAGAAGTGTGTCCATGTCATGCTTATTTTTTTTTAACACAGATAAATCCAGTTTTCAGGATAAGGAGGACTTCTAGTTCCATTTCAGTGTTCATTTGCTAACACAATCGCTAGTGTTCCCATAATTTAATTTTCCTCTGGAAGTAATTGGATACAAGTCCTTTGGTTCTTTTCTTCCTGTCAGACTCCATTTGGTTGTTGTGACCTAAAGTGACAGATTCCATGTTGCTTTTTTACAGAGAGCAAAACTCTAGAATTCTTTTTATATATAGTTATAAATTTGTGTGTTCTTCCCATTCACTCAGGCTATGTGTACACAGCAACGTTATTTTGGAATAACTGATGTTATTCCAAAATAACATAGTGTCTACACTACAAGCCTTTATTTTTAAAATAATGTCTAGCTGGAGGACTTCTTACTCCAACTCATGGTAATCCTCATTTCAGGAGGAGAAAGGGAAGCTGGAGGAAGAGTGTTCTTCCTTCGACTTCCTGCTGTGTAGGCAGCTCCACAAGCCAACTTAAACTATTTTGACTTCAGCTACGCAATTGACATAGCTGAACTTATGTAGCTTAATTCAACTTTAGCCTTGCTGGGTAGACGTACCCTCAGATGGCACCATTGTGTTACATTACTGATCCCCTAGATAATACATGCATTTTGTTACAGCTGACCCAGAAGGGGGGACAGGGTATCTCAGAGAACCAGTTATAATTGCTGTAGCATAAAGAGGAATATGAGAGCGGCTTAAGGTATGCATTGACTCACAGCCATAGCTATTTCCTATTAACAAGTGTCTCCCTAGATGTCAGCACTCCCTCCCCTTCAAAATAGCCTAGTTTTAAGGCCCAATCAATTTTGCCACATGGGAATAGCTAAAGAAAATTGTGTGTGTGTATGTGTGTGTAAGGAAAATGTCATTAAGTTCCGTCAGTAGAGTTCCCCTCTAGATGGAATGGACAATGGTATTGTCTCAGATCTGGATCCCCAAAGATCTGAGTAGATCTAGATGATGATACTCAGGAGGTCTGGTCAATCTACATTGAATCTCTGTTACACCTTGCTGGTTCAACAGCTCACTGCCTCCAACTTTGGCTTCCTGAGAGAACAGCTGCATTAAAACACTATTGCCAAGATGTCCTAGAGCTGGCAATGCCCCAGGGCTTTTAAAAGGCCTTTCCCTGGACAGAGGGGCACTACACAAAAGTTAATTCAGCCTCAGACTTTTGTAAAAGTGCTATGGAAAATAACAGGCTTTAGAACTTTCCTGTAGAACAAAATATCTCTGCTCTAAAATTCTGTAGGCTGGAGATTGAAATGCTGTGGCACAACAGCACCATTACCCTAGATGTTATTGAAGGAAGTCTTTCTCCAAAGGAGTTCAGTAATGTTGCCTGGAAAGCATATGAATAAGCAGTGCTATCCTTGAGGTAGATGCAGTCATGCAACTACACAAAAGGATCTGAAATGTCAGAAACAGTGGTAATGAAAGGGAAGAAAGGCTGGTTACTGTAGCTGTGACCATGACAGTTGTTGGCTGTTATAATTCTGAGCCAGCAAAAGTCAAGCAATGAACAAGATGGGTGGCCTAGAAGTAAGCATTAAGGAGATATTAATAGAGTATTGAAATGGTAAACAAGGCCATTCCTTGTCCATAGTTATCAGTCATGTTAAATAGCCTTGAATCTTTAACATGTCTGCCTGCATGATTAGAGAATCAAAAGTAGATGCTACATGTATTTGAATTTACCTATTTCTTGTTAGAAGTTTAACGATGTAGCCAGATTAGTTTGTAGAACAGGGTGGGCAATAATAAGCCAGAGGTGGTTCCCCAGGATCAGCATTTGGTGGGCCACAGGCACTTCATTTACCTGTGCATCTGCAGGTATGGCCACTTGCTGCTCCTGCTGGCCTCAGATCACCATTCCCAGCCAATGGGAGTTGTGGGAAGCAGTGCAGACTATTGCATAAAAAAACTTCCGCCTGAGCTTACTAGATTTATATACATGGATTTTCTGAAGCTACACCAAACTGTAAGGTCTAAGGTGTTAATCTGCAATTTATTTTCATCCTTGTCAATCTTTGTAAGCTTTGTAACTCTCAGCCACCTTGCTTGTAATTTTCCCTAAGCTGCATTCTCCCTTGGGTGAATGGAGAGAGAGTGAGAGTGTGAGACTGTGTTTGAAGAAGGCTTGGAACAATGGAGCACATTTCAATGAGTCATCACAGTATGGGCATGCTCTCTGCTGGATAAAGGGAAGTTTGGGCATGCTCCCTGATGACAAGGTGAATAAGTCACAGGAGCCATTCAGACACTATATAAAGAGAAGGAGCACATGTGAGACACTCTCTTTTTCCTTCCCTGGATCCTGAGAAGCTCCTCTCCAGTGTCTCTCCTGACCAGCTTCCTCAGCCATGATGAGCAGACAGACCCTCCAGGATCCACATGCCTTGGCTCCTTCTGCAACTCATATGTCTGTGTAAGTGTGTGAGTGCTTGAGGGCAGGAATGAATGGGTGTGAATGAGTGAGTGACTGAAGGGAGGGGTGTGTGCTTGCTTGCTTGTCTGTGAGTGAGAGAGAGAGAGAGAGTGTTCTATCTTCTTTAGTTTAAACCTTTGGTGGCTGCTTTCTCCTCTTTAGTTTTACCTAGTGGAAATAAACCCATACTAGTGTAACCCTGGGTGGTCTCCAGTGAGAATATTTTTGGGTAACACAGACCAGGACACTGCAGTTCCCATTGGCTAGGAACAGTGATCCGCAGCCAATGGGAGCAGTAAGCAGCCATACATGCAGATGCACAGGTAAATAAAGTGCTAGTGGCATGCCAGGGGCTCACCCTGGTGAACTATCTCTGGCCCATGGACCACTTAGTGCCACTCCTATTGTAGATGCTAATTCCCTGTTGTGCCTTAATGGCATTATGTTATACATGTGAATGGGGTGAGCTAACTTTAAGATCAAGGATGTAAAATGCTGTAAGAACTTAGAATAGTATTTACATTGTCCTTAGCTTATTTATGCTATAATGAAATGCCTTGATAGTTTGAATGGCTAGTTGTCTTATTTGAATGAATGCAGTTAATTGTCTGGGTTTGCACAGGAAACTGAAGATTGGCTTCAAAGTAACACTGCCTATTCTTCATTTGAGGAAAGGCCTACTGTGTGAATTACTCTCAAGAGGCTTATTGGCTTGCTATAACACTTTCAAGAAAAAGTCCTGGGCCAGATACTTTTTAATCTCAGGTTTGCTTAAACATTGACAAGGAAAGTCTAAGTCACAAGACTGAGGTCTCCAGGTTTACTCTGTATTTGCTTTGGAATTCTCATGGAAGAATTTGAGCAAACTCTACATCTGAACTGTCTATTGGACTACAATATTTTTAATTGATTTCAGAAAGACTTTTATAAATCAACAGCCTCTCTGCTATTGAACTGACTTCAAGACTTTATGCACATTTGTATCTATATTGGTCTCTTAATCATATATAATATACCCTTTCCCATTTAGTCAACAAGAATCAGCTGTAAGCATGTATTTGGGTGACATATTCATTGACCTGGTGAACAATGTGTCCCGTCCTTTGTGATTGGTAAAATTTCAAATATGGTGAATAAGGTTTTCAGTAACCTTCACAATATTAGATTTGTCTATATGGTATTACAAAAGTTGCTTTGTTACTGGCTTGGCAAATCTAATTTATAGAAGAAATTACCAATTTTGGAGATTCTCTGCCCTACTTCTTGCAGTCTGCCCTCTTCTGGCATTCTCAGAGTGACCCATCCAGGCACTTGGTCACTGCTATATTTAAAAAACATTAAAAGGGTTATTACAAAGCCTAATTTAAGGGTTAATATGTCCACATAATTTGCATCATGATGAAACACAGCATTTAGACAGTAGATCAGCTCAAACATTGTGTGTCTAAAAATGGCTTAATTAACATAAAGAATAAGAAATCTTTGGGCTTGGCAAATGCGCAAGAATGACAGCTATGGGCACTGAAATCCTCTAGCTGTCATTTTAACCAGAGCACAAACCTTCCCACAATGCCATACCAATTTGTCTCAGTCCTAACCTGGAAAAAACACTTCTTGGGGTGAGATGAGAGCATAGTCTCCTTGTCTTCAGTCCTTGGCTTTTCTGTTGCTTACAAGGATATCAAAGGTTATGGTGTGTTATATTTTGTGGACATCTGTCTATTAGAAACTGAAGTGAGACCATCAACTGGTTTGCCACAGGCTACTAACCAGCCATCAGAAAAGAGTGACTTTTGATCACTTGCCCCAACTAGAATCATATTTGAATCAAAGTGGTGACAAGGAGATGAAAGACTCAGTAGTTTATTACCAGTCATCTGAGAAATCCAATCTGCTAGACAAGCAAATTATCATCTTTTTTTTTAAACTACTTTGTAGGTGTGCAATCTACTGCCTACGTGGCACAGGATGAGTCTACACTGCAGAGGTGTGATTGCTGCTCATGTAGACATACCTGAGCTAACTTTGATCTAGCTAGATCAAAGCTAGATCAAGTAACAATAGCAGTGATGCCATGGCAACTGCTCAAGTATGTACTGATGTATTAATTTAAATGGAATAAATGGGTCAACAATATTAACATAACCCAGTCACTGTTCAGCATTAAACAGTGTTAAACAAGGTCTGAGGGTTAGTATAGAGAGACCTCTGTCTACTTAGTATCATGGCAAATGCACTATTAAAAATCTTGTAACCTTTTTATTTAACATATAGAAAAGAAGGGAAAACAGTTAAAACATTTGAAATGTAAAGTATTAAATAAGGCTTTTATTTTAACAACAATATCATTTGTTACCCTTTCCTTTATCTGGAGTTTAAGAAGGAAAAATCTTCTCATTTGACACTTTCTTAGGTAATAGCTGTTTTTTGGGGTAAAAGAGAAGAAGATAGTGGAAATGCGCAGGAGTTGTTGTTCTTAAAGTACAATGCTGTTCCATATCAGCTGATATTTGGGATTCTGTTGGTGCTTGTAGGGATGGTGATGTCAAATGCATTCCTCTCTCTGGCCTAATCTGGTCAGGTCATCCCTTAGAATTAGGACAAAGAAGGTCCAGGGTCCATAAGACAGTGGGAATGGCAGCCATGATAGTGAAACTTGCTTCAATAGTTTCCCTCTATTCTTCCATTTCCTCCCTACCGTCTTTTAATTTGAAGACCCAAAAAGGGAGCAATGGATAGAACAGCCTAATTATTTGTCCACCTAGTTAGGCTTAATATTAGGTACAAACCAATTTTGGATAATTAATTACCTGTTCCACATCATCTGTTTTTTATCGAGCATGGTTTCAACACAGTCCTTGAGTTCTATCAGTAGGCCTTTTTGTTTACACTAATGCTGCCTGTCTTCTTTTCATACCTTTTCCCATCAATACTTGTTATTATAGGCTATTGTGGCACTGTATGAACTTCAGTTCAGCTCACAATTAGAGTAAATTTGTAGGCCCAAATATTATGACAGTACCAGGAGTGGCCCTAGACTAGCTGCCAGCAACTGGCGCCCTAGGCGAACTATTCAATTGGCGCCCCCACCTCCAAACCCCTCAATGATATTGCGCCACCATTTCGCGCCCCATGGCGCCCCATTTAACTTGGCACCCTATGCGACCGCCTAGTTCGCCTATATGGACAAGCCACTCCTGGACAGTACCCTGCGTCCTGGGCAGATTAACAGATTCCAAATAAGGAGGGTAAGATTGTGTATCCTTTATTTCTCAGGGGAAGGTGAACAGACTCATTGGGGTTGCCTGGCACTCATGCAAAAGTGGGATTTTCTGATTGAACACTACTTTTTAATCTATTGCAAGACAGACGCTGTGGTTCAGGTTGATGGTCAAACACATTGGTGGAGCATGGCTGCTAGTATGCACAGAGTGCCCCAAAATAAATGTTTACTATTTTGTATTCCTGTCAGCACTGTTGAGCTAACATGGTGAGCAGAGTGAGCTGGGTTCTACTCCAGTTCACTATTCTTTAACTGAGTTATTATTCAAGTTTCACTTTTGCAAGATCAAATTCTGCCCTCAGTCATATCACTGCAACCCACTTGAAGACAATGAGATTGTACTGGTGCAAGGGAAACAATTAGCTCCATAGTGTCTTTATTATTGGCGATGATACACAAGCTAGGAAAGAAGAGGTGTTTGAATGTCAGACACAAGGTTGAGCCTGCATGACTGGCAGTAAGAAAAATAAAACATTGTATTATATGTAGATTGAGCACATTTGCTCTGGAAGCCATTGAGAGGAAACAACTATGAAGCCATATGATATTATCTGCACACTTTTCTAAGCAGAATGGCACTTTAAATAGTTATAGCTGTCTGAATAATGTTGACCTTGCATGTGAGTAATACACAAATATGTGCTTTTAAGGAGATTATAAAATAGACATTGTAAAATGTGAAATAGATCATTGAGGAAGAAGCATTTGGATGTTTTTCCTACACATGCACATGCACACATACAATACACAGATGGTACACAGATGCACACAAATCTGGTACACACATTGTGCATGTGCATGCACACGCACACAGAGAATGCATTTAGATTGAAGACACATTAAACAGACTGGCTTCAAGCCTCATGAACAGGTTAATCTGGTATTGTAATTACATGTGCCTGAAAGATGACTAAGTAATTACATTTGAAGCTACCAAGTATTTCTATGATGAATTACCATGTAACTTACAGTTTTAGTTGAGAAAGAGATAGGAGGAAGGTTAACAGAGGTCTAGTTTAGACGACAAAAAGTGCCAGATAATTATTCTGTGATTATACAGCAGATGCCCTACACTTATGACATCTACAGGAGCCATGAATTTGCAGACATGTTGCAATGTGATTATTTGTGCACTCTAAAAACCAATTGTACTACATTATTTCCCACCTTTATAGCTTGGAATTTCTGCTCATCTGATTTAGTTGTATTCCATATTTAGGGTTTTTTTGGGGGAAGGGAAGGGTGTCCAACAAACGGACTAGTGAACACCTGTAGGTCACAGTGAAGTCAACAGGTATTCATCACCTTTGAAAATCCTCTCACTCTTGTTTAGATGCCTTAATATTTGTATGCCTAACCTTAGGTATTCACATTAGAAAATATTGATGGAAATCTTGATTTCAGTTAAATAGCTATATCAAATTATCTTAAAATAAATAGACATTTTCAGAAATGAAAGCAGACAATTTCTGAAAATGCAAATAAAATGTAATGTAAAAGGCCATTGTTTGCTTGCAGCTGATAAATTATCTTTACTTCAATTACATAAAATTAAGGTAAGGTTGGTGGTAGATGGTGAGAAGTATATTTTTTTCATGTCAACAGCTTTGCAGCATACTTTAAAAATTACTTTAGTCCTTAGAGAGCTAACTTCTGTCCTTGGCTTAACCCATGCTGCACTGCTGAATTCTAGGATGTTACAAGGGAGTGACTTAGGGCAGAATTTGGTCCTGCAACTTTGTGACCTGGTTAAAGAGGAGCGACTATACTATTAGTTTAATATGTGATATGTCCTCTGTTGCAAGACTGCATCTTCCCTTCTGAGATTAACTCAATGATTTAGTAGGTATTTACCAGCTCTATCATTTCTATACACAGTGGGTGTGTCTAGACTACATGCCTCCTTCGACGGAGGCATGTAGATTAGCGAGATCGGAAGAGGGAAATGAAGCCGCGATTAAAATAATCGCGGCTTCATTTAAATTTAAATGGCTGCCCCGATCTGCCGACAAACAGCTGATCGGCAGATCGGGGCAGCCATTTAAATTTAAATGAAGCCGCGATTATTTTAATCGCGGCTTCATTTCCCTCTTCCGATCTCGCTAATCTACATGCCTCCGTCGAAGGAGGCATGTAGTCTAGACACACCCTAATAGTCAAGAGAACATAGAAATTAAACTAACATAGACTACCCTAAACTAGCATGCTTACACACATGCTAGGATTTTCAAAGAAGCCTAATGGAGTTAGGCACACAATTCCATTGACATTGAATGGCAGGTGGGTAACTATTTTGCTTAAATATGTTTGAAAATAACCATATTTAATGTCTTGCACATAAGAATCCTGCCAGTAAATTCTGAGAAACTGTGCAACTAAAATGCATATTAATTAAAAATAGTGTTAGTACACAGAAGTATGACTGCAAACATAAACATGTAGCTGAGTGTAGGCAAATGCACCTCAGAACAGCACTCTGTAACTTCACATTAATCATTCGTATATGCTTGTGATTTTTCATACACAATAAATATCGTATGAAAAGACCACAATCTGCTGAACCCATTGATCTGTTCAAATATACATAATGTTAGTGTGTATAAAGCTAAGAGATTTTGCTGTTTGGTTGTTACTGAAATATACTGTAAATTTGCTAGTGACATACAAAGGACCACCACCCAAGAGGGTGCTCCATGACCATTGATCTACAGGGGAGTTGTAATCAAGGGATTATAAATCAATGACAGTTGCCCAACTCTACACAATGGGGATTTACCTGATCACGGTGACTCAGCAAAACTCACCAGTTTATTTCTGGACAAGTGTCTCCCAGGCACATGCATTGCAGGAACAAAATAAGGAATAGTTGCAGCATGTCTTTGCTTTTCCTCCTCCCTACCCCCATTTATGCAGGAAGCAGCGGGAACTCCAGGAAGACAAGGTCATCTGAAGAGACTGGCCTGGGCTTAAGGGGAAGGCTGTGCATTAAGAACTGTAACATTCAATGAGGTGAGAAAATTGCTAATCTAAATATTGCCTGGTGTAATAAGATCTAAAATGTAGGCTGTGCATTTTTTAAATTTTATTTGGGAACTTTCTCTCAGATGTTATGATTTTACCATTTACAAGCATTTAGAATCTGCCTTTCTGTAGTTATCTTCCTAGAAATGCTTGGGAAACCTTAGTTCAGGTACAAAAGCTGATGCATATTTTCTCCATATTGAGGGAGTGGTGAACTGAGTAATAAGCTTACACTGGTCAGGCTTCTGACCAGGGCAAAATGATACAGCTCTGGGGTGTAAGGCTTGCGAGAATTGGCTGGAGTCTTTCTATTGTTATTTCATGAGTTGGTGGGGAAAGCATTAATGTAACTCAGCAGGATGTGTCCCTGCTTGTGGATGTCTGTGTAAGTGAAGCACCTGCCAGGGGTTTGCAGCTTGTCACAGCATCACAGTGCAAGAGAGAGCCCAGGTTGGTGGGACAGATGACTCAGCAGTACCCTCGTTGGAGGTTACACCTTGGAGCTCCCATCACACTGAATAACAGTGTCAGGCAAGCACAGTACATGATAAATAAAGTCTATATTATATATAGACACTATATATAGTGTCCTCTCTGAGGAAGCATATATCTTACCCATAATGCACAAGCAAAACAGCATGGGGATTAAAGGATTTGATCTAATGCCCACTAAAGTCAATGAGAGTCAGTTCATTGAACTGCAATGGAATCCAAACCAGGCGCTAAAAGAAGGACCATGTATATGAATGGCGGCTTTCTCTTTGACTTCAGTGGATGCAGGATTGGGAAATAACTTAAAAAATAAATTTGCCCATGTCACAGGCTGAACTAGGTGTAGTATAAACACTCCGGACCAGAAGTCTGGGTCTGACTGTGGCTAACTATGCCCCCCTGTGTGAGGACAGAGGTAGGACTGTTTAGCTTTGCCCACCAGACATTTAAAGAATGATATTGGCTGGTTCCAAAATGTGTTGTCTCCAATCCTGCTCACGTTGTTGACCTTAGAATGTGTGTGATTGTGTGTGTAGGTTGGGTTGAAGTCAGAATCTGGGGATGACTGCCTTCTTAATACTCAGACAAGGAGGGGAAGGATATCCTCATTCATGGAAAATAAAATATGGGGCCAGCCTGATCCCTGGCCTGACTCAGTGACTTCAGCAGAATTGCACCAAGGATGACTTTCATTCTTAATGCCTAAATGGGAGTGAGGAGGAGGCTGGGTGAAATCTCTGCAGCACTTAACTTTCCAAGTAAACATCTAATTAGAAAAAAAATTTGATTTTCAATAATAAATGAGCAAAAGATCAGGAGACAAAAGTCTCTAACTGGCAAAGCACATCTATAGCAAAGACTTTATGATGAAGGCTTTTTTTTTTTTTTTTTTTGCCTGCCCTCCTATTTAAGACCTTGGTTTAAGTGGAAAAACCTTGCATGCAACTATTAAGGGTAGGGCATGACTTCCTTCACAGTAGTGCTAACAATTTGGAGGCACCCATCGGCATAGCTACCCTCATCAATTCTGCATCTTCCTGAAAATGTACTTTTAAGCACCTTAATTGCATTTCAGAGATAACCCTGCAGGCAAAGTGACAGGAAGAGAAACCATATAGAGCAGTTTGGCGGTCAGGCTTTTTGTTTTAAATCAATCAAACATCTGCGGCTAATGCAGCTTTGGGCTGCTCCTCAGGAAGCATTAGCCCTATTAGTCTGGGCTGGCAAGAACACAAAATAATATATTTATGGACAGAGCACATGTGCATTATTTCCAGAGACCAAATGAGAAGGAGGAGAAAAGTAACTGTGGTCAGCACTTCTACTTTATTGGGAGGTCAGCTCCAACATTCAAACAGCAGGTTCAGTGGGATCATCATGATAACCCTTGTCTGCAGCCTGATGCATCACCCTCTTGAAAGATGTTCCTTTCCCAATACCTGTCATCTCTCTCCTGCTCTAAGTGAAAGAGAGAACGGTAGCTACAAAAACACAGACTTTTTATTTTCCTAAGTAAAATGAAGGTGAACTGCCTCCAGCATGACACTTTGTCACTCATCATTGTTAGCATTGTGAATGTGAGCTCAAAATAAACACAGCAAGGTGTGTCTCTGTTTGGGGGAAGGGTAGTGGGGCAAGGAATTCTGCAGTCGCTGTCTGATGCAAGCCAAGCAGTGTTGATTTGGACTGGTAAATATAGCACAGTAATTGTTCTAATTTGCTGAAAGAATGAAGCAAGGAACATCTGATTAGAATTGGTGAAGTACTAATGTACGGAAGTAAATGCTTCCCTTTCGCTACTGACAATCCAAAAGAACAAGATGAGCTGCTCTTTACACAATAGTTCATTTCACATCTGGAAAGCCTTCAGTTTGTCAGTCCCGCTTCCCTCACTACTTGGCTTTATACCTGTGCTAAGGTGCATATTGCAGATTCAAAGAGGAATTAAGAAATGGATGATGATGTTGGTTAATTTACAGATGCGAAACATGAACAAATGAGGGACACAGATAGGATGCAGCTTCCCAGCATATCATTAATACATCCAAATTCAGAGCAACAGGTTCTGGTTACAAGGAACCAGAGGGGCAGAGGGGGCAGTAGGCCTAGGGTTGCCAAGGACAGTCCAGTATTTGAGCTTTCTGTTCAGGAAACAAATTAAAAAAATATAAATGAGAAAATATGAATGTCCGGTATTTTCTAAATGAGATGTAATGTAGATTGTGATGTAATGTCAAGTGTGTCCGGTATTTTTGTTGAAACCATCTGGCAACCCTAAGTAGGCTTAAATGTGGGACAAAAAAATTATTAATTCAAGAAACTGAACAAAACTGTGGGAATCTTCCCAGTATGGTAAGCAATACGTTCTGTAATGTCAGTTTTATTGTTAATTATTTTTCATTCCAAAACAAAAATCCCAGGAAGATGAAGATCAGGTCGAGAGGACATATCAGTAATTTAGGGAAAATACATTATAGGGAAGCCTAACATAGTGAATGCTAGTGGGAAGGGGGTAGGTTTAGAAGATAAAATAAAAAAAGAACAAGTTAAAAATCATCTAGAAATGTTAGATGCCTGCAAGTCACCAGCCCTGATGAAATGCATCCTAGAATACTCAAGGAGCTGATAGAGGAGGTTTCTGAGCCTCTAGCTATCATCTTTGGAAAATCATGGGAGACAGGAGAGATTCCAGAAGACTGGAAAAGGACAAATATAGTGCCCATTTATAAAAAGAGAAATAAGAACAACCCAGGAAACTACAGATCAGTTAGTTTAACTTCTGTGCCATGGAAGATAATGGAGCAAGTAATTAAGGAAATCATCTGTAAACACTTGGAAGGTGGCAAGGTGATAGGGAACAGCCAGCATGGATTTGTAAAGAACAAATCATGTCAAACCAATCTGATAGCTTTCTTTGATAGGATAACAAGTCTTGTGGATAAGGGAGAAGTGGTGGATGTGGTATACCTAGACTTTAGTAAGGTATTTGATACGGTCTCGCATTATATTCTTATCAATAAACTAGGCAAATACAACTTAGATGGGGCTACTATTAGGTGGGTGCATAACTGGCTGGATAACCATACTCACTGATAAGAGTAGTTATCAATGGTTCACAATCCCACTGGAAAGGTATAAAAAGTGGTGTTCCATAGGGGTCTGTTTTGGGACCAGCTCTGTTTAATATCTTCATCAACGATTTAGATATTGGCATAGAAAGTACACTTATTAAATTAGATGATACCAAGCTGGGAGGGGTTGTGACTAATCTGGAGGATAGGGTTGTAATTCAAAATGATCTGGACAAATTGGAGAAATGGTCTGAGGTAAGCAGGATGAAGTTTAATAAAGACAAATGCAAAGTGCTTCACTTATGAAGGAACAATCCGTTTCACACATACAGAATGGGAAACGGCTGTCTAGGAAGGAGTACAGCAGACAGGGATCTAGGGGTTATAGTGGACCACAAGCTGAATATGAGTCAGCAGTGTGATGCTGTTGCAAAAAAAGCAAACATGATTCTGGGATGCATTAACAGGTGAGTTATGAGCAAGACACGAGAAGTCATTCTTCTGCTCTACTCTGCGCTAGTTAGGCCTCAGTTGGAGTATTATGTCCAGTTCTGGGCACCGCATTTCAAGAAGAATGTGGAGAAATTAGAGAGAGTCCAGAGAAGAGCAACAAGAATGATTAAAGGTCTAGAGAACATGACCTATGAAGGAAGGCTGAAAGAATTGGGTTTGTTTAGTTTAGAAAAGAGAAGATTTAGGAGGGACATGCTAGCAGTTTTCAGGTATCTAAAAGGGTGTTATAAGGAGGAGGGAGAAAACTGTTCATCTTGGTCTCTGAGGATAGAACAAGAAGCAATGGGTTTAAACTGCAGCAAGGGAGGTTTAGGCTGGACATTAGGAAAAAGTTCCTAACTGTCAGGGTAGTCAAACACTGGAATAAATTGTCCAGGGAGGTTGTGGAATCTCCATCTCTGGAGATATTTAAGAGTAGGTTAGATAAATGTCTATCAGGGATGGTCTAGACAGTATTTGGTCCTGCCTTGAGGGCAGGGGACAGGACTCGATGACCTCTCGAGGTCCCTTCCAGTCCTAGTATTCTATGATTCTATGAAGTTATTATTATCCTAACCATTATAAACCAAGGAAATGGAGAATAAAGGTTAAACATAAAATATCAAAATATGTTAAAGAATGAAAATCTACACTTAGTGCATGCAAATAACCTTAACTCTGCCCTGAAGTGACACCTGCAATAGGGATGTGAATGGGTAACTGATTAACCAATTACCTACTAAGCATCACCGTTATTAGGTGATACTTACCAGGTACCAGTTAACCGGTACACGGGAGCAGCCCTCTACCTATGGCCCACCACAGGCAGAGGGCTGCTCCAGCTCTGCATGTATTGGAAGCTGGCCGTCCCATGCTGGGGGAGCCAGGAGTAGGAGCTAGCCACCCTACACACATGGGGGCCAGGAGGAGAAGTAGCAGCCCACAACTCTGTGCCCAGGGGGGAGGGAAGGGCTGGAAGCAGGAGCCCTGTGGGAAGTGGCAATGGCAGCCCTGTGTGCAGGGGTGTGTGTGTATGAAGCTGCTCCAGATGGGCTGGAGTGGTTTTCCCTGGGATCCCCCTTAATAGGTTAACCTGTTAAACCTAAGGTTTAGCTGGTTAATTGATTAACTGGGATTTTACATCTCTAACCTGCAATAACCACATGATTAAGGCATTATGATTAATTTTGTGTTCCCAGAGTAGTTTAGTCTGATTTTTAAATGACAGATTAGATTATACTATCATGACAAAGCAGAGGTAAACCTGTTTGGGTGTGCTAGCTGTGGATTTCCATACAGTTTTAAAGTTTAACCTTAACTCTGGATTTAAAATGCTGGGTTTTGACATAATTGCAACATCTGTGTAATTACTGGTCTCTCTTTTTTTGTTTGTTTGTGTGATAAGTATTTTATTTTTTTCCCTTCCCATTAAAAAAAAAAGAACAGTAAACAAAAAATCCAAAAGAGACTGATGTTTCACATGATGTTTTGAATGATTTAAAGATAGGAATTATCAGCCAAAAATAAGCCCTCATTAAATTTTAACTTTTATGGCCATATTCATCTGTACAGCACAAAGCAGACAGAGCCTACTGGTCATTTAAGCTGCATTTATAGAACAAAGCAGTTGAAAAATGCAACCCAACTTCTCCCTCTTTCTAGTCCTGCAAATTTCCTCTGCTTCCTGTGCTTCCTACATTTCCTTGCTCGCACCTCCTGAATCTCCCTCTCTCTCCTGCATTGTACATTCCACTGGGTAGAACAAATGCAATGGGTAGCTCTTGAAAAAACATTTCACAATGGTCATTTTTGACATTGTTTTCCGTAATTGAAAGTCTCTGCCTGCAGAAGCTGGTGCATACAAAGCTGTGTCAGGGAAATTCACAAAGAACTGTGTGTTTTTTTTTCTCAAAAATACTTGTCCCAATGGTATTGAGGCTGTAGCTGTCCTTAGTTACTATGCTCTTTCTCAAAATGGCCACCTTTTTATTTTTTCCAGAAAGATTCAGGGTATGTCTACACTAACCTGCTAGTTCGAACTAGCGGGGTAATGTATGCATACCGAACTTGCTAATGAAGCCTGGGATTTGAATTTCCCGGGCTTCATTAGCATAAAGCTGGCTCCGCCATTTTTAAAAGCCGGCTAGTGTGAACCCCGTGCCGCGCGGCTACACGCGGCACGGGCTAGATAGTTCGAACTAGCTAGCTATTCCGAACTATCTGTACACCTCGTTCCACCGGCTTTATGCTAATGAAGCCCGGGAAATTCAAATCCCGGGCTTCATTAGCAAGTTCGGTATGCATATATTACCCCGCTAGTTCGAACTAGCGGGGTAGTGTAGACATACCCTAGGAGATTTATGATCTTCTCCAAATGGTCACCTTGCTGAGGGCAAATTATTTCCTCAATCCTATTGACAATAATGGGAGATGGCAATTTTTTTGAACCATTGCAGTTTCAGGTGGAATTTCTCTGTAGTACAACCTTATTTGTCAGCTCCAGTGGAAAAAGACACTTTCAGTTATGAAGCTTCAGGGGGTAGCCGAGTTAGTCTGTACAGGTAAACTGAAAAAACAACAAATGGTCTGGTAGCACTTCATAGACTAACACCATATATAGATGGTATCATGAGCTTTCGTGGGCACAGCCTACTTCTTCAGATGACCAAAGTGTTGAATGTCTAGGACCAAAAAGTTGTTGTTTTTTCACTTTCAGTTATGATGACTAACTGGGGGAAAATTACCTATAATCCTAAATAAAAAATTATTTTAAAGAATTACTTCAAATGTAACCTAAACACAAGATTTTAGTGATTTCAAACCAAAAGAAAGCTTGAAGCATCTGTGTTATTCCTTTATTAAAATAGTTCAGGAGAAAGAAATGTCTGACAAGAGTTGCTACATTTATTAAAGGACCCTTTTTTAAAATTCATTTTGCTTCATAGTAGTTGGCTACAGTAGTAAGGTCAGCTAGGGAGGCTCTGCTCCGTGTTCCTCCACTCGTGTAAATAAGATTAACATCAAAGTGAAACAGGGCCTTCTCAGCTGTTGCTCCCAGGCTGTGGAATTCTCTCCCTTAGGATATTTGCTTGGCACCAACGTTAACATTGTTTCAGTGCCAGACTAAAGCCACCCTTTTTACTCATGCGTTTATTGGTGTTTGAGGCTGTGTGTGTGTGTCCCTCCTCTCAAGATGTCTTAGCTAGTTTTATGTCCCCCATAGGGTCTCACATTTTAATTTTTTATATATATTTATATTGTGTTTTAAAAATTTTGTAAGCCACCTCGAATATTTTAAAAACAGAAGCGGGATAAAAATAGTTGAAATAAATAAATATATAAATAGTTAACCAATTTATTTATAAATTCTTAGAAAATTCATTCTGTTCTCAAAGAGTAAGTGTTGTTATTTAGAGAAGAATACACTATAGATGTATTCTTGAACACCTATCTTCCTTCCATTAGGAAAATAATTTCAGCAATTAAAATGACGGGGACATCACATTGGTGTAGAACACAGATGACTTTAGGACCAAAATGAGTAACATTCAGGACAGTGGGACAGACAAGCAAGGGAGATTGTTCACCTGAGCACATTCTAACTCTGTTTAATAGCCACTTGGGAGGTCAGGAAGATGAAGCTAAGAGTGTGGGATGGAAGATGGGTACGGGGAATGGAACTGAAGGGGATTCTGTTTTTAAAAATCATGCATATAACAGACTAACTTCTTACAGCTTCCAGCAAATAATATTACTTATGAGTAACATTGGCTGGCTCATTATATGTATAAGAATGGGAGGAAAAACTTTTTTACTTTTTGACTTGTGCTCTGTGGAACTATTTTCTTGGCCTTTCTCATTAGCAGTGAAAAATAGCCTGGAAACATGGACATCATTTCCTTCTTGCATGCTGCTTCTGGATCTCAAAGAGCTTTGTGACCCAGGGAGGGTGATGCTGTGAAAGTGGAATTATAAAGATATTCAACAGAAGTGAGAGTCATATTTCAATAGTGTCCTATTGTGAACATACCTCTTAATCACTTGAAGTTCAGGCATGGGTCACAAAATATGACCAATGTCCAAAATGAAGGACACAAACAAAATAATGGTGCAAGCAGCCTAAAATGATATGGAATTAGTTCTTTACTTTAAATATTATTTTCTTTAGCCACAATTAATGATTTCACATTCATGAGGCACTTGATCTACTATAAAAATAAGTGAGATGCTAAAAAATTTGTAGGAAATGCCAGTAATTTTGAGACTATTGAAGGATTTCCCATGTCAGGCCTGATCCAAATCTCATTGAGGCCAGGTCTACAATAGACCTGGAAGGTCAGCTTAATGTATGCAACTCCAGCTACACAGAATACATTGCTGGAGTGGCTTACCATAAGCTAAGCTTGGTGGCGTCCCTACAGTGGGAGGCTGACAGGAATAAACACTCCCATTGGCTTCCCTTATTCCTCGCAATTTCTAAGACTACAGTCACTGGCCACAGCTGCCCTCAGCATTCGATTTACATGTCTTAACTAGACCCACTAAATCAAATGCCAGAAGGTGTTAGCCGACGGTTAGGGCAGTGTGTGTGTGTGTGTGTGTGTGTGTGTGTGTGTGTGTGTGTGTGTGTGTGTGTGTGTGTGTTTTTGAGAAAAGGTTTAATGTTTGTGTTTTTACTGCTAGGACCGGGGTTTTGTTGCAGAGGGTAGCCAGCAGGCCAACAGACGCCCCTTTATAGGAAAAACTTATTACACCTTAGATTTTAGCTGCTAGAACACAGAGTTTCTTCGCAGCGAGCAGCCTAGGGAAGGCTGAGAAGTGCCCCAGTGGATCTGTCACCTGGGAGTGACACAGATCCAAACGCCCAAGGTTTTTTAATACCTGTTTTTTATGACCAGCTGAAGTTTTTTTAAATTGTGCTTGGTTTTGTTACAGCAACTGAAGAAGTTAGGTTAAAGCTTAAACAGTTACAGATTTATTAAAAAAAACTTATAAAAGCATATGGTTACAATGGCTATTGCTCTCTTTCTTAACTGTTAGCAAATACAGATTTTAAAAATAGTTACAAAGAAAATAAAGATAGAAAATAGAAATAATGGTACCAAGTGACAGCTTAATCTTTAAAGAGCTTTAAGTCTATGTGTACTCTTAAGACAAAGGACCACATCCAGGTACAATTTTTACCCCCTTCTGTGCCTTTCGACTCCAGCAGGTCAAGCCAGGGCCGGTCTCTCAATTCCTAGGAAAGACGAATACGAGGTGGGCGTTCCCTTGGAACCTCGGGAGATCAAACACCTAACCCGACCAGCAGATAGATGGTAGATTGACGCTCAGAATAAATGTGCTGCTGGACCCATCTTTATACCCCTGGGAGCCCGTATCCTCTTTCTTATCTAAGATGCCGAATTGTACTGGTCCGTTTTGTGGCACCAGTTCTTACAAGCAAGTTTCAAGTTAATTTACACTTGCAAGAGAGATAACTAAATTGTGAGTACTAGACATTTTTTTTACTGGGCGAGAGATTCCTTCCCCCTCAGACGGCTGTGTGTTAGTATCAATATGGGTTTGAGTCAAGGGCACTCCTTGGCAGCCTCTTGGTCAGCAATTGGCATATCTCTGTTTACAGCCATTCATGGTCACACAGCCTGGGCCTTCTGCTCTGTGTGCCCTGTATGCTCCAGGCAAGCAAAAATAAATGTTACAGGGGGGTTCCTGTCTGGCTACAGAAGGTCAGCCTCTGGCACTAAGGTTGCCAGATGGCTGAAACAAAAATACCGAACACACACCCCTCCAAAAAAAAACACCGGGGAAAAATTTTGTTAAAGGAAAAAAAAAGGGGGGGGGACCAAAGTTTTTGAGCAAAAAAACCTCCAAGAACCTGGATCATTGCTGGGGGTTACCAGGTAGTCATCTAAAAAAACCCAAAAAAACAAAAACTGGACACGCTTCACAGGGTGGCGGGTGAGGACTGGCCAGGAAGGAAGCGGTGCTGGCTAGGAAGGGGGGGGCAACAGGACTGGCCGGGGAAGATGGGGGGGTCAACGGGAAGCAGGGCTAGTTGTGGGGGGGGGCGGAACGGGGCTGGCCGCGGGATATTGGGGGAGGAGGGAGGAGGCAGGGCTGGCCAGGAGTAAGGGGGGGCGGGAAGCACAGCTGGGGGGAATTGGGGGCTGCGAGGGTGGACGGGATGAAGGGGGTGGGTGGGAAGCAGTGCTGGTGGGGGGGCGGTGCAGCGGTGCTGGCTGGGAGAGATCAGAAAGAGGAACGCGCCACCGGGAAGCAGAGCTTGGGAGGGGTCGGGGGCCATGGGGCTGGCCGGGAGGAAGGGGGAGTGGGAAGCAGAGTTGGCGGGGGGGGGGGGGGGTTGTGGGAAGCAGAGCTGGCGGGGGCGGGGAGAGGTGCAGCAGCGCTGGCGAGATCAGGAAGAGGAACTGGCCGGCGGGAAGCAGAGCTGGGGAGCAATGTAGGGGTCTGGCCGGGGAAGATCAGGAGGGGAAGTGGGGGAGAACCAGCCATCTGGGAAGGAGGAGGGGGAGGAAATTGGCCGGCGGGGAGCGGGACTGACCTGGGCACTTGCTGCCTGTCCCGTGCAGGCTCCCGGCGACGCAGGAACGAGGAGGAGGCTTCCCCTCCTCTTCACACTCAACTGACTGAGGGTTCCCGGCGGCAGTTGCGGCCCCGCCTCCTAGCTGGGACTCCCACCCGCTCCCCCTGCCCACACCAGGCTTCCATCCGGTGCGCAGCCGGGAAAGTCAGAAAATACCAGACATTGCACATGTCCGATATTTTCTGATTTTTTTTTTACTGCACAGAGCGTGCAAATACCGGACTGTCCAGTACAATAGCGGACACCTGGCAACCCTGTCTGGCACGGCGAGTGAAGATGTGCCCTGAGTGTCATTCATTTGCTTCAAAAGGTTTGGATCAGGCCCATAATGAGGGGCAGCTGGAAGTGCGATCATGACTGGGTGGGGAAGCCTGAGCTGGGTTTTTCCCCCCACTACGGAGCATACACTAGAACAGGGGAAGAGAAAAGGACTGAGAAACCTTACCAGAGCTCACTGAAACTGATGGAAGCTTTTCTACTGACTCCAGTGGTAGACCTTTTTGGATCAGACCTTTAAAATACCAACATGATTTCCTCCTCCTCCTCCCTGTCACACAGCATGGCCAGGTGTCTGTTTTTTGACTCAAAGTTTAGTTACTGCTCCGGGCTACTGGACATGGAGGCACTGAGTCATCACCCATGTAAGCTTCTACTCAGCTGGGGCTGTTTCCTACTTCCCATGCAGGGAGGAGAAAAGAGGAGCAAATAGGGGTGTAGCCTTAAGAGGAAGGGGCAGGGATGAGGCTTTGGGGGAAGAGGCATTGCAGGAATGAGGTCTAGGGGAAGGAGCAGGCGCAGGTAAGACAGGGCTGGTCCCAGCACTTATGTTGTAGTGTGCATTTTTTATACATTACAAAGTTTTAATTTTTCTCTATACTTCTAATGTGCTAGGGCCAGATGTGTGTGTGGCAGAGACACACCCATGTACAGAACGCAGACTTTCTGTTCTGCCTAACAAGGGATAATTGAGGGCCTGGCAGGAGCAGGGTGGTTAGAAGAAGGCACAGCTTGATTATTTAGGAAAGGTAATGAAACAAATGGCAGATAGAACTGTAAGTGGGAACAAAAGCTTTAAAACAGGAATTCAGAAGTCAGCTTATTTCTTAATGAGGTGGGGATATTTGTTCTCAGGTTTCAAACCCACCTCACTACAGAAAAGCAGTCTGCCTGGGGTAGAATACAAATCGTAGTAAAACAGGTCACACATGTGTCTCACAGCTTCCCACAGCAATCAAACTATAGGAAAAAGAACTAACCCTTGCTTCCCAAGCAATCATTATGCTGGGTAATGACAGGACATTTCAAGATTGGGCAAGAATAATCTTATTAAGAAATTGAGCTGGATTTGCTATTAGCATAACACTTTCTGGGGGCAAAGAGTTAAAGTGGGGAGTTCTTCTTGTTCCATAGTGCAATAAAATCTAACACATTAATTAGAATAGATGTAGCCCATAATCCAGCAAGATTTTCTCTGCATAAGCTCCACCCCACCATTCCAAATAGCTGTTGCAAGATGAATGATCTTCACGATATTTCTAACCTTGTCTGTGCAGTGTTTACAGATTATCCAGATGAAGCTCCATGAATGTGACCTTTCTTTTCAGGATTTGTTTATATTAACCTCAGGTTTAAATTCACAAAGCCTGCTCCAACTTTTATCTTGAGCCTTCACTCAACCACCCAGACTGCTGTACTGCACTGAATGCTGTCCAGGCTTGCTTGTGGAACGGCATGACACATCTCAGTTCACCGTTCAGGTACAACCAGGACTTCTGTGACTGTACTTGCTACACCCCATGGGTGGGATTTTCAAATGAGTCTCAGGGAGTTAGGCACCTAATTTGTGTCACTGGAATTGGGTGCCTAGCTCCCACATGTTTTTTGCTAATCCTAACCTGTGACTCCAGCTTGATTCTTTCCCTATTTTCTCCACCTCAGGCATAATATTGTGAAACAGACGCTGTGTCTACATTGGCGCGATATTGCGCCAAAGCGGCTGCTTTTGCGTAAAAACTTGTTGCCTGTCTACACTGGCCACGAGTTCTTGCGCAAGTAAACTGACGTTCTAATGTATAAAATCAGTGCTTCTTGCACACGAACTCTGATGCTCCCGCTCAGGAATAAGCCCTCTTGCGCAACTGTTCTTGCACAAGAGGTCAGTGTAGACAGGCAACATGAATTTCTTGCGCAAGAAAGCCCTATGGTTAAAATGGACATTGGAGCTTTCTTGCGCAAGAGAGCATCTACATTGGCATGGATGCTCTTGCGCAAAAACACATCTCTTGCGCAAAAGCATATGCTAGTGTAGATGCTCTCTTGTGGAAGAGTTTTTGCACAAGAACTCTTCCACAAAAGAGTTTTTGCACAAGATCATGCCAGTGTAGACATAGCCACGATGTTCTGAAACTGGGAAAGCTTTGGAGGTGTGTGTGAAAATTTCTAGAAGCAAAAAGATTGAAAATACAAGGATTTTGGGGTGATTGATTTTGATGGCAGAGCCACATACAGAAAGGGGAAGGCAGAGAGAGCTCCTGTGGGTAAGTATCCTTGTGTTGCATTTACCATGCAACTTTCCTATTCATTAGATCCTCCTTGTGCTGATTTTTTAAAGCACTTTGCAAATAAGCACTATATAACCATGCATAACTGGGCACATCTTAATCTCCTGGTACCCCGTTAAGGTCAACTGATAAGAGTTGGTGTTTTCACCTCTACCATATGTCCCTTTGATTGGGCACTTGCTGTGCTTGAATGTCCCTAACCTTCCCTTTTCTGAGTATAAAAACTGTCACGTTTATTTTCTTGGGCTTTCAACAGATCTTCACTAATTATTAACTGTGTGGAATGGATTACCATTTAATGAGAATGTTATTGTAAAGCTTGTTGGCAAGATAAGGTACTCTAAGCATTCCAGCTGTACTTGTTTGGTTCTTGGAGTTCTTGTAAGATAAGAAAGACAATAAACAATGGGAAGCCAATAAGCCTCCTCTTTTTTTTCCCCACAGCCATTAATTTGATTCATAGCGCTTTTTTTGTTTGCCGCACATGAGTAATGAACTATTTCATCGTCACCCTAGATCTGTGTAGGAATGGTAGATACAGATCATCCAGTGTTTATGAGAGATAAATTTAACCCTTTGCCACTACAGTGCTGCTTCTGTGGCCTGTGTTATAACCAGTGCACCATACACTGGTTTAATACTGTATAAAGAGGGCAAATAATTTTTAATAACATACCTTAGATTGGGGAAATAGATTTCCCTACCGGAAATGTCATGATACATACAGTTCTCGTCATCTAAGCCAGGTACACAAACTTCTCCCCTCCTGCCCTCCCTTACCAGGAATGGAATGTGGTCATGATCCACGGGGCTGGAAGAAGAGTTGCAGCTGGACTGAGAGCTGTGACTGGGGGCCAGGATCTAGGAGCAGAGCTGTGGCTGAAGACAGGAGCTGGGGGCTAGGGTAAAGAGCAGGAGCTGAGAGCAGGGCGTGGTAGCAGGAGATGGAGAACAAGGGCTAGGAATTGGGGGGGCCAAGCCACAGCTGGGGCCAAGGGCAGAGCTGGGACTGTAGATGCAGCCAGAGGCTGTGGGGTGAGGACATATGCAGGGATATGTGGCACTCCCTTCCCTCTCCCATCTCATGGAGGCTGGCCAGGACTCTTCTGTGCCCCTCATTCCTTTGTGACCCCCTAGGGGTTCAGTGATCTAAACCAACAGCTTAGTTCTCTCTCTAAGGTTATTCCATTACATACATTTACAAAATCCAAGCATAGTATTAAGGGGAGGGAGGAGACAGTATTCACACTGACCAGCCATGGACAGAAACACCCAGAAACTGCATCTAGGTCAGAGCAATGGCCCATCTAGTCCAGTATCCTGCCTCTGATGATGCCCAGTACAAGAGCAAAAATACAGCTTTGTTTGTACCATTGGGAGTTGAGTAGAATAGGCTACAAAAACCTGTGGAAGCCCTTCCCAGCTGATGGGGAAAGTTCTATTTTCAGCTGAAGTTACACCCCCACCTCCACAGCTACAATTCACTGCTTTGCTCATGCACTCCTGAGTCATCAAAGACTGAGAAAATGTGGAGCGACTAACAATGGCAGTGAAACAGTGACAGTCTTGAGATTCTCCAGAGTCCTGCAGTGCTTTTACTGATTCACAGGGCCATGCTCAGCTGAGCCTGGAATGACAGAGGAATATAAGACAGAGGATGGAAAAAACCTGCATCCCCATCAATTATCTATTTATTTTGTGCACCATTTTCTCCTTCTGCCTGATGGCAAAAAAACCTATTTAAACACTGTATTAAATGGGAAATTACTGCTAATTTTAGTTGGCTAAAACTTCCTTTAAAGCTCAGAGCCTCACTACACAATGTAATAAGCTCTAACGAGAAAAAAAATAAAGACAAGAAATTATATTGGCAGTTTTTCTTGCCTGTAATTGGACAGTTTTTAGGCTGCCAAGCAACAAAATCAAAGTGGAATCCAGTTAACAGAAATTTTCCCTGAAATGGAAAATTATTCCAAACTTTCTTCTTTTCCTTTTACTGCCCATACCAGCACAAGCTGATAAGCAGCAATTTGTAATAGTTTCAGCTTCCTCCTACCAGGAGAAGTGTATAGATTAAATTTTAATTCTATGAAAGAAGTCACAGAAAAGTCAGATTCTCTCAAACTTTAGGCTAGGAAAACACAGAAGGATGCTTATGGGAAATGAAGTAGTGGCCTCATTTCAATTCCTGATGTATCTGTGTAGATGTCACAAACCACAAAAGGGGTGTAAGTATGTAGCCAGGTAACTTGTTATGATTTTGTTTTCTACATAGAGCATCTTTACATTTCTAGGAGTCTGCCATCTAATGAAGCCAGACTTCATTTTGTATCCAGCTGAGATGCAGGTTTTTCCAGAGGACAAACATTGTACTCTTAAAGGGTTTTTATCTTGTTCATTCTTGTTTTCTTTCTCTTCATCTAAAATTAATCATTAACTGAGCTTGTTCGAAATTTTCTGATAGAAAAATGCCAATTCATTGAACCTCACATCCTGTGAGGAAAAAAAGTCAGATGAGATGAAATTTTAGATGGAAGTCTAGTCTAGTAGGTTTCCAGTCAGCTCGCCCACTTGCTTCCCTGGCTCTCTTTTACAGTTCACTAGCTATGCTGCCAAGGAGCCAGGGCTATCATAACATCAAGAATCCACCAATTGCCCACCTCAGGTTAGGCACTTGACAGGCTGCCAGAACTCCTCAGGCTGGTGGTTCTCTGGAGAGGTGCAGCCCAGGGAACAAAGGCAAAACATTCCCTTTCTATTCCCCTGAGAGAAATTTTTCACAGGAGAAGGAGACTGAAAATATTCTATTATTTTTTACCTTTTGTCCAGATGCGTGATGAAACTTTTGAAAATTTTTACTGGTGGGAAAGACTGGCTGCCAGCCAGCTCGAATCATTATGGGGAAAGTATGAGTATTCAGTTGTTCTATGTGTATAGAAAACATAACCCTGGCACAACTGCCATCTTTGTTGAAAGTCAAAGACTGAGTAGATGTGGATGCTGAATTACCCTCTTAGTCCAAAATAATGATGTGTCCACAGCAGGATTAAGTCACAGAGGTGTGGAAGCCGATCCTGTTATTGTCCGTGCCATACCTGTCTGGTTAATATTCAGAGAACTTTGGTCTTTTGGACTGGTGACCCACAAAGCCCCATGACCTCATCCATTTCATTCTGGCATTGACCAAGAAGAGGAAGCTGGATGATGTGGAGAAGGGATGTGTGTCCATGGGGCCTTTCCCATTCCCTGTGGTCTTTTCATGCATTTGGGCAAAGTTCTTCCGGGTGTAGTCCACTGACACTTTAAATTCCTTTTTGGAGCTGTGGGATTTCCAGCTTAGTGTCCAAGTCTAGTACCTTTGTTTTGACCAGTGACCTGCACCCCCACCATCATCCCCTCATTCCCTTGTAAAATCTGATCTAACCCAGTACTTAGTTGATGTGGGGATTTTGGCACCTTCCCACACCTGAGGGTTTGTGTGTTTAGTTGCTTTGGAAACCTCTGACCATCCATCTCAGGATTTAAATAGGCTGACTTCATCAGTACTAAATTCAGTTAATACAAACTTTAAAAGAAACAGACAAACTATACGCTCCATTGCCTTGATGTATCAGCAAAATGACACACCGGCCATTGTTATTTGGCAGGCTTTTTTATTTTATTTTGTTTTTCTGGGTTCTTTTTGGCAGATATTTTTTCTCTGCAGTTTTGTAGCTCAGTAGATGTGACTATAAAAAGAAAAATATTGGGATGGTAATAATGGGAGAAGAACTTTGGCAAGTTGAATGTAGCTGAACTGCAAACACGACAGTGGAGTTTGCAGGATTGTGAAATTGCACTGCTGTGGGCATCATTGTGATCCCTGCTGTCCTCTCCCAGGCATTCAGCAATATTCTGAATCACTGCTAGGATACATACAATTTGTGCTGCTGGTAACATTGCTGATTCTCATTTGCAGTACTTGGACAAATTTCACTAAGGGCATGTTTATACTTACATGTTTAAAGAGCAAAAAGTCCCTTTTTTGTGCAAAAAACACTGGAGCATCTATACTTTTCAATGACTTTTTGTGGTAAAACTCAGAAGTTTCACTGCAAACTGAACACTACCTCCACAAGGGGTGTATAGCTCTTACCCATGATACTTTTGCAGTGATGTGCAACTGTGCAAGTGAAGACATGTTCTTCCTTTTACATAGTTTTTAGTTGCCTAAGTATATCCCACCGTGCCTCGGTGAACACTGAGACAAAATCATGTCAGATATGGAGAAAGTGAGTATGGAAAAGTTATTTACTTGTTCCCATAACATAAGAGCTAGAGGTCACCAAACGAAATTAATAGGTAGCAGGTTTAAACAAACAAAAGCAAGTTTTTCTTCATGCAACACACAGTCAACCTGTAGAACTCCTTGCCGGAGGTGTTGTGAAGACCGGGACTATAACAGGGTTCAAAAAAGAACTAGATAAATGCATGGAGATTATTAGCAAGGATGGGTAGGAAAAGTGTTCCATGCCTCTGTTTGTCAGAGGCTGGAAATAGGTGACAGAAGAGGGATCACTTGATGATAACCTATTCTGTTCACTCCCTTTGGGGCACCTGGTATTGGTCATTGTCAGAAGACAGGATACTGGGCTAAATAGACATATGGCCATTCTTATGCTCATGCTCTGATTCTAGGTAAACAGATATCTGCCCCTCCCCTGTAAAGCTCCATGAACTTTGAAACTCCCCTTCCTGGTTTTTTGGCCAGTGCTCACTTATCATCTAGCCAGGTGACAATGGCTGCTTCTTGGAGCAAATGATCCCCTGCTTGGAACAATGCTGAGCTACTGGAGCTGATCTGTGTTTGGGGAGAGGAGGCTGTTCGGAGACCCAGGAAGCCCTATGATCAGCCTCCACCTTTTTCTAACAAGATATATCCTCAAAATGGAGAGAGTTGCACTGTGGGATAACTGCCCTCATTGCTCACTGGTGATGGGAGTGCTGCAAATGTGAACATGACCTGATATCTGTGGAAGCAAATGAGAACCCAAACCAGTGTTTTTCTTTTACTGGAAGTGCAAAAGCTTGACACACTAGGCGTGTTCCCATCAATGCAGATCAGTGAGATTCTACTGTGAATTTGTTTGACAAAATATCCCTGGGTAATGTGTGTCTGTTGGAGGGGGTGAGGATCTATTTGCGGGGGTATAGGGAGAGGTGTTGGACACTCACCAAATGACAACATTCTACAATGGCTCCTCCACCAGGAGTATGGATTAAGGTTTGGAGCCTGCAAGTCCCTGTGCCTAGTGTCTAATGTGGTGCAGAAGACTGTTATGCTCCAAGCTTGAGCCAAAACAGGGGGTGCCACATGTGAAGTTATACATGAGGCAGAGCCTTCTGCAGCTTCTCCTTTATTCTTAGCATGTTAAAACAGGCTGAGGGGTGGCTGAAGAGTAGGTGTGCCAGGAAAATATGGGTTTTAGTACAAGCCATATAATACTAATAGCAAATTAGCAATGTGTTTTTGGTCTCAGTCCTGCTCTTGGGCAGAAGTACATTGATGGCCACGTAGTAACACTCATTAATGCAGGATCAGCTTCCCCTCTGCTTCTCGTATCACTCACTGCTTTTTACTTGTGCTTTTACACACGAGTCTGTGGCCCAGATTCTCATTTATACTACAACCACTTTACTCCACTTGGAGACTGTAAAGGGCCTTAAAGAGGAAACAAGTGAGATTTACACCCACTTTATGCCCTCTTTGTGCTACCAGAGTGGTGCAAAGTGGCCTGAAGAGTCAATAGGAATCCTGCTCCTGCATGGTATAGGGCTGGTCCTGCACTCAACAGCTAAGAGGTTTTACTGCATGTATTGATGCTAAGGTAGCAGATGCATTATGTTTTATTGTATCTCATTTCTTAAAAGTGCGAATACACAATGTAAGGGGCAAAACACTAGAATTCAGAGGATCAAAACCAAAACATTCAGAAACAGCCTGTTACCGGGACAGGTGGCTCTTCGGACTTACGTACCAGCCCACTTAGCCAGACCACTTGAAAAAGAGGGGACAGGGGCTTTTTTCATACTGTCCACTACCCATAAAGGGGGTAACTAGCTGAGAGGAATAACACAACAATGCACAGCCATTAATAGCAGCAGTTGCTAGTGGATGAGCAACCAGCACCCGCAAAGGTCTCCTCCTGTCTAAAGAAGCTTGTGGAGCTGCATTATGGTTTCAATACCAGTGAAGATGTTGATATAGACACCTGGGCAGTACAACTAATCTATGAAGGATGAGCCTTCCACCTCCCCCCCCCCCAAAAAAAAGATAACTGCGTTTTAAAATCCTGCCAAGAAGCTCTTGCTTTAAAAAAAAGGCACATGAATAGCTTTCTTCTTCTTTTTCCATCATGGCTGTTAGCTTGTGTTTATACTGCAGCACTTTCATTAGAACATCTCAGAGACTTCAAAATCTCTCTGCCTTGCATCCTGGCAGAATGACTTGCAACTTTTTGTAGAATTGGCAAGCAGCCTCATTGCTGGTATAT
Organism: Pelodiscus sinensis; assembly: GCF_052426305.1. Taxonomy (NCBI): domain Eukaryota; kingdom Metazoa; phylum Chordata; order Testudines; family Trionychidae; genus Pelodiscus; species Pelodiscus sinensis. The sequence continues at coordinate 185,453,100 of NC_143053.1, read as the reverse complement.
GGGAGTGATATTAACTCTTTTCCTCCTCTTCTCTCTCTTGCTCTCTCGCTCTTTCTCTGCCTAATAAATAATTCTGATAATTTATTGGGGCGGGAGTGATTGGAGACTAAAAGGAGGAAATAAAATTAATGGCATTTACGTTAACTGCTGTGTGACTCAGGATGACTGGCCCAGGGCTCTATACTGACACGCTGAAGTCACAGAGACCTACTTCAGTTTGATGTCACCGGATAAAATCATTGGCACATGATTTTTAGAAGGGTAATTACTAAGCTATTCTTAACCATTTAGAAATGGGAAGAAAAGCTTTGTGTTTCAGATGGCACATAGCAGAGATGGAAGAATGCTGAAAACTCCAAGCTCTAGCACTTTTCAAAGGTTCAGTATTTTCTAGCAGCAGGTTAGAGTGCAGTCTAGTGGAGTTGTCTGGGGGGTCAGGATTCCTGGGTTCCATTGCTGTCTCTGACACTGATTTCTGTGTGACCTGGGCCAAAAAGCATAAAAGTAAATTTGCAAAAGAGCTGAGGCTGAATCTCCTTTTAAGGCATCATCTGTACCTGCATTTTTCCACCTCGACAATGAATGTATCTGCAAATCCAAATTCCAGCAGGTCTGATTTGCGCTTGCAATTCAAGAGCTGCTGCAAAAAAGATAAGGTGTGATGTCTACCCAGAAAGCAGAGACTACCCTTTTGATTTTAGCACTTAAATGTTCTAGACCAGCAAGATATGATCTGAGTGTGCCAGAGCCTAAATACCTTTCTGGATCTGGGCCTCAGCTTCTATATCAGTAAAATGGCTAATTTCCCTAACTCACAGGGGTTTGTGAGGCTTCATTAATTCAAGATCTGATTAAGGCAATCAGAGACCCCAACCACACCCTGATATTGGATCCCATCTCCATGGCTCTGCACCCATGATTCTCTCCAACACACCCCATGGGCATTCTCTCATTGGGAGTGACAGTGACATGGACAATTCCTCTCCCTCTAGAAAGGGAGACCACCAAGAGGCCCTGTTGTCCCCCACAGGAGCAACAGCAAGGGGTTCCCCCCCAACAGTGACATCAGGGATCCACTGCTATCCCTGAGGATGGGGGATTCTGAGCAGGCAGAACGTGATGAGTTGGCTGTGTCTGTTGTATTCTGCCACATCCTGTGCTGGGCTATTGTTGTTGGGATTCACCAGGGTGGGGTGGTGAGATGTTAATAACAACCAAATAAGTTGTGCCATGGGGGTGAAGTCACAGTGGAAAGGGTTCTGTGTGGGAGGGGTTCCCAGTGTTCATAAGGAGTGATTACTGCTAATGTAAATTAGAGCAAACCTGATAGAAGGTGCTCTAGTTTATTCCACGGGGCATATTGGTGATCTTTGGGCCAGCAGTGGGCCAAGGTAGTGGAGGAAGAAAAATGGTCTACACTAACTCTGCTCCTTTCCCCCTCCACTCATAGGTGCAAAGAACTCAGCTCAGGCACACCCGAGCATTTAGCCTGTGGTCTGCTTTCTCAGTGGCCACTAGCACTAGTCTATTGGGTTTGACAGTGATATCTCTTAATAGGCACAGCTGTCTGTATGTCATCTCACATGGCCTGCTAAATCACTGGAACAAGCTAGAATCATGGGGGAAGGGAAGAGTGTTTTTATAGTTGCCAGCCTTAAAAATGAAGCAGAACAAATGCTGCATTCTACAGAGGAGTGCTGTGCCCTGACCTCCGATTCCACATGTGACTTCATACACTGCAGCAGGCTGTGGTCTTGGGTGCGCTCCAGCATCACAGAACTCGATGGCAGTCTTATCGTTAACTCCAATCACAGAAGGAGTAGGCCTTTAATGATTGCATCTGGAACCTTCTCTCCCTTTCTGCTCCCAGAGCTTGCTAATGGCTTCAAAAGTATCTGGGCCCATTTCTCCACTCCATGCTAGCTCCCCCAAAATAGAGTTATCTCCCTTCGTCTAGCCCTCTCTCGCCCTTCTTTCTTCGCACCCTCTCTGACTGTACCCCTGGGCCTCACTGACATTGCTAACCATGCTTCTTCCTGACAGTGACATGTTCCAGTCCTGCACTGATGCAGCTGATTCCCCCATTGCGGGGGAAGATGCTTTCAGAGTGCTCATTACAGGGCAGGTGGTCAGTGCTCATGTCATCTCACTGTGTCATCTGGCGCATCACAAGCTTCTCAAAAGGTTCACCTGACTCTGAAGAGTGATCTGGTTAGAAATTTCCCTAGGCATGTTTTTCCGGGCTTACTAGATAGATAATAATGTAAATTATAATTACAGAAACTCAGAGCTACTCCCCTGCAAGAATCTAATAAGGAATATATGGCATTAAGAAATGGAACAAATTGCCTAAACAAGAGACACAAAAGAAACTCTGTAGTAGATGGTTTACTATTATTAATAAATCATTATACTTTTTTTCTCTTTCCATCAGATTGATTTTAAGGAAGCTAGTGCATGTGGAAGTTATGGAGCTGAAGAAAAATATCCTTTATACTAGTGAGGGTCTAAAATGAAGGAAGAATTTATATTTTAATAAACTACTGCAGTATTTCAATGTGTTTCAAATAAGTCTTCTTACATTTTCACACTCTGATGCATCCCGGGTTAATGAATTGCAGAGCAGTAAATGCTGGACACTTCCAGTAAGCAGCATCACCAAACCTGCTACATTCACAGAATGTCGCTTGGATTCTTTGAGGCAGCTGGGCACAACTGTGCTTTGCAGCCTTCCCTGAATGTGGCTGTACCAGCCTCTTTCCCCATTGGCTGCCTGGCTGCATATTAAAGATTTCCCATATTTTTCCTTGCAAAGACACTGAAATAGAAACAAAACACTCGACCGAAGATTGACTGTGGCAGGCAGTGAACGTGAGGCAGCGCTAACAAGTGAGTCTAGCGAGAGAAATAAATTGCACATTGAAAAGCCAAATATCATGGATATGACTGTGGGGGTTTTTAGACTTCTAAGTGTTTAATATTCCACCGTGGTGAAACTAAACACAAACAGTGGTAAAATTTCTAAGTATCCTCCACCCCTTATGGATTCAGCGGATGCTCATTATTCGCTATAGCAGCAGGGATTGAAATAGGCTTATTTGTTATTTTTCAATATACTGTCTGCAATCTGAACCAAAAAAAAAAAAAAAATCACTTGCTGTTCACTAACTGTTAGAGCTAAAGAAGGAGGCCAAGTACATAATAAAAGTGCAGAGCTTGTTGGCAGCTACGTGAAGCTTAGTGAAAGGGGCCCCTATCAGACTACTCAGTTTACTGGACCCTGCTAGCGAAGCCAGGGAATGTCGCTACCCTGATGATCACACAAGCAGAAAAAAGCAATAGATGAGTTATTGTAGGTGATTATTAGAATAGGAGGAATAACTATGGTAGGGCAATCCAGAAAAGTTGCTTGCTACTGTCTAATACTGTCTGACCCCAAAATCAATAAACTATTTTTTTAAACATTCCTTTAAAATAACTGCTGTTGTTTTAAGGAAATAGATTCTCTGAAATATATTTAAAATATGATTGGCAAATATTTCTTGTACGTATAGAATATTTTATTGTTTTACAATTCCATAAGGTTGGATGAGGGAGCAAAGGGAGGGAGAGAAAATACAAATGATTTCAACAGGCAATAATACAGAAAAATATCAAAAGCAAGTGCACCAGATCTTTGAGACTACAAACATGTGCATCACCTGATGGTAATCTTTAACTGCATGTTTAAAAAAATCTATGTGCCAGATTCAACTTGGTAAATCTTTTGATGCCAGTAGAATTGAACCCTCAAAGAAAATGGTCAGCATTCTCTGCTGAGCCATTTGCCCTGGGAGCCACCTATGACTCCCCAATTCCTGATGAGTTCTACATCAGTAACAGTGAAGTTTAGAACAATCTGGAGGCTGCTTTCAGTTCTTCTAGCTAGTAACATTCCATTAGGCCAGTGTTTCCCAACCTATGGGTCGGGACCCAAATATGGGTCGTCATTACATTTCAAAAGGGTCACCAAGTGTCTCCCCAGGTGGCTCTGCCCTCCTTCCTCCCCCCTGTTTTTGAATTGCCTTGGGTCACCAAGTCTTCCTGAATTGTCAAAATTGGCCCCCATCTGGAAAAGGTTGGGAACCGCTGTGTTAGGGATTTTATCACCAACTGTGGCTGGCTGAAGCACAGTACACGTTCTGCCTCCCCTCCTTTTTACTAAGGGTGCTAAGTGGGAAGAAAGAGCAGATACCAGTTATACTGGCTCTTCACCTATTAGGAGCTCACCCACATGAGGGGCATGCCCAGCTGGGTATCTATAGGTTGGGTACGGCTAGACTGCAGGGGGTTTTCAGGATAGAGGTATCCTGAAAAAACTCTGCTCCGTCCAGAGAATGTGTTTACTCTTCCGCTTTTTTTTGCGGAATTTTTCAAAATTCAATTTTTCTGACAAAAGAATCGGAAAAAGGTACACAATGCAGAGCACATTTTGCATTGCTTTTTCTGACAAACAGATATAGTCTAGACGTACCTGTAGTTTCCACTTCCTGTGTATCACTCAAATCACAAGCAGTGTTCTCTTGTTATATTGATAGATATCTATTGAAAATTATTCCCATTCTTTTTTTCCTCCAGAATATAAATAGAAGATTTGAGAAAATAAAAAAGTTTCCTCCCAGAATCTTAACCCAGCATAAATTTCCCAAGAAATTACCAAATCAAATAATAGAGTGGAATTTTAAAAGTGTTTTGGAAGACAATGTGACTATTACAGACAACTATACTTTAGATAATAAGTTAGTCAAAATGAATGACAAGAAAATTCAGTTTTTCAAGGTGTATGCTGATCTCATGTGGGGGAAGGGAAGTCAAGGTAGCATTTATTGGTCAAGTCCAAAGAAATATAGATTTTGTTTTTGATTGCTCATTTACTCTTTTAGCAGTTAGCCATTGCTCCAATCAGACTACTCAGTTTGCTGGACCATGAGTTGCCTGATGAGGTAAATCCTGTGGTCTGCAGTGACAATACCATACTACATTCAACTACATTCAACTTTGCTCCACTTCAGAGCACATGAATGAAAACTCACCTATGTTGTTCTATCATATGGGATGATACCTGGATATTTTGGCTTTATTGCTTCTGATTATGCACCCCAAGGACAGATTGGTTATTTCCCTGGACAATTTTTTCACATTAAAAAGAAAAAGTGAAGAGTAGGTGTATGAATGCCCGGCGTGACCTTCCACTCTCATCACTCTGACACTGGGGCTATGTCTAGACTACAATAATCTATCGGAAAAAGGTACGCAAAATGCGCTCCGCAATTTGCGTACCTTTTTCCAATAGTTTTTTCAGAAGATGCTTTTCTGAAATTTGGCCCATCTACACTGGGCCAAATTTTGAAAAAACCTCCTCTTTCGGAAGAGCCTCCTCTTCCACAAAAAAAGGGGAAGAGCAGATGCATTCCCTGGATGCAGCAGAGTTTTTCCAGGATCCTGGAGGTATCCTGGAAAAACTCCATAGTGTAGACATAGCCTAATTGGCTCCTTGATGAGGTCTAACTGAGCAAGTTGCGGGGGGATGAAATGTTTTTAGCTAATCAGGACAGCAAGCAGGGTGATTTAATGGATTAATTAGCCCATCACCTGAAGATGTATTAAAAAAAGATAAAAAGGAAGTAGAAGGGGAAGGCCTAGGGCTAGCTGAGTCCAGAGCCAGAGATCTCATCTCTTCTTGGGACCTGCGAAAAGGGCTAAGGACATTAAAAGCATTGCTGCAGGGGACTGTAGATGTACCGGCTCAGGAAATATCAATAATTATGACAGTGTGGATTCCCATTGAGAGCAGATTTCTGTGGTTCAAGAAAGTAGGGGCAGATCATGCCCTACTGCAGCAGAATGAAACCAATTCTTTTGCACTTACACAACTAGCACGGGAGGGAAATAGGTACCCTAGCACAGCAGATGCTTCCTGTAGGCTGAATTTAAGTCATAGAGACAAGATAAATGTTGCTGCTATTAGCAAGGCTACATCTCAGTGTCAAACTTTTTTTAATAATCTCTTCTTTTTAATATCCTGTTGAGACAACTAGCTTTTGTGCTATGCAGCCCTGCTGAACAGAAGAGAATACATAGCTGCTAGTCTACATGGAATGTCTATGAAAGCCCAAAGAAAGTGACAAAAGGAGCTGCCAGTTGTAAGAATCAATCACCCGCCCAAAGGAAAAATTGCCAGTGAAAGCAGACCCATCTGGAGTAAGAGAGTGTTACTTTGTGCCCGATCCCCACAAGGGGAAGCGGAGTGTATGGAATAGTCTTCTTAGCACCCAGCACTAATACAGCTCATCACAGCAATCCACATCACAAACTCACTATTGGCTGCACAGGCAGGGCAGGGGCAGCCCGTGGATGTAGGCAACCTCGGCAGTTGCCTTAAATGCGGCGCCCAATGATGACATCACGTCATTGAGGGCTATGGAGGCAGGGGCCCCAATTGCGCATTCCGCCTAGGGCGCCAGTTGCCGGCAGCTGTCCTCGAGCTGCTCCTGCTGGCAGGACTGAAGTGTACGGAAAAAACTTGGCATATGGCCAATAATTTTTGCGGGTCACCCATTACTACTCTAGTCCTATGGGGCCAAATTCATCTCTAGTGGAATGCTCATTAAATCAATTTGACCTATATTTATGCACAGTCTGTCTCCTGGGTATTCAGTGGGCATTTCCCCTAGTACCAGCAAATGTAGTAAAGGGCTGAATTGGAAAAAGTTAAACTAAAATATCTAGACTGGAAATGTTATATACATATCTGAAAAGCAGCACATTAGACATCGGTGTAAACAAAGGTAGAAGATACTATTTACTCAAGAATTGTTCATGGTTGATCCTGGATAGTGACAATTACTTTATTGAGAGAGGAGATGTTGGCCAAGATACCATCATTCTATGCTATTCTTTACAAACAGAGCCAGGCCCAGCAGAACTTGAGCTTCTATCTGGACAAAGACAAGGAGAAGAGACCTCATTCTAACATTGTCTCTAATACAAGAGTGTTATTAATCTAGGGGGAGTGGTTTATGTACCACCATGTAATTGCTGAAGAACAGTAAGTAATGACAGTGAAGTTTTCCTGCTTGTACCATCAGCAGGGATGGGTGAATTATTCTATTTTATAGAGAGGTTAGCCTTGATAGCGGAAGGAGCTAATTCCATGGCTTAGGAGGTACAACCTGGCTTGGTCAGCCCTACTTTTATGATAAACTTTAAGATGATTACAGCAGTGTATCGAGGTGGGAGAGGTTTTGATTTGTGGTGAGTAAGTGTTGGCTTAGTGTTTTATAAAGTGCTTATTACTGTCGTAGCATAATGCCTGGAGAATAAATGGATTACTGACTTGCTCTAGTACAGTGTTTCTCAACCTTTTTTTTTTTTTTTTAATAAAGTACCCCTTTTTTTAAAAAAAAAATTATAAGTACCCTCAGTACCTATAGTTTTCAGACACACAATTTTTTTTCTACCATTGCAACCCATTTATTTAAACAACTTAATCATAGCCGGCCAGGCAATGACATTTTTGGGTGTAAAAAGTACAAAAATAATAAAGCACTGTAAAACTTAACACAAAAATTCAGTTTTTTCCAATTTCAGTTGTGTTGACATACCCTCCCGCCCCCAGACTTCTCTCAAGTACCCCTAAGGGTACTTGTACCACTGGTTGAGAAACACTGCTGTAGTAGGTCATCACATGAGACAAAAGGGTGTGGCCATTTGAAATCACCTAAGTCCATACTGGCATATTGTTTAATACCCATACAGCCTGGCTCATTTGGCCAAAAAAAAAAAAAAGAGATGTTACTAATTAGTTAAGGAAAAACACTATTCATTGCCAGGCTAGAAAGAACATTGCCACAAATAATATAACAAACTTCTCTTTGAGTGACAGAGGAATTTCAAAGTACTGAATCACTAATCCAGGCAGCCAACAACTGACCTTTCTGCTGGGTTTATGATAATAAATACACTGAACATGTATAGTGTCTCTGCACTGTAGAGCAATAGGGTATGTTCAGTACATTAAAATCTGTCCTTGGAAACTAATTTCTTTTAAAATGTTCCTTTCATGGGACTTGAGTTCTACATTAAAATAATATATTTAGAGTGTCTTGTCCTAAAATCCCCAAATATATCACCAACTATATACCCACAGAACCACTTTAAAGTCTTCATCAAAACAAGCAGAGTAGTCAAAGACTGAAGATTAATACTTCTGTTTTCTAATCCTTGCTGTAACACAGACTGGTTGTGTAGGGATGGCCAAATTACTTAACTCTTCTGGGCCAGATCTTAAATTCAGAGATAAACTGGCAGGAATTTCAAAATCTTCACAGGAACTAAATTTAAGATGTACAAATGCAGATTTTGATACCCAACACACAGGCATATTAATCAGGGGTCAGGAATGTTCTTTATCTGACCATACACAAAAACTCAGCATATCTTAACCAATGATTCTGTCATAAATTAATCACAGGATATTGGTTGTAAATATTGCATAGAGTTAAAAAAGGCAAACAAAATATCAAATGGTTTCTTAATAATGAATAAATCTGAGGAAGTCAAAGGGCTTATTTATAATCTGCTGAATGAATAAATAATTTGCTACAAGTTATTCACTCACTTCCACCTATTAGTGACACAGCATTTTTTTACAGAGATTTGAAATGCTGACAGAATCTGCAGGCATAAATATTGAAGGCAAAGTATTTGACCATTTGCAAAGTGGCTGAATGTGGATCACAGGATGTGTTTTGAAAGACAACATCATGTCTGTCTGTCTGTCTGGTCAGTCACATATCCAGTTTCACATGTTTTGTGGTTTTATTTTCAGGGACAAACAAAAAATCTTAAGGCACCCTCTCCAAGTACACAATTTTGTCAGTTCCTGACAAACGAAGGTAAAAAACTAGCCCTCTGTTATTTGTAGTTTCCAGCTTTTCACACACATAGGCAAAGAAGGTATATAAAGACATTCTAAGAAAGAGATTGCGTTTCATACCCTTTAAACCGTGTCGTAATCCATGTGACTAGAGGAAGTAAACGGCTTAACATTTAACACTGCCACTGGCAGAAATGGGAGAAGTCATGAGATGCCTATAACCTGATGTCTAGTCAGTGTGATACGTGCCGCTTGCAGTGAATAGCTGAATTCCATAAATTTGTGATGCTGCAGCACAACACACATTTAACTATTAGTCTTCTGAATAAGTCACTGATGCAATTATTCCCCCCAGGAAAGAAGTTTTCTGAAAAACCCATCTGAGGCTAAGGCAAGACTTGGCAAAATATAGCCCGTGGGTTGAATGTGGCCTGCTAAGCCACTGGATCCAGCCTGTGGGAAGATGTCAATTTTGATGATTTTTTCCAATTTTTAAATGGAAAATTAAAAAAAAACAATAAAAATATCAGACTATTTTGATTTATCATTTCCAAATAAAAAAAGTTTGGAACTTTTTGCGCTGCAAAAATATTTGCTATAGTAACTCAATACCTCTGCCAGGTATTGTCAGTAGAAAGGAAAGGGATTCAACATCCAGTGAGCCAGTACAGGAGTTGTTTGGAAAATGAAATTTCAGAACAGTAGGAAATTCCAATATTTCAATGTTATTTTTTAGCCCCAAAATAGGAATAAGTTGTAATGATGTAAATCCTGTGTCCTGAAGGCCTAGAAAACTGGGACCTTGCTACTGACTCCATTATGAAGAACAACCCAGAGCTATAGGAGGGATTCCTTTTGAAAAATTAAACACTGATTTGAGCTCCTACCCAGAAACCTGAGAAACTGTATTACACACTCCATTGGTTCAGCTCACTGCCTTCAACCCATCAACTATCTTGAAGTCACCCTTTACAAATTGTTCAGGAGAGTGGAATCAATGGTATCTAGGACCCTTAACATAATTCTTTCTACCGCCAGAGAAAGGATCCCTACAAAAAAAATGAGCCTCTCTCACTGGTTTTTACTTGACCAAGCTCTTGTACCCAACTGTATTTGACTGCAGTCACAGGACAGAGCATATATAGGGTCAATCTTTTGTTTCTTTATTTCCCAACAGGATAAATAAGATTTTATTGCCCCCGAACTCAAAACTAATCTGGATTTTAATCCAAACGCTATACGTAGACACCTAACAAAAATGCAAATGTGCCCTGACTTTGTGCTGGTATGCTTAGCCTTAGGCCACATCTTCACTTGCTGTGCCGGAGATGGATCTTCTGGTGTTTGATTTAGCGGGTATAAGTTAAGACTCGCTAAATCAAATGTTGAAGGTGGTTCCAATCAGCACCAGTGTTCCTGGTAGTCATGAAGAGTAAGGGACGCTGACGGAAGCATTTGTGAAGATGGCACCAATTCAACTTAAGGTAAATTGACTCCAGCTACGTATTTTATGTAGCTAAAGTTAAGCACCTTAATCTGCCCTGCCAGGTCTAATGTAGGCCTGGGCTTACTCTGTGACTAGAGGCCGAGTAGTCCTGATTTCCAACAAACGCTAGCAGAGAGCTCCCTCCTGAGTCCTAGGACAGCTCTTTGCCATTCCTCTCTATTCACCAACAGGTGTCAACCTGGAACTCCTTATTCTCCAGGGCTTCAGGCCAGGGGTTTTCATCATCCGGGCTCTACAAACTGCTGTTTCTACTCGCCCATGGCGAGTAGATTTCAGCCGGTCACTCTGTGTGTCCCATTCACTGGCACTGCGCGCATGCGCAGAGCCAGTCTGGCGCATGCGCGGTGAGGGGCTGGTGAGTAGCTCTCGCCGCAGTTTGTTGAGCTCTGTTCATCACTATGACTTTTCTTCCAAGTTGGGAGATTTAAACCAGATCCTGAAATATTGGAATTTTCCACAGGATGGAAGTTCCATTTTTCTAAACAGCTCTCCTAGTGGGTCACCGTGTTTGTATGTTGAATCCCTTTCCCCACTCCATGCTTGTTTACTCTTTGGGGCAGGGACTGCATATTCCCTTGGTTTTGGAAAACACATCATATAGACTGAATAATACTGTAACATCTTATTAATGATGCTATAATCATGCAGAGGTCCAACTACGATCAGGCCCCTATTACACTAGGCCCAGAACAAACAGAATAACAGACAGTCCCCGCCCCAAGTTGATTACAATCTAAATAGACAGGACAGACAAAAGACGAGAAAAAAGTAGGATTATCTCAATTTTACAGAGAGCTGTGTGCATCTCTCATATATTTGACACTCTTTTCACATGTGGAAGTTGTATTGATGTCCAAGGATTACACACGCTGATTCAACATACAATATATATTACAGATTCCCCAAGGCAGACCTAAGAGGGGAGAGTTTTATCCAGTATGTGTGATTAGCAGTCTTGATTCCAAATTCCATTGGGGAAGTTTACTGAAATCCCCACATTTCTTAAAATAGTCTCTCACTGAGGCCTGTAGGTACTACCTCAATACAAATAATAAAACAACAATTAATAACCCGTGTAAACTGTTCTGTCACTTGTAATACAAGCAGCACAGTCACCTTTTCATATTGCTCCGTGGAATGAATAACTGCGCCCAGCATTGCAGTGATGCGTTCCTTCTCATGTTGAAATCCATCATCACCACCATCCATCATGCATAGTCATGACCCAAAGACAAAGTGTTATTGCAACATGATGCTACAAATAAAAATGAGATTCTTTAATTGGCCTGTAGATTAAGCTTGCAAAGGTGCAAGGATTTCCCAGGAATTTCAGAAGCCTGGCACTAGCAATCTTTTAAGCTACTTGTAATGGGTTGGACTCACCATCGTGGTGCCTCCTGCTGGTCACTCTGGGAATTAACTCAGTCAGTTGAGTGTGCTACCTCTGGCAGCAGCCTCGCATTGCCTCCTTCCCTCCCCTTGCACCTCAGTGTTCTTGGGCCACTACCCTACGACCTTTGCATCTTCTCCACCTTTGTATCAAGGGCGCAGTTCGGCAGACATCAGGCTGGAGCTTCTCCCTGGCTTCCCTGAGCCTGCCCAGCACTGCTCTGTCCATGGTGCTGCTGGTTCCATTACATTCCAGTCTAGACCCTCTCCTACTGGGACCCAGCTCCTGCTCCCTTGCTGGTCAAGCCAAGCATGTGCTCCCCTCAACTCTGCAGCCTTCTATAGGGCCCAGCCTGGCCCTGATTGGCTGACTGCATCTTGTCCTGACTGACCAGGTTTGCACAGACTTCCTATGGCCTGCTTTTTAACCCTCGCCCTGCTGGTGTGCGATACAGCACCACTACACTACTACAGTCAAACAGTCTAATGAAAAGAGTTCACAAGTGCACTTTCATTATGTATTTAACTTTCCAGGTGATTTAAGACTAAAACAAGGGAAGGAATAACTTCCACAAAGAGAACACCGTGGTTACCAGGTGTCAGTTTTGAACATGTGGTTGAAAAGATACCCGGCAGCTCCAGTCTGCATAGCTGACCAGGCCACTAAAAGTCCAATTGGCCACAACAACTGGTTCTTCACAGCTCCTGGAAGTGGCTGACATGTCCCCCTATCTCCTAGCTGTAGGGGTGCCAGGGGGGCTCTGTGCACTGCTCCCACATCGAGTGCTAACTCTGTAGCTCCCATTGGCTGGGAACCCTGGAAAATGGGAGCTGCATGGGTTTTGCCAATGGACAGGGGCAGTGCACAGAGCCCCCTCTCTGCCTCTGCACCTAGAGCTGGAGACACATGCTGGCTGCTTCCAGCAACTGCCTGAAGTAAGCATCGCGCAGAGTCTGTACGATGAACCCACTCCCACTCCCCAATAACCTGCCATAGCTCAGAACCCTCTTCCCCACCCAAACTCCCTTCCAGAGTCTACACCCCACACCTCAATCCTCTCTCTGAGCCCTGAGCCCCTTTCTGAACTCTGAGCCTCTCATCTGTAGTCCCACTCCACAGACCACAGCCCCAACCAGAGCCCTCCCTCCTTCCAACACCCCTACTGCTGCCTCAGCCCAGGATTCCCTCTTGCATCCATACGCCTTCCTGGGACCTGCACGCTGCATCTCCTCCCATACACCCACACCCTGACCCTGCCTGGACCCCTCCCCACCCTGAACCCCTCATTTCTGAACCCACCTTGAAGCCTACACTTCCAGTACAGAGTCACCCCTCCCACTATCTGAAGGCCTCAGCCACACCACCAAGCTGGGGCCCTCTCCTGCACCCCAAGTCCCTCCTCCCTGACCCAATCCCAGAGCCTGAACCCCCAGACAGAGCCCTCACTCCCTCCCCATACCTTAATCCCCTTCCCTAGTATGGTGAAAATAACTGAGTCAGCAAGAGTGGGAGAGAGTAAGTGATGGAGGGAGTGAGGGTGGAGTGAGCCAGAGCAGGGCCTTGGAGAATTGGCAAGGCTTCAGGAAAGGGGCAAGGTAGAGGAAGAGCAGGATGTTTGGTTTTCTGTGATTGGAAAGTTGGCAACCCTAAGTAAAACATGAGTGAGCTCCAAATAGGAAGAAAAATATCACCAGAAAAAAATAGGATATTAAGGGAATGAAGAAAGAGGAACCTGTGTCGTTTCTGTCCATAGAGCTAATAAAACTAGATCAAGAAGATTTAAATCCTCCCAAATCTCTCAAATCCTTTTAGTTCGTCACATTTGTTACTCAAAATTAGCCAATGAATTTTTTGTATCATTTTTATTCTAAATACTGTGAAGTGAGTGTGTTCTATTCTTTTTGCTTGACTGTCAGTCTCAAAAATATCAGCATTCTGAGGATTAATAAAAACGTGCATTTTTGCCTATCTCTAGATAAATACCGGTGTGGGTTCATTGCAAATACTGTAAAATATGACCTTTAATTTCACTACAGTGCTTCCTTCCTCTTGGGGGATAACTGTAATGGTAATGCTCAGTATATTCTGTAACTTTTTTGTGGAATAAAAGACAGCTAGAATTGCTGGGTTCAATGTAATGTGATCTTTTAAAATATCATTTTATATAGGTCAATGGGTTATTAAATATGGGCTTTTTTTCCCTAACATTCAGTCTATACTTTACACCATTCATAGCACATCAGAGCATCGCCCTGGGTAAGTATTAATAACTCTATGCCTTTCCACATCATGTACTTTTGACAGGTTTCCATACACCTGCCACAATATTGCACTAATTAGAACTCCATATTAGATTGTTTCCCTCCCCCCATTTCATCCTGTCCCTTTTTTTGTCTAATTAACCAGCTGTGTGACTCAGGAAGACACTCTAATCCTTTCTATGGTGAGTAGGTTTCACTTTAGGCTATTTGTACATTTATGGCACCTTTCGGCCATTTTAGAATTAAAAAAAAGTCTATTTAATTGATCCTTACTGGAATCATTAAAATAAATAAAGAATGATAGTATGCCTTTTCTTTATTGTCAAGATAAAGAAATGCTTTTTTATGCTGTCATCTTAATCTAAATAAAATCAATTAAATAATTGTACAAAACCACTAGTAGGAATCTAAATAAATAAATAAATGTACAAAGTCTTAGTGACAGAGGAATAAATGAGATGTGTGTTATCTACCACGCATTTTCCATTTTTCAAGAAAACCATTCTTGTGTGTAGTTAGCTCAATTCTAAATAAATTAAGTACACACAAATAGGATTAGTAACAAAGAAATACACAGAAAGAGTTAATTCAACTATATTTAATGATTTTTTTCTTTTTCTTTCATGGGAAATTATTTGTTTATGCAATTAATACAATTCTAAATCATTTAAATTAATGTAATGGCCAAAGGCTGCAAAGCATCAGTGATAGATAAAATATGCCTTAGAGTCACTTATATATGGACAGGTTTCAGTTGTCTAAAAACATTTTTAAAAAGTATAATTAAGGGGGGAAAGTCAGAGAGAAGGGGAACAATGAAGAGTCCTGTGGCATCTTAAAGACTAACAAATGTATTTGGACATAAGCTTTTGTACGTAAAAAATACTTCCTCAGATGCAATGAGAGAGGAGGAAAAGCCACAAGTGTCGTGAGCTAAAGAAATCTTAATTCTGGGAGCCTGGGAAAAAACTGCCTCATTTATTGAACCAGTCAGAAGAGATTCTTTAACCATGTGATCTTTTACAGAATTATACAGCATAAGACTATTTGGATATTAGGAAAAACTATTTTACTAGGCGGGTGGTGAAGCACTGGAATGGGTTACCTAGGGAAGTAGTGGAGTCTCCATCCCTAGAGGTGTTTAAGTCTCAGCTTGACAAAGCCCTGGCCGGATTAATTGAGTTGGAATTGGTCCTGCCTAGAGCAGGGGGCTGGACTTGATGACCTTCTGAGGTCTCTTCCAGTTTTATGGTTCTATGATTAAAATATACCACATTTTCCTGAGCTACTTGGAAGGTTTTCTTTAACTCTATAGCCTTTTATGGAATTATACGCCACAACCAAAGTTCCCTGTAATTCTTTCCACTCATATGCAGAATACATTTTGTTAAGTATGCTGAAAGAAGTGTGGATATGTACCACCAGTAGAAACACATGCGGCTGGCTGTAGGCGCTCTGCTAATCAGCTCGGCATCATTAAAATCTCTCCTGGGTTGCTTCCCAAGCACTCAGCTTATAGGGAACACAGATCATAACCTACTAAGATGCTAATTAAAATTAAAATACCAATCTAAAGGAGTTTATTTTATGAATCTTTTTAATAGAACCTACATAAATGTATCAATTAGCCTTATTTGTTCTTTAATTCTGGACCAGGAATAAAATTTCCTCTTTCTATGCAATCCTTCTAGCAACTGTGTTTAAAAACTGATAGAAAACCCTTACTAATATTACATGCCTAACCTTTATTCCAATGTTATCTGTTCCATTTACTCAAAGAAATTTTTTCTTCATAATGTCTTTTATCTATTAGAAATTAGTATCTGTTAGCTTAAGCTGTATAAGACAGTTCTTAATTTAAGTAAAGTTTTATTTGAATGAATTACCACACATTCTTAGCTTTTAAAAGTTATTTCAGAGAAAGAAAAAAAAGACTCATGATATCGCACCACATACATGCAAAGTTCATAAATACCATTGTAGATGCATTCAGTAGATGAAGATCCACTGCAAAACACTTGCACCTTCTCACACACACACACAGCCTAACAAAGAAAATCTAACTGTGTAAATGTTGCTATTATACCTATGTACAAGACAAAACGCAGGCCTAGTTTCAAATGTTCTATATAAAGGAGTTTGACTTATTGTTTTTCTCTCTACAAGCTATCTCCATTTTTCGAAATGACATTTTGCAAAATTAAAGGTTTTGGAGATTGTTCTAAAATCTAAAGGAGTCACCCATCTCTCATTAAAATCATTTAATGTTTAATTCTTTAGGGAGAATGAACTTTCCAGTTGTGAAACTGACCCAAATCATGAAGCATTTGAGATGTGGAAGGTAGATTGAGGCCAAGATTTCTTGTCCTGCTGCTACTGACACCACTCAGTAGAAGTGGCCAAATCAACCTCTTTGGGCTTCATCATCCTCATTTCTGAAGAAGGTCAATGATTGTTGCTGGTTTACCTACCTCACAATGGTGAGGCAGTGCTTAGTTAATGTTAAGTACTTTGGCTTGTGGAGGAAAAGTGCTATATTATTAAACCTTTGGATGTGTCTATGCACTTAGATTGCTTTTAGTGCTGCTGTGCTCAGTTTTACTGTGTGGCTGGAGTAGTCGTGATTCCTGTTACTGCAATACAAAATGACTTTTCTTTTTAGTGGTTACGCCTCCTCCCCACTCTGAAATTGTAAAACATCTGATATTGGGCAGAATGTTCACACTTGGGAGTCTAAAGGTAGGCCCCCTAAAAATAAGCTGCCTAATGGTCAGAGATATTGAGCATGTACAATTCCATTGACTTTGAGTGGAAATGCATATTCTTGGCCCTTCCTGACATCAGATCATGTATGTAGAGGCTTATGTATGGATTTAGGGGGGGAGAGGTCTTGCTGCAGTGCTTTTCCTTTTAGCATTCTCCCCTCTTATTTGCACTGCCTGTCATTCCTTTTCTGTTAATGTAACGGGCAGAGTGCAAACTGCGCAGATGCTGTTCTATGAAGGCACAGGATTCTTTATTACTTGAGGTAGTACAGGGACCTGTACTGCACAGCAGAGAGTGACTCGGGGGTCTGCATGAAACAGGGCTCAATGAAAATATCTCAAACAGATATTAATATGGCTGAACAAATAAATTCAGTAGCCTTCTGATGGAACATATGAGCCTCACACTGGTGAACTAAGGGTTAAAGAACAGCTCTGGATCCAGAAGGCCCTACCCAGCCGCACCTGCTGGGCATACTCATGTTGGTGGCTGGACACAAAAGGGAGTGGCTCAATTTAGTCTATGTGGACAGAGAAGGGGAACAGTTATGTGTTGCAAACTCCTGAAGAAAAGCTGCTGGGTCCACACCGGCTCCTCACTCCACAGTGGCTGGAAGTGATGGGCTGTGGTTCACAGAGAGAGGCCCTCTGGGGGTGCAATCAAAGAGAACTCTAAGGGAATTCTGAAACAGACCTGGGGCACTGACTGAGGCACTGGTGCAGGGGTAAGAAGTGGCCCATGGAGCAGATATACGGTCGCTTGTCCCTAGGTTGCATATCTGATCTATTATTCACAGGGTCCTGGTTTGGAACCTGGTGGAACTGGGAGGGTTTGGCTTCCCCTATTCCTGGCAGCTGATTCTCACTAGTGGACAATATGGCTGCTGACTCTTGCCATGGGGTGGTGTAGCCACATTCAGACTCCACCTCTCTGAGAAGCCTAACCCTTCCCCCCCCCCCCGCCAAAAAAAAAATCCAATGAGCCCAATGGTCTACGTTTTCTTGCACTTTTACGATGCATAGCGTCCAATGCCTGGCTTAACACACAGAAAAACAACCAAATACAATTTATTTCCTGTAACCACATATTCCTAGTAATTAGAACCACTTTATATTTTGGCAAGAAATATTTGAGAATTCTTCAAAGCACAAACTCATAGCATACACCTGGGTTACAGAGTAGAGACACGCTCGGGGACTTGTATGGAACCGGGGTCAAGGTAAAATATCTGCCCCGCTACTACAACAGCCACAGCCAGTAGTGATAGTGTGTGTGGGAAACACAGAAGGAAGGTGGTTCAAAAAGTTCAACCACTGGGAAAACTTTAGTTATGACTGTAAGATCATAGCACTCCCTTCTGTGTGTTCCTTATGCTCACTGAATAATACATAAAGGTGTGCTGAGGTAGTGATAGATTTAACTCTCCTTTGTGGAGTGTAGCACAGAATGAGAAGCATGCGTAAGAGTCTGCTGAAGGTCAAACTACACATGTTCTCTTCTGCCTGTTCCTCTGACCCTTGTTACGCTGGAGAAAACATTTAAAAAATTGCAAACTCTAGTTCAGTGCCACCAAGGTTAACGATGTTGGAAGCCCTAGGCTACGTCTAGACTGGCATGATTTTCCGCAAATGCTTTTAATGGAAAAGTTTTCCGTTAAAAGCATTTGCGAAAAAGAGCGTCTAGATTGGCACGGACGCTTTTCCGCAAAAGCACTTTTTGTGGAAAAGCATCCGTGCCAATCTAGACGTGCTTTTGCGTAAAAAAGCCCCGATCGCCATTTTCGTGATCGGGGCTTTTTTGCGCAAAACAAATCTGAGCTGTCTACACTGGCCCTTTTGTGCAAAAGCTTTGCGCAAAAGGACTTTTGCCCGAACGGGAGCAGCATAGTATTTCCACAAGAAGCACTGATTTCTTACAGTAGGAAGTCAGTGTTCTTGCAGACAGGGGCGGATATAGGGCAGGGCGAGCGGGGCGGCCGCCCCGGGCCCCACGCTTCAAAAAGCCCCACGCATGCGCCATGGCAAAGGGGGGGCCCTGCGGAATTATGCTGCCCGGGGCCCCACAAAACGGTCATCTGCCCCTGCTTGCAGAAATTCAAGCAGCCAGTGTAGACAGCAGGCAAGTTTTTCCGTAAAAGCAGCTGCTTTTGTGGAAAAAACTTGCCAGTCTAGACACAGCCCTAGTGTTTGGCTCTGCAGTGTCAAAGCTAAGAAGAGGCACACGGGGTAAAGGCTCCGCCGTATCAGCTGTAGTTGCCATCACCATGTGGATTCCTCGGCTGGCTCTCTCCTTCCTTGACCATATCAAGTTCAGTCTTCTTGCCCTCGCCTTCAAGGCCCTTCACATCACTGTCACCCCCACTTGTCTGATTTGGCTGAGATTCAGTGTATAGTACAGAATTCGCAGCCCTGGAGAAAAAGGGATTAAGTCTGTTTTTAGTCACCTTTGTACCTGCTTGATCCTAATTTAGGTAGCCATGGGGACTTGTCCAGGGCTGAAGTGTGGTCTGGAATCACTGCATTGCTACATTCAGTTGCCCCCATTACTGACAGACCTTCTGTACCCAGTACAACCCCAGTATTTGTACAGGTTGAACCTCTCTAGTCTGGCACTCTCTGGTCCGGCAACATCCGTGGTCCAGCATGATTTTAGTTAGCCAGAAGTCCACTTATCATGGGTGTGGCCAAGTTTCCCGTGGTCCCATAAAGTGTGTTTACAGCCTCCAGATGTTTTGTGCTGTTGTTTAGCTCTAATTTACCCTTAAATATCTTCTAAGAGACCAGCAAAGAGTGGAAGTATTGATAATGCTGGTAAACAATATTGACTTCCCATGGTTTGGCAAACTCTCTGGTTCAGCACTTGTCAGGTTTTGAGGGTGCCAGACTAGAGAGGTTCATCCTATATGGGAAGAGTCTTTCTGTGGAGGTGCAAGAGATTTTTAGAGCCCCTTTACATAGTTGCTGTGTATGTAGGTCAATCAGGTGCAGTAACACCTGTTCCAAAAACAGGCAGGGCCACTATTAGAGGGTAGCAAACAGGGAAATTGACTGAGGCCTCATGCCACATACAGCCCCGAAGGGCTCAGGATTTGGCTTCAAACCCACATGAGTCAGTAAAGGAGGTGGAGTGGGAGTCCAATTCTTAGTTTCTGCCTTGGGGCCCAGTGAGTTTAATACCATCCCTGAAGACAGGCTCAATAAGACAGAGTTAGGTTCCTCCCCCACTCTGGGGCAAGGAGTCAAAATGCATCATTAATTGAACAATGAAATAGGATAGTTGTTCTAAGCCAGCACCTAATCCACTGGTGATTCTATCACAATACAAATCAAGTGCAGGCATAAATTATAAGTATTTAAGTGCTAACTACTTGCTGTTGCTTACATAACAAGTAGATGAATAGTCTCACCTGTGTCCACAATCAAATTATGGGAACAGAATTAGAAACCAGACTGATGACTCTTTCAAAAGGTGCTCCTTAGCAGTTAATTATAGGCTAGCTATTTTTACTCGGATCTTCATTTTCTATCATTCTGGGTTTGGTCTGACAATGACATAATATGGGAGGGCTCATTTTTCTACTCCAGCCCCTCTTTTCCCATGTCTAGACTTTCTGCTTGAGCTCAATTCCTCTGCTAAAAGAAATTTAAATAAATAATCATTTTATGGTACATTTTATAGTACCATACTGTGCTCTCATTTCCCATCCCCACTTCCCCATATTTAAAAAAGTCAGTGCAGGCTCATTAAACCCTAGCTTTGTCTTCCTCCTTGTTTTCTTTGTTGCCCAGCCCTGTTATGTTACTTATCGGTATATTGTGCATGGAAAAGGGAATTGCATTGCAGAGGTTTTCTAGAAGTACCCTGCAGAAGCTGCAATCAGAAACGATGGAAATTAGCGTATTGGTTCTCCCTCTGGTGGACTGAGAAAGGAATTCAACTGAGAAGAAATTGAAAGCCTACCTGTGTTGATCACCACCGTTCACCACTTTGATAATATGGTTTAATAGCTACTGGAATTACGGATGCGGGGGTGCTATTGTACCCTGTGGGTTAAAGAGATTTCCATCATACATGGGGTTTACAGTTTGGTTTAATGGCTCTCAGTTCCCCCCATCTCGCACACAAACACATTGTATACAAATTGTTCCAGGACCCTTACATGGTTTATCATTTAAAGCACACACACTGTAGAATACAATGGGGAGGGGAATGTGCAGTCCCAATATTTGAGCTGGTTTGTAGAACAGCAGCCAGTGGGAAGCTTTTGAAACTGTTTAGCCTGCTTATTAAAGATTTGGTTTGATGAGAGTTAAGATCCATTCGACAGGCTGCATTTTCATCACTGTACCAGGATATTGCTTTAAAAAATCTTCTTGCAAAGCTCTGTGGCATTTAAATCAATTCCACAAAAAGATCCTTTGTAAAGGTGGTATTACTCTTAGTCTAATAAATAAATAATCACTCCAAATACTTCAGTGTGGCTAGTGTAAACATAGTTTTGACTAATTACTATAAAGTACTGTTATTTTTTAAAAGGAGTTCAATGGCTGATTTGCTATAATAATTGAATAATACAACTTGCACTTGTGACTGGGTAATATTTACTTATACGTAATTAATTATGATTGATTTTTATCAGCTTTATGTTTAACTCTCATTGTGTATTGAATTAGCCATTTTGGTTGCTATCAGTCTGGTTTGACATAAGTAACTTGCTTCATTTCTTAGTTGGCATGATTAGGAAAAATGGAAAGTTAAATTGTCTTAACATTCTGTATTCTGGAATCAGGATGGCTAGCTAAGATCAGCAAGAACATCCTGGAATTAGCACACAAACTTAAAGGCAAGGTAAAGATCAAATTATGCATGAACAATGTATGGACAGAGCATGCAGTACAGGGATCGGTTCCTACAACATACCCAAGCCAATCTCAAACATGTGATGCTGTGTACAATAAATACAATGTCATGTATAAATCTATATAAAGGAAGAAGTTTTCTGTGTAACTTTGGATGTGTAGAACTTCCTATGTCCACTTGTTACACTTGCGCCTGATCAACTCAATGTGGCTTTGCTGTATGCATATAAAGACAGCTGTGTGACAAAATCTGGAGACAAACTGAGTCCCTCAGAAGCTGAGTAGAAAGATGTTTCAGAAGGAATCCCAACAATTGCTTATAATTGTTCAGTACCCTGACCAGGGGAGGTACTTCTTCACACAACACAGAGTCAACCTATGGAACATGCTGCTGAGGGAAGTTGTGAAGGCCAAAAGTAAGGGTTCAAAAAAGAATTGCTATTAGCCAACATGGATATGGACGCAACCCCATGCGCTGAGTGTCCTTAACCCTTTCAGTGCCAGAAGTGATGACTGGATGACGGGATGGATGGATCACTCGATAATTGCCTGTTCTGTGCATTGCCTCTAAAGAATCTGGCACTGGCTACTGTCAGAAGACAGGATACTGGGCAAACCTGACCAATTAATCTGACCCATCAGTGCCATTCTTGTGGTCTTGAGCACTTTTGTGGAGATTGCTTGATGCTCAGCCTCTGTGGGTTTAGAAGCACATAGGATCTGGGGTTTGGATTCAAACACAGCAGCTTGGAGAGCGTCCAGCAGGGGGAGCTTGAACAGCTGTCTGACAATTCTAAAATCCACACAAGAGATTCTATGTGAGTGAAATTCTTTTCAAAACAGGTATGTCATATCATGTGTGCATCTTTTGGGAACAGTTTTAGTTTTAGTTTTCTAGCTACAACTGATGTACATGCTAAATGAAATCAACAAAACAAAGGGACATTTTAAAGTTGAAAGCACATTGTATTCAGAAAAGCATTTAAATATTGTGTCTCTACAAAGAAAGCTAAATCCTCACCTTTCTCCATGGGCAAATCCAGTTGTTCACACAGGAGTTATGTGTACTGAAGGAGAAGGGTGCAGAAATATAGCTCCTTATTGCAACACTGATTTTAAAAGTTTGTTTGGGGAGTATATCTACCAGACATTTTGGTTATCGTAACATAGCTCTTACCTCACTATTCTCACCCTCTCCCCACTTTCAGTGAAAGATAAAATCTTGTTACTCCTGTTTACAGTAAGATGTAGATGTGAGATCATAATGTCTATTCCACTGCAGTGAACATGAGCTCCGGATGCCTGGGACCAGAAGAGTTCTAGCTAGCCATGTATGAGCCATTTTCCTTTTCATGCACCAAACTAGAGCATGCACATACAAACTAGGAAATACAAACAGGGTGGCGAGCCAAATAAAATGATCTGTCTTCACCTTATTCCTCTGCATTCAGCTGTACCTTCTTCCGCCTCCCAAGGGTCGCCTGTCAGCTAGCAGGATGGCATTGAAGCAGTGAAATGAGGCAGCTTTCTGACAATGCAGGCTGAGGCTCTCAAGGTGTGTCTAGACTATAGGGTTTTTTCTAGAAAAAAAATAGCCTTTTTTCAAAAAAACTTCCTCTGTGTCTAGACTGCAGCCGTGTTCTTTTGAAAGTAAATCGAAAGACCGTGGCAGTTTTTATTGTGGTAAACCTCATCCTATGAGGAATAACGCCTTTTTTTGAAAGTACTCTTTCGAAAACAGGCTCTATTGAATGCAAATGAAGCCATGATTTAAATAATCGTGGCTTCATTTAAATTTAAATGGCTGCCCCGCTCTGCCGATCAGCTTGTAGTCTAGACACTCTCTTTTGAAAGAGGCTTGTAGTCTAGATGTAGCCTCAGGGAGGGCTGGAGTTTCAGCTACTGGAGAAATTAAAACTCCACTTCCAAAGAAAAGAGACCCCTCCCCCCAATCACTGAATCATCAGTGTGAACACATCCTTCATAAAGGATCAGTCCATTCACAGCTTGAGTGGCATCAAAACTGCATGTGAGAGGTGCTGTAAGTGTGGGATATTCCTTACCTAGCTGAAGTTGTGCCCATTCCACTTGGGCCAGAACAGTTTATCTGCCATGCACTGCACTTCACCTACCACTGAGGGTACGTCTAGACTACATGGCTCCGTCGACGGAGCCATGTAGATTTGTTTGTTCGGCAAAAGGAAATGAAGCCGCGATTTAAATAATTATGGCTTCATTTAAATTTAAATGGCTGCCCCGCTCTGCCGATCAGCTGTTTGTCGGCAGATTGGGGCAGTCTGGACGCTCCCCTGTCGACATGAAAGACCTTTATCGACCTCCCCGTTAAACCACATCCTACGAAGCATAACAAGGAGGTCAATAAAGGGCTTTCAGGTCGGTGCGGGAGTGTCCAGACTAGCGCGCTGAGCTTACAAACAACTGTTTGTCGGCTCAGTGCGGCAGCCATTTAAATTTAAATGAAGCCGTGATTATTTAAATTGTGGCTTCATTTCTCTCTGCCGATCAGCCTCATCTACATGGCTCCATCGATGGAGCCATGTAGTTTAGACACAGCCTGAGACTGCTTAAGAGAGGCACCTACTGTTTTGTACTCCTCCTTTCAATTCTGGACATTACAGTACCTCCTGGATGATGGAGGTGTTTGGAGTCTGGATAGGGCCTCAATATCATGGAAGGAGAAGCCCTGGGATCCTTCATGGCCACAGATGGTGAGGACCTTGGATTTTCTAACCCCTTTGTGAGAGGGCACCTCCAACAGCCCTCCCCCCACCCTTTGCTGCCCTGCAGCTTCATTGCCTTAATGCACTAGCTCAGAGAGAGCCATGCCATTAGACTTGTCAGCACCTCAGTTTTCCCCCACCAGAGCCCTGCTCAGTTTATGGGAAAAGACCAGAACACCATCCCAATGCCATAAGGCTGTGGCATAGTTCAGTGCTGTCTAGGCCTCTTAGTGCTCCTCAGGGTGGAAGCTCTCCCGCAGGGCCTCCTGGATACTGACAGCCCCCTGATGGACCTCCCGGATGTCAGCCTGCAGAAAGTGCAGCCAGGCTCGCAGCCACGCGTCCAAGAGAAGCACCAGAGTGCCATGGGGCAGCTCTGGCTCTATGTTGCAGAGTGCTGTGGTGTTCCGAGTGAGGGCAATCAAAGCATGCAGAGACAAAATGCTTTGCTGTACCTCATCGAGGTAGACAAGCAAGCAGGGAAACCTAAGAACTGGCTGTCCGGGGGGGTCCCTTTAAGCACAGACCTCAGATAGCCTCAGGCAGCAGCCCCACACAGTAAGTCCTGACCTGGTGCCCTGCAGGAACTGGTTCCGGCCGACCTTAAATGCGATTCAGAGTCCACTCAGTGTGGACGCGCTATTTCAAAATAGCAAAATGCTATTTCGAAATGGATTTTGTGTGTAGACATGTTATTTCAAAATAAACTATTTTGAAATAACTATTTCGAAATAAGATATTTTGAAATAACACTGTAGTGTAGACATACCCTTTCAAAATATTTTTTTTCAAAAGTTCTCTTCCGGAAATCTTCTAGATTCTGCATTCTAGATGTAGCCTGATTAGGAAAACTCTGGTCCTTTTGTTCTCTTTTAAGACCAAACAAATAAGTCACACACAATCATGTATTTATTTGATCGTACTGCTTCACTGCAATTATTGTCTCTGCGCAGTTCCTGATTCTCTCTAATGTTTCAGTTGTTCTCAAACACTTGGGGTATGTCTACACTACAAAGTTAATTCGAACTAACATATGTTAGTTCGAATTAACTTTGATAGGCGCTACATATGCAAACCGCTAGTTCAAACTTAATTCGAACTAGCGGTGTGCTTAATTCGAACTAGGTAAACCTCATTCTACGAGGACTAACGCCTAGTTCGAATTAGCTAGTTCGAATTAAGGGCTGTGTAGCCACTTAATTTGAACTAGTGGGAGGCTAGCCCTCCCCAGCTTTCCCTGGTGGCCACTCTGGGTACCACCAGGGAAACTCTTCTGCCCCCCTCCCGGCCCCGGAGCCCTGCACCTGGCACGGCTCGAGCCAGCCACCCGCTGCCACTCAGCCCTCCGCCTCTTCCCGGGACCAGGCTGGTGGCTCCCGGGAGCCTGCCCAGGTCCGCAAGAGGCGGGCGCCTGCCTGGTCTACTGCAAACATCATGGACCTCATCCACGACCTCCGCACTAGGCACAGGAAACTGGCTGTCTAGGGCAGGAGAGCTGCCAGCCTGGCCACCCAGGAGCAGGTTGGCATGAAAATCAAGGTGGTCCACTGAGACCCTTGACCCTGAGCTTAGAATGGCTGTACTGGGTCAGACCAAAGGTCCATGTAGCCCAGTAGCCAGTCTCTTTAGCCTCTCTTCATATGGGACCTGTTCCAAACTCCTGATCAGTTTAGTTGCCCTCCCCTCTCCCACCCTCTCTCTTCCCCTCTCCCACCTTCTTTTCCCAGTCTCCCCCAGTTTTGTTCAATAAAGAGAGTTTCTATTTTTGAACACACGTGTCCTTTATTTTGTACATCAGGAAGGGGGGCTAGTGAGGGGTAAGTGGAAGGAGGTGAGGGAGGAATGGGGTACGAGCCCCCAATGGGGAGGACTGGGCTGGCTCTGCGGGCTCCTCAGGGTGGAAACTCTCCTGAAGCCCCTTGATTGACCCCCCCTCCGGATGGCAGGCTGCGGCAAGTGCAGCCGGTCTGATGGCCGAGTGCTGTGATGTGCCCAGTGTGGGCACTCAGGGCACTCCAAGCCAGGACTGCTTTGCAAGCGGGGAACCCCTGAGAACTGTCTGTCCGGGGTGGGGGTCGGGTCCCTTTAAGCACAGCCCTCGGCTAGCCTGAGGCAGCAGCTCCACACTCTAAGTCCTAATCTGATGCCCTGCTGGCACTGCTTCCGGCCAGCCTTAACCTCAGTTCAGGGTCCACTGAGTGTGGACATGCTAGTTCGAATTAGCAAAATGCTAATTCGAACTAGTTTTTAAGTCTAGATGCACTAATTCAAATTAGCTTAGTTCGAATTAACTAATTCAAACTAAGTTAGTTCGAATTAGTGCTGTAGTGTAGACGTACCCTTGCTGAATAATGACTCTGGGCACATTGACTGATCACAATAAAGTACTCTCAAATGAGCTACAGACCAACAATTGTTCAAAGGGGCTGGTTAGGGACAGGACATCAGCCTTACAGGAGATGGGTGTGGTAGTGACATCACAAAGTCCTGTTGCAGAACCTCAGCCCATTGAGGAAAGGTGGTGGGGAAGTGGTGCCCTCACAGAAAGTCTGTGATATCAGCAAGGCCAGACACTCTGCTGAAACTCACCAAATCCTCTGAGATTGGCCCCAGCTGGAGGGTGAGTCTGTCTCTCTCCTTCTTCCCCTTCTCCATTTAGGATCAACCCTCCTCCCCAGGCACCAAGGATACTCCACCCACCCTAGGGAGCCCTGCTATTCTGTGGGGCCAGAGATTCAACCCAATGGTAATGGAAGAACACAGCCACCAAAACCAGACAGGGAAATCAGTCAGTGAGAAGCTGCTAAGGAACAGCTGTCCTAGGGAGATAGAGGGAATGCAAGCAGGTGCTCCTCTTACAATAGGGAGGGAGAGGGTCTGGCACTGGATGTCACAAGAGAGGAAGATGAGCCCATTCCAGAGTGCCAGTTGCCATTAATCCTCCCTGATTCCTGGAGGCATCTAAGTCTCTAACATGCCTTTGTTCTCTTGAGACAGGAGGACATCCGCAACCACTCCATCTGATCCTGTCACCAAGTACCCAAGGCTCTGCAGGGACTATGCCTTTTAGAGTGCCTTGGGTAGGATGTAAAAACCCACACTAGGCCAGGAAGGGTGAGAAAGCAGGAATGGACTGCTGGCCTGGCATCCCACCCCAACACTGCTGCAGAACCCGCTCCAGTTGGAGGCGGTGTTTCAAAGGGAGCCTGTCATGGGATGTATGTTCCCATGCACTAGCTCGGAAACCAAAGGGTTAATCCAGGCACTGCCAGCTACTGCTGATTGGCAGGATAACAGCAGCTGGGAGGATCAAAGGGCAAGGAAGCAGACTGGGGGCTTCTAAAGAGGAGTGAGCGCAGGCAAGACAAAGGAACTCCAGTCAGCGGACTGCTAGAGAGCATTCCAGGCACAGCCCTCTAGCAAGGGACAAAGAGGCCAACAGACCAAAACCCCTGGCAGGCCTGAGAACTAAGTGAATTTCCAGAGTCCACAAGGAGTGGACTGAGAACCACATAGAGCTAAGTGAACTGGGACTACATTCTCCTCCTGTTTGGCTGGGGTCTGCACCTGTGCACTGATGCACCACCTCCCAGAGCCAGATAGCCCCAAAAGGGGAGAGAGAACAGACGCTCTCTGGGGAGATGCTGAGGAAGGGTGCAGCAGGAGTCCTGGCTGAAGGAGAGATTCTGCTAGTAACAGCTGTCCCAGGCCTGAGAGCAGGGGCCAGCCTTTGCCTAAAACTATAGACCACATCACGCTAACATCTGGATGATCCTGGGTGAGGCATGTGGGAGAGGAAGGACCCAGGCTCTCACACTAACCACCCATTTCATGGATGGGATCGAGGCCCCTTTTTTGCTCCATTGGGGAGGAGGAGAGGGGAGAGGCATGATAAGCCCTGAGCCATTCACAGGAACCAGAGGTGGGATGCAGACTCTTTCCTTTGTGGAGTGTTGGACTGTACATTGTGTTGCTCTCTATCTGGAACTCTATTGGTGAACTGCCCCAAGGTCCAAAGCCTCAGATCCCCATCACTCAGCTTGGTGGAGCCCACAGCTCCTCTTATCCCCAATGGAGCTGCTATCTGGAAGGCAGCCCCACAGCATCCTAGATCTCCATAAGACATGGCAGGCTCAGGAACAATCAACGTGGTATAATGCATGGTCTGTCAGAGGGAAAACTTGGAGCCCCAGCAGGCTTCGTTGTGGGAGAACCTGCTGTAATCTCCGGCCAACTGGCAAGGATCGTTCATGGCTACAAACAGGACAAAGGCAGTTGATGAAATCTGCCATCCAGGGAAAAGAAATGAGACAAAGGCTGTCCCATGTGCACCTACTGAAGACTTGAAAAGATGAAGAGAGCCTCCTTCTCATGCCTCGTGATGCTGGAAAGAAAAGAAACAGCAAATACAATGAATTGCAGACCTCCCCGTGGTGTTCCTAGCATCGCCAGAACATTCCAATGGAGACAACCATCCAGTGCAGACCACTGCGGGGAAAGAGGTCCCTATGAATCTGACTATTGCCCTATCACTTTCACAGCTGTGAAAAATGTGTCACTGATTATGAAATCTGCTCTGCACTGTGAAATCTAATCTCCCCATGCTGGTAGGAGCCTGGGACACCCAGCTGATAGTCTGGCCAGGCAGGGGAGGGACAGGAGTTGTCCTTCCTCTACACAGTAACTCTTAGGGAGATCAGAGCCATCATGAGAGGCAGTGCAGAAATGAGGGTGTAACCTACTCTAGCCCTGCCCTGAAGTGACCCACTCCCTACATCAACGTTGCAAACTCCCCCCTCCCCTCCCGCACACACCATGCATGATCTTATTTTGGGTCAGGTCTGTGAAGATGAAGGGCCGCAGAAGGGAAAGTACAATGAGAGGGGAAACATGTAAATGGCTGATGGGTGGGCAGCAGAGGTGACTGGTAACCAGCCACTGCCTGCTCACACTCACCAGCCACTGCAGAGAGCAGCCAGGCTGGCTGGAAATGGGACAGGAGGTGAAGGGGATTGCTGGCCAAAAGGCAGCACTGCAGCAGGGACTGCACTGATGGACCAGCAGGGGGAGTGGCTGGCCCAACACCCTGCAGCTGTGTCCAGACACCAGCCTAGGACTCCCGACTCCATCATCAACCACTGGTCCCCCATCCATCCACCCACACTCACCACTGGTGGGTGACTGGCTGGTGTGGAAGAATGCTGTACTGTTGGGAGGGGAAGAGACAGAAAATACGAGACAATTGGCCCATTTTTTAAAAAAATAGGAACACCTGCAGGAAGGCTTAAATATGGGACTGTCTCTAAAAACAGGACATCTGGCCACCCTGCACTAATGAAAGTAACAAAGACAACCCTATACAATAGGAAACCTGCATTTGCAGAGAACAAGTAGAGAAACAAGAGTGGTCCCCCCCACCCTCATGTGCCTCGGGCTCCCTGGGGCACTGTAGCCCAGCACTTCCTACTCCTCTCCCTCCCAGAACTTTCATAGTGCCATGAATTGGCTGAGTCTCAATCTGCCCCCGCTTCCCCACCCCCAGAGTGTGAACAGCTGAGAACAGAGGTGACAGAGCATGAATCAGTGGATTCATAGTGCTACCAAGTGCTGGGAGGGAGCAGACAGGGCTACACAGGCTGCAGGTGTAACCCCAGTGGGCTGAAGGTTGCCCACCACTGGCATAGGGGGACCAAAAATAGAAAACCCCTTTAGTGGGGAATGAAATGCTGAGCTGTGATGTGATGCACCTTAATAGAGCTAATTGATAAGCCTGATGGCAGCCCAATCAATGCTGCTCACTCAGATGCTGTGGAGAGTCAGTCCTCAGGCATGCAGCAGCAACCTATCAGAAAACAGAACTGGGGTCATTGGGTGGGCCCTGACTTCAGGTGGGCAGGCAGTGAGGGGCCAACTCCCTCCAGCTGGCCTTGGGAAATGGAGGGATAGATATACTGGCCAGAGGCCACAGCCATTTGGCACATGTAGCTTGCCCCACTTTGCGGTGTGAGGTGCTCCGGCTGGGGAGGGAGATCATGGGATTGTCTTGCTACTCCATTCCATGCTCCCAGTGGGGAGGAGGATCAGGGTGCAGGGGCAGACCCTGTTATGCTTGCCACTCCAGGTGCTCTGCGTGGGGTCAGGAAGTGCGAGCTTGCCCTGTGCCAATTGTTGCTTCCCTGCTTTGCCCGCCTACTCTGCTGCTCCCAGCAGGAAGGAGAATTTGGGATGGAGCTTGACTCACTCTGATCACCCCATGCTTCCAGCAGGGATTGGGGTGCTGGGGCATGTCCTGGCTCCAATGCTCCAGTCTAGCAGGATCAGGGGCTTACACTCTCCGAACTCTACTCCCTGGCAGGAACACTGGGCAAGCAAAGCAGGGCTAGCTCCTGACTCCATTCTCCAGCTGTGCTGGAGCACCGGGTAAAGGGAGGCAAGCCCCCATGTCTGGAAATACGTAGAACAGGCCCTTTGTTCAAGGAAGGAAAAACATAGCTTCCAAGCACAGGCGACTTAGTCCTCCTTTTGAGCAGAACAAGGGACACGTTTTTTTGTTGGATGTGAGAAATGGGGACTTCTGCAGGATGGCCCTAGTTCTGGATTATCCCATGCAGAATTTGTGAGTGCAAGTTCCATCTGTAGTCCTGGAAGAAGCACCCTGGTAAGCATATTGGCTGTGAAATTCTGGACTGTGGGAAGATAAATGGCTGAGATCTAAATCTGATGGGCTATATGCCAGTTCTATAATGTAAAAGCTTCAGTGTACAGGGGAGGAGTATATTGCTCTTCCCTGATTGTTATGGAACATTCAAGTCACATTGGGCATTATAAGTCTGATTGATTTGCCCTTGATGAAAAATAGAACTGAAGCCAGGCATTTCTGGCTGCCCTGAGTTCCAACAAATTGAGGTTTCCTGCGGTGAGGATCTGGCCTGAGTTGTGAGTGTATTGACGTGTGCCCCACCCCCAATAGTTATTCAGCCATTGTCAAAGTTATTGTTGGAGCTGGGTGAATGAAGGGGATGCCCACACAGATGCTGCATTGCTCTTTCCACCAATCCGGTGAGTTCTTTCTCTGGAGGGAAACCTGTTTGTCCAAGTGTCTCTGGTAGAGAAATAACTCCTGAATTTTGCATGCTTGTTCACAAAGAGGCAAACTGCCAAATGACCCAGGAGCTACAAACGGTTCCTTATTGTAGCATGAGGGCTTCATTGAATTGTCCTGACTATATTCAACAAAGTTATGAATGTGCTTGTGGAAATGAAGGCCCTGACTGCCAACAAAACCAAATATGCTCTATGAATTGTACTCCCTGTAGAGGTGCTAACTTTGACTTCTTTATATTTAGCTACAGACCCAACTCCTAGAAGAGGGAGAGAGTTGTCTGGATTGATGTTAGTACAACTTAGTAAGATTGGAGGAGCCAGTCATCAAGAAATGGAAAGACTAAAATTGCTTCTCACTGAAGGTAAGCAGCCACTACTGCTAAAACCTTCAGGAGAACCATGGGGGATGACGAAAGGCCGAAGGAAAATACACAGCATTGAAAATGATCCTGGCCCATGGCGAAACAGATGTGTGTGTGTGTGTGTGTGTGTGTGTGTGGACTGTATCGTTATGTGGAAATTGATTTTTGGCTCTCATACTACACACTGCCTATTCCCTGCCTCCTAGAGATGGGATTACACTGCCAGACTCACATCTGGAACTTTTTGTTCAGCTGTCTTGGAGTTAAAATTGGTCTCCGACCTCCATCCATCTTTGGCATGAGAAAATAAAAAATCCTTTCCCTCCGGGACGGGATGGAACCAGTTCTACTGCTCCTGAACAAAAGACAGAGTGTACTTCTTGTCTCACTATAGTCACACACAGACCTGCCAACTTCCTAATGTGCTGGCACCCCATTCTGCCCCAGACTGCACCCCCATTCCACTCCTTTCCATTTTGCCGCCTCCTCCATGCATGCCCCACCCACACTCCTCTCTTCTTCGTCCCCAATATCTCCAGAACGTTCTTAAACAGCTGATCACCGGAGCATGGGAGGTGTGTGGGGCAAAGAAAGACACTGAGGGGCAGGTCCACAGTGGGCAGTAAGCACAAGGGAAGGGGGAAGGAGTGGATCAGGGGTCTGTTAGAGGGTGCTGGGCACCCATGTTTTTTCTTGTGGTCTCATGAAAAGGTCCCTGAAAATGGACAGGAAATGAAGAGTGATGTGAAGTGGATGATGTAGCCTGATAGTATAGCCTCCACAACCCATTTGTCCATTACAATAAGCCATAAGTCCTGTTGGAAATTGAATTGTTCATCTCCAAAAGGAAGCAGCAAGCAAACTGGAGGGGAGGGAGGAATAGGGCTTTTGACAGTGAGGGTGTGTCCAGACTACAGGGTTTTTTCGAAAAAAGTAGCCTTTTTTTTCAAAAAAAAGTCTCCCACGTCTAGACTGCTGCTGTGTTCTTTCGAAAGTAAATTGAAAGAACGTGGCAGTTTTCTTGACCACAGAAAACCTCGTTTTACGAGGAATAACGCCTTTTTTCGAAAGTGCTCTTTCAAAAAAAGGTGCTATGTAATGCAAACTGTGCTTTTTCGAAAGAGAGCATCCAGACTGCCTGCGTGTTCTCTTCTGAAAAAGCGGCTTGCTTTTTCGAAAGTACTGTTTGTAGTCTAGATGCTCTTTTTTTGACAGTATCTTTTGACAAAGCCTCTTTTGAAAGAGGCTTGCAGTCTAGATGTAGCCTGATTGGGTACTACTAGCTGAAAGAGGGTGGGAAGCTCTTTTTCTCTGGAATCTATTTTTCAGTGGGTTTAGTGATTCTGTAAACCCCAGAGAAGTGAGCTGACTGCAATTTCTGCAGTTTGAGACCTGCTAACTCTCCTCTTGTTTGTAGAGGCATCTATACCCAGAGCCTTCAATAGGGCCATGGAAGACTTCCATGTGGGCAGGGACTTGACTGGAGCTCCCCCAAAACAGCTTCTAATAATCAAACAAGAAGTCTTCAGAATACTGAGCCACTTTGTCTAGCAGCCCATCTCCAATTGTGCCAGTCTCTTATCACAATCAGGATTTAAGATTCAGTGGAAGGAGACCAAAAAAAAAAAAAGTGTGTGCAGGCAGCCTGAGATTTTAGGAACATAAATTTTAAATTGAAAGGGACCTTCCCAGTGTTCCTTCTAAGATTTCCCATCTGTAAGCAGAGTGAGTTTTGTCTTGTGTACCTACGTTGATATCATTTGCACTGATTCAGCTGTGTGCCACTGTGACACCCACCAGCTGCTAATACACACAAACATTAAAATTATACAACCCTCTCCCCTAAACAAAGGGATAATTAACAAAGTGCATGACCCTGCGGTACAGGAATCAGGGTAGAGAATGGGAGGGATAGGGAGGATTCAGGCCAGTGGATTCAGGGCAAGGGGTAGCTCAGGATGGAAGACTGAGAGGTTGGGCAGGTGGCAGCTCCGTGCTGGGAGGAGACTAGAGCTGGGATGTCTATTCCTCTGGCAGTCCCTTGCAAGGGGTGGGCCCAAGACTGGGTTGCTTGCCCCCCCCCCCCCCGAAAGCTGCTTACTTGGGGGAGTAAGCAGAGCTGAGTGCTGTCCGACCCCTGGCCAGCCGGCAGCTATTTATGGGAGGAAGGGCTGGGGCTGGACTGGCCAGATCCCTCGACCCATGGGCGAGAAGGGAGTTGGGGCTGCACTGCCCAGCATGCCCAGTTGGTTGACGAACAGCTTCTAGGGTAAGGACCCCAGGGCTGCTGGCTGGCAGCCCTCCACCTGGACAGTGCTGCCACCACCACCCACAATGCAGCAGCTCCAGCTCCAATTCAGGGCCAACCGAACAGCTGCCCCCGCCACATGGTAGCTCTGGTCCTGGCCGGGGCTGCTCAAGCAGCCACCTCTGGCCACGCAGCCCCACCAGCCAGGCCATGGTGTCCTGCCCAGACACCAGAGCCAGTGAAGTTGTCATAGGGCCCCACTCGACTGCCACCACCACCGCTCACCTTCCAGTTCAGCAGGCAAGTGAGGGCTGGGGAGTGCTGCTGTGTGGCTCTGCAGGCAAGGTGGGTGGGTCTAAAATTTGCTGTGCATGGCTGTGCAGATGCACAGGCTTAGATTCCTGGACCCTCCACACTAGTGCAGGCAATCCCATATTTATCAAACTATCTTAAAATTCATTAGTTTGCTTACCCCTTGTACTAACCTGATGCAAGTCATTTTAGCTTGTGAAACCTGACATGCATGAGAAGTTTTAGCTGTTGGCATGTCCGCTCCTGTGCTTTTTTTAATGCTTTGTCTCTAGTAGAACTAGTATTGCCACAGGTAGTTTTTATATTGTGTAGTGTTTATCAACATCAGTCTTGAATTGTGGGCACCAGAACTAGACAATATTGCACAGCAGTTGCACCAGTATCAAATAGAGGTAATCATCTTGAGTAGGACTAGAGAGGTTCTATGTGTTCCCTGCCTCAAAGGAGCCTGAATCAGTTCTGGATGCTAACACACACCCCCTTTCTTCCCCCCCCCCAACACATGGAGTCTTTTTCCCCAGTTGCTTCTCTTTCACTCATTTCTAGTTTCTGTTATTCCTTATCTATATCCCCCCTTCCCTTTATTTCCTCTCTGCTCTTTCCATCCATTCATCTACCCAACTACTTGCTCTTGAAAATGTAGTAAAGCCTCAGCCAGTTTTTATTTATAGTCCTTATCCCTAAAAGTAGTAGCAGAGCACTACTAGTCTCTTCTGTTCTGTTAAGATAATTCAAGCTGTTGGGATATTGTAAGGTCAGAAGTAGTGTAATCCCAGTTTCATCTACAGCAGTGCTTCTTAAACATTCACAATATGGGCCACTGAAGACTAATCCCTTCATAGATCGTAACTGGTCAACAGGATAGAAACTCTGTGGCAACTTATGTGTAGGACTACATGAAAAGTCTTAGTACAGACTATAGCAACACTGAAAACAACTTCACTAATATAGTTCATATACTGGCATAAATTAGTAAAAATGTTTTTCACTTGGATAAATAGTATGGTGCCGTTTTGTTCAACGGTGACTGCTGAAGCTAGGTACATACAAAGACTTTAATTGGTATTTGCCTAGAAGCTTACGTATAGTTCTCTCTACTGGCCTGTGGGGGAATTCGTTTGGTCCCATAATCTTGCTCCATGGCTATTTTAATTCTTTCTCCAATTGACTGAGGCAGGGATGACCACAAAGAATGGGCTGGTTACAACTTTTGCATAAATCTAGTGACTCTAGCCTCTCACTTGAGGTTCAAATTTTGATTGGAACAAGTGAAATAGACTTTTGTATAGTTGTTTGCCCACACTATATACCCAGAAAAGTTTCATATTCTCCAATTTAATATGTATTTGAAAAGTTAGTTACATTTTTGGCAGGGAGAAAGGGAGTGGGGTAAGGGACAGCAGTAAGTGTGGGAAGCTATGACATTTCAGTTCAGAGTGAATGGTTATAACCAAAGTTACATAACCTTGTGAAACAGGGTTTATAACAAAAACATTGGCATAATTCTAACTACAGTGGAACCAGGAGGCATCAGTTAACCTATCTGGATCCTCTTCCATGCTCAATACAAACCAAGTCACATGCTTATTTTATGTTCCATTTCATGATCAGAAACAAACTGCTGCTTTACTGTAATTTTTGTAAGTGATTTACAATATGACAGTGTTATAAAAAGATATATGCGATCTGAAGAAAAACCAGAGTACTTCTCCAAAGTATCCCATTCAGAGTTTAAGACTAATTAGATGTGCTTCAACAAACAACAAAAATGAAGTAGATCACGCAAACAAAACATTAGTACATTGATGTAATAAAATGTATTCTGTCAATCTTTGAAGGTAGAAAGTGTTTTGGAGATGGTTTCTAAATCTTAGTTTTATCAGATCAATACTTTGGATTATCTTTGTTACATCACACCCTGGCTGTTGTGAACAGTCAAGTGTTAATTTTGGTGCTATTATAGTAGAAAAACCTGTGATCATTTCTGTGATGCCGTTGCTACTTTGAAGTACCCGTAAAAACATCATAATCATAATACAGTATTCTCACACAGTGTATTTCAAGCTACTCTAACTTCTATTCATAATATTGAAACAGTATTTTTGAAGGAGGTGAGCTTCACACTTCATGAGGGGACTGTAGAGAAACTGATTACAAGTGCTGTAGCTCCTAATCATCCAAAATATGAGCTAATCATAACCTAAGCAGCCTAAGGTGCATATTAAAATACTGTAATAGATTATGTTGTACTGTCAATGTTCAGTGAGATCAGAATACAATTACATTTAAAACTGCAGTATGAAGGTTCAGGAAGAGGAGATTTAACATTTCCTTTCATTTAAGTGGGCATACACACAAACTTTCCTTTTGTACATATAGCCAGAAGATGAGAAACTTTGTTACCTGTTAACCATACTCAAGTTTCCAGTTCAGCACAAATTATGACTAAGAGTTTTGAGAGGTAAAAAATTAATGTGTCTTATAACTTTCCTCTTTACACATTTTGGATGGTTTAGCTCAGTTGCGGTAATTAATGTCGGGAAAGCAAAAGTAGTCACACAAATCTATTATAAAAGCACCTACCAATAGATATTTCCTTAGCAACACACAAACATTTAATGCCATTTTTGACAGTGGAAAACTTGCATAAAACAGTGATTTTTACTAGATTTGAAAAAACAAGGTCTATTTAGAGATATTTTCATGTTTGGCATAAATTTTTTTCACCTTCTTACATCCTTAGATGTGACAAACTGGAGCTCCCTATATTAATACTATCTGAAAGTATTAATTTGTTCCACCTTTTACTGGTTAAAAAAATGTCATTTTCTGTAATTAATTGTGAATATTCTACTGTTGATAAATGCAAATTAGACACTGATAATTATGGAAAAAACTTTTCATGAACACCACATTCATTAGCCATGCTGCCATTTAATTTATGACTTAGGTACAAAAATACCCTGTAACTCCATTTTGAACACCAAATTTTAGAAAATATTGATATTTTATATAAATCTATATTTGCTAATTAAAGATGCAACTCAATTTTTTAATTTATTCCAATTAAATTATTCAGCTGTTTAGTTAAGTTCCATCAGTCATGGACTGCTTGATGTTTTCATAGCACTGTATAAACATCTCCTGAAGGAGAAAGACTGTGCTGTGGTGAAATCTGATGGGAAGATTTGTTATATGTAATCATAATATGGAAAGCAAGGATTTTCAAGACAATTTTTAAACTTTCAGAAGGTGATAAAACTAGTTAAATATTTTATATAAAGGATCAAGATACATTCTGTAGTTATTCCAACATTCAAAAGGAAACCAAAAAGTCTTATGTAAAACTAAAATTGCTTTTTTTGAAAAATAAAACCAGAGTTTAGCTTAAAAAAAGTGTCAAAAGTACTTTGTTCAATGTATTTTACTAAGCACCTGAAAACTAATGTTGAAATATTAGTCTTTTGTAAATAATCTGAGAGTAGATTAGCTCCAATTGTGAAATACTGAATTAGCCAAATATTTCATAAATAATTACCAAAAACAGCAATTATTTATTTCACTGATACTATTTATTCCACTAATATCCCATCCAATAAGGATTCTACTAAGCTTCAATATTCTGTAGCATTTTCAATTAGACTAGTTTCAGTATTCCAAAAATTTGCATGTGTGAAAACGGTAGGCTTAATATTGAAAGAGAAAGATCAGGGTTAATGTTATTAGACAAATATTTCCTGGTATTAATCAAAATGGGCAATTCTAAAACCATTAGATTTGGCCTGACAACAGGTCTTCCGATAACTGTATCAACATAAAAACAGGTTGTGCAACTAGCAAGCCACTTCTGCATTTCAAGCCATTGTATTCTGCAGAAAAATATGTTCATGGAAGAATGAGGGTCAGCAACACGACCTTCTCTTAAAACTGAAGCTCCCTAAAGATTAGATACATGAAAGAATGTCTTATGAAGAATCAAACATCCAAAAGAATACTGCAGGCATCAATGCACCTTATTTCCAATGACAAACCGTGCTAATTATATTGGCCCTGCCACTCTCCAAACACCTACTTCATAACCTGTTGCCATGGCAAAATAAAATGTTAATACCATACACAAAGTCTAAGAAATATATTAATTTCACATTCTTACTTGGAATGCATTGGCCAAGTATGAATGTTTATAAAGAAACCAAGTATCTTTATACAATATATTATTTATATAATGGCTGAGTATATAAATTCTTATAGTAGATTTAGAAGGCAACATAATTTAAAGTGGTCAAAATGTTGCAAATTTCAATCAATTTAATTTTTTTCCCAGTTTAAAAACTAGTTATATTTTTCACTGTATCAGACAGACAAGCAACATCTCTAAATATTTAAAGACAAATCTCATAGTAAACTGTACAAGGTTTCCATTTAAAATATTTCCCACTCAAAAGGCACTAAGTGGTTTAAGTGTGCAGGTGACTTCTTGGAAGAAACAGTGCTAACAGAGCCAGCTTGACTAGCTCTGCATTTTGTAACGTTCTACAAAGTATTGCTATAAACTGTATGTATGACTGAACGTAATAAAGAGCTGAATGCAGTCAGTCCACAGAATCACATATCTCTTTTACTTTCTGATTGAAGTCTTCGGGTTGATCAGCATATACATAATGACCAGCACCAAGAACAGCCTGAGGGGAGAGGAAGAAAAAGAAAAAAGTCAGAATAAAGAGAATGTTTACAAATCCTGATACGTTATGACATGGGAAAAACATCTAAACCATCACACAAAATCACGAGTCTGTTACTACATAGTGAGACAGACATACTCTCCCTCATGTCTGGTCATACTGTAAGTTCTTTTTATCATCCTGAACAAAAAATGCAATGCCAAAATTTCCAAATAGGTTCCTAAATCAGAGGCCTGATTATCACTTAAAAAATTCTAATCTCCGGTTAAGATGTTTAAATGTAGGTAGAAATGTTTCTATAACTTTAGGTTTCTTTAATTTAAGTCTTGGTGCCAACTCCTGTACATTTGCAATGACAAGTGCTAATAGTAAATCAGACAAATCTAACAAGTGTTAAAATACGCATTAGACAAGAACATTGATTTTAAAAACTGACAGCCTATTGCACTCAATCCATATTGATTCGGCTGTGAGGCTGGCTACTGGCATGAGAAGGTAATAAGCAACTACAAAGGAGGTGTAAACTGAGTGGGGGAAAAAAAAGGAAGAAATTTTGTTCTTTCTATTGAGGAATCATTATTACAAAGGAGTAATCAAAAGAAAACAAAAAAATAAAACAACTGCTTATTCAATAACCTGCTTTATTACCAATAAGGTTTTTGTGAAATTGAGCTTTGAAATTGTGTTTCACAATTTAAGCTTTCTATTAAAATGCAGCTCCAACTTGCCCCTAAAATCTGGACAGTGGTTCTCTGGTGCTCTTCCATCGAAACTAGCAAAATGTAAGAATGTTTTTCAACTCTTTGAAGCGTGTGCTCTGGGAAAGACTGAAATAGTACAGTAGATGATTAAGAACTGAGGGCTTTAATTGCTTGGGATTTTCTAGATTGTGGCAGCAGCTTGTCTGTCATTTCAACCCTCTAAATTAACTGCTATGATAATCAGGGAAAAGTCAAGTCAGATGCTGAAAATCACATTTGCTGGCACACTCCTGAATAGATAATTTTACTAAAAAAATATAACTTAGTTATCTCCATGCCTAGACTGGTAAAGCAGGCCATTTCATAGTATTTTCTGGAAGAGAGACCTGAACTCTTTGCCCTTAATTTTATACTGAGGTCATTATCCTCTTTTGAACCTGCCTTCCCAGAAATTAATTCACTTGCACTTCAGATGGAGAATTATTGTTTGGGACATATCTACCTTTCTAAGAATACAGACAAGTTTTCTAAGAAACTAGGAGGCTGTGTCCCTTGCTCGCTACGCTGGTCTACCCCCCTTCTCTCTGGGAGGAGGCTGCCCCATCTCACCCCAAGCTGCTGGGGAGGGCGAAGCTGAGGCCACAGAAGCCCCAGCTCCCCACCCTGGCTGTCATGGAGCATCGGGCTGAGGCTGTAGCAGCCCCGGCTCTCCCCTCAGCCGCAGGTGGCTTCCTGGCTACATGAGCCCCAGCTGGGGACAGGAAGGAGGCAGCCCTGCAGGCCAACAGGGTAAAGCAGCTTAATCTTAGTGGTGTACTAGGAAGCTACAGAAACAGGCACAAAATAAAATTTAAAATTAGAAATAAAGATCTCCCCTTATATGCTAGAATAAACACTGCACCAAGAACAGGAATAGCAGCTATAGGGAGACATTGGAAGAAGTACTTCTCTCATCCTAAAGAAAGCCTTTCAATGTCCCCATTTTTCTTTCCATGTCCCATTTGCCTTTTAGAACTCACCTTCTGGCTGACAAAATGTTAACCTAAATTAGAATACGACAATAAATCAGCCATCCCTTCCTGTC
This sequence comes from Pelodiscus sinensis, assembly GCF_052426305.1. Taxonomy (NCBI): domain Eukaryota; kingdom Metazoa; phylum Chordata; order Testudines; family Trionychidae; genus Pelodiscus; species Pelodiscus sinensis. Next base: position 185,412,166 of record NC_143053.1, on the reverse strand, counting down.
AGAAAACCCCAAGTAGACTGGCTATACTTGTTTGAACGACTCATGCATGTTCTACCCTTCTACTCCATACTCTCTAACAGTAACTTCTGTTATAGGAAGTCTGCTTGTTAAGCAGTAAGAGACATCTTAACTTTAGAATGTTAGCTTTTAATAAATACTTTTGTTCCCAAACATGTGTCACCATTTTAGGAGGACAAGTTCTCTTTAAAATGATTTGAAATGACACTTACCTAATCCTCCTATACGCTACGGAGCATTATTTATGGCTGAACTACAGAACCAGAAAATTGAGAGAAAAATCTCATTTTGTCCACATTCCCTTTTCCATGTACCCTACTTCATACATGTACATAGTCTTTATAATCTTTTTAACTTAATAGCCTACAATATATTATGTCTAGGGCATGGGTAAGTTTCTGGCCAGTCATATCTGGAAGACTACATAGCAGTAATATCTGATCAACTCACAAAAGTAACTTGTACAAGTTGAACCTCTCTAATCCAGAACTCTCATCTGGAAACATCCGTCATCCAGAATGATTTTAGTTAACCAGATGTCCACTTTTCATGGGTGCGGCCAAGTTTCCTGCAGTCCTATAAAGTTTGTTTATAGCCACCAGTCCTGGCTCTCATTGTTCTGTGCTGTTATTTAGCTCTAATTTACCCCTAAATGTCCTCTCTCAGCCCAGTAAGCAGTGGAAGTGTTGGTAATGCTGCTAGACAATATTGACCTACTGTGGGGTCCAGAAAATTCTCTTGTTCGGAACTGGTCAGGTCCTGAGGTTGCCAGACTAGAGAAGTTCAACTTGTACATCCATATTCATAGAGCCCTGTGTGGATACCAACATTTTTATCCACATCTGTATCCACAAAAATGAGCCGTGAATATCTGCAAATTGGCAGGGCTCTACATATTCAACTGTCAAAGCTGTCTAATATGGTTCTGAATATGAATAAGTAACTACATGAAATGTATTCTTAAGTGTGTCCAGTTTGTGTATAAATATTTGTCTAGGATATAAGCACGCATAGCTTAAAAAACAGCTCTCTTCACATCTATAAATAAAGCTGCACTGGCTGGAAAGACAAAGTTAAGTATTTCTGCCAATAACTCAAATGAAGGCACTTCCAAATCTTCAGCAGAAAATGACTATCACTTACACAATAAAAATGAATGCACTACGTAAAATAACTGAAACATTTATCAAATTGAAAATTCCTTGAATAGTATATAAAATTTAGACTGTAGGTATTTTTTTCTTTACAAAACGTTTCATTAGAACATTCTGAATGTCACAGCAAATTTCCTTTTGATTTTGCTAAGTCACTTCTCTCTTGAGCCGCAATTATTCCATGTGAAAAAATGGAGATAAAACCAGTTACTAACCTTTCCATAATTGTGTTTATTTAAGACGTGCTGTACATGTCCATTCCAATATAGGGATGTGTGCAACCCAAGCACAGCTGTTACAAATTTTTCTTTTACTGGTATCCATTGGGTCAGCTCTAGCACCCTCTGTATGACCTGCTCATAGTTCTGGTATAAGGGACCCTGCTGACCCTACTCTCCTTCAGTTTCTTCTTGTCAACTGCCTCTGAAAAGGGAAGGCAGAGTGGGTTTTGGAATGGATATTTGCAACACATCTCAAAGAACAACATTACAGAAAGGCTTACACATATCCATTCCAATGTAGGTGACCCACAGTTGTCCCAGAGGTAAGTTTGGAGATCAAGTGCAGGCTGACTGGAACTGTCCAGCTGAAATGGGCATTGCACATTGCTGTGCAATGACACAATACATTGTGAAGGTATGAACTGATGACCAGGTTGCCGCCTTGCAGATTTCCTGAATTGGAACCTGTGCTAATAAACAAAGGAAAAGGCTTAAGACTTTGTAGAGCCGAGAACCTTTAATGGTTCTACTGGACTACGCAGTCCCGGCTCGAGCCATCTCCTGGAGCTATACCCACTGCAGCTCTACAGAGCGGACCTTATTGATTAATTGTGTAGTCGATACAAATTGCATCGTCTTCACAATTAGCCAGATAAAAGCAATTTAACAGCCTTACTTTTAAGCCGGCTTCCCCCGAGCACCAGCTCATTTCCCCTCCCCCTGCCGCCTCTGTATCAGAGGCAGCATGAGAGAAGGGTGGGTGGGTGCGTGAAAAACCATGAGAGTTAACCAATAAGCCCATCCCTAGTGGGGACAAGGGCAGTGCTATGCCATTGGGTGTTGAAGAAGGCTGCTTCGGGCACCTTGAGGCTGTCAGTGAAGACATCTGCTACAGTGCTGGCATCGATTCCCTGGTGTTTGGGGGGCACTAATGGTGCCAAGTCCTAACCCTCCAGAGAGCCCAGTATTGGCAGGGTTAGATGATCCCTTGGAGCCATGAAGGTGTCGATGGGACTGCAAAACATCTAGTCTCATGGTGTTGAGTGGGTATCATAGGATGCTGCAAAACCAGGGCTCCAGGCACTCTGAGATGCAGCACCAGTGATTAATAGCAGCCCACCATAGGTCTTGCCTTCTCCATATCTCCTTTGTCCTTTTGCACCAAAGACTAGCTCTTCTTCTGATGCGTGTGGTGTTTCTTAAGTGCCAGTGAAGATGATCAATGCTGAGGAATTCATGCTGATGGAGGAACACACTGCATTCGGGGAGAGGTGACTGGTGCCAAGTCTGAGCATGGCTTTGAGTCTAGTCTTAAGGCTACTCTATGAGAAGGACCTTTGAAAAAGTAGTGCACTCCTTCTGGGTCTGGGACTTGAACTCTTTACAAATTTGGTAGCATTTCTTCCTATGAGCTTCCCCTAAGCACTTGAGACAGCTCGAGTGCAGTTCGCTAACAGGCACAGACTTGCTGCATGACAAACAAGGCTTAAACCCTGGTGAGAAAGGCATATGTTGGAGCTGGGACAAAGGACAACTCTGCTAAAAGAGGATATATCCAATCTATCCAACACTAAGCAAACTACACTAACTACTAAAAATGAGAACTGTTTACACAGAAAGGTTAGAAAAAACATTAAGAGAGGAGGTGGCCTAAACAATGACAGGTTTCAGCAACTGTCATGGGAGGTAAGAAGGAACTGAAGCAGGACAGATTGGCAGGGCCTCTTACACTGAGTAAACACCACCAAAGGGTGCAAGAGCTGACCCAACAGAAACCACTAAGGGAAAAATTTCCAACAACTGCATGGGATGCACACATTCCTACACTGGAATGAACATGTGCAAGAACTCAAAGAATACTTATTTTCTCCCACCCTTTGTTATAGAAATCAGATCAGGTTTCCTAGCCAAAGTTTTAAACCATAAGACTACCAATCCAGAGGTGGCACAAAATAAGGCAACAAATGGACATAATCAACATAAATCCTTAAAGAAAAAAACAATGGCTAAAATAATTCACTTACTATTGTCTTTACATATGAATTTGGTCGTAGAGACTGGATGGTACTACCAGAATTACCATCTATACAAGAACGTGCTCCATAAATCACAGTGACTGGAATATTTTGATGCATATGAGCGATCCGCTGTAACATTGGCCTTTTTGCCCATCCATAAGGAACAGTCATGTTCTTGAAAGCAGTTTCACCACTTAAAATGTCAAATGAAATTCAATATAAGTGCAAAGTAATACACTGGAAACAATCTCAACTATACGTACAAAATGATGGAATCTAAATTATCTGTTACTGCTCAAGAAAGATTGAGTCATTATGGAGTGTTCTCTGAAAAAAAATTACAGTTCAATGTGAAGTAGCACTAAAACAAATAAACAAAAAGCACAAAACAAAACAAAACCAACCTCCCCCCTCCCCCAACTTTAACAACAATAGGTTGAACCTCTCTAATCCAGCCGCCTCAGGACCTGACTTGTGTTGAATCAGAGAATGTCAATGCAGAGTCTTTATAGGTATGGGAAGTGGGAGTGTGGGGGTGCCACAGAACATCCAAACTTTGCCCCTGAAGTCAGGGCTCTGGCTGCCAGTCCCTCACCCTGGTTCCCAGTCATGGTGCTCCACTCCTGGCCCCAGCCAGAGTTCCACAGCTGCTTCCCTCTGTGGTCCCAGTCGGAGCAGTGCGGGGCATGGACCGGGACCCTAGGGGGCAGCTGGGACCTGGGAAGCAGCGGGGCTAGGGGATGCAGCTTGGCATTATATGGGTGCTCCGCACCCACTAATTTTTCCCTCTGAGTGCTCTGGCCCTGGAACATCCATGGATTTACCATCTATGCCAGACCATGGAATTCTGGATTAGAGAGGTTTAATCTGTATTAGGAAAGGGATAGATAATAAAACAGAAAATACTGTAATGCAACTGTAGAAATCTATGGTATATCTATACTTGGAATACTGAATGAAGCTCTGGTTGTCTTACCAGAAAAAGCTAATAGAATTAGAAAAGGTACAAGGAAGGATAAAAAATTATTAGGGGAATGAAACAGATTCCATGCTAGGAGAAATTAAAAAGACTGGCACTGTTCCACATAGAAAAGAGATGACTGGGGATGGTGGGCAAAATCATGAGTGTTGTGGAGAAAAAACAAAGAAGTGTTATTTACCCCAATTAAATTAATAGCCAGTGGGTTTAAAACAAACATAAGGAAGTATATTTTCACTCAATGCACACTGATCTATGAACTCCTTGCCCAGGGATGTTGTGAAGGCCAAAAGTATAACTGGGTTAAAAAAGAATTACGCAAGTTCATGGAAGATAGGTCCATTAATGGCTTTTAGCCAAGACAATCAGGGATGCAACCTCATGCTCCAGATGTCCCTATAAACCTTGGACTGCCACAAGATGCACCTGAATGACAGGAGATAATCATTGAAAATTGCCCTAGTCTGTTCATATCTAAAGCATCTGATACTGGCCACTGTTGGAAGACAAGGTACTAGACTAGATCGGACCCAGTATGATCAGTCTTATATTACAATGAACATCCTTTTGCTCTCTAGTGCTCACCCAGGGTGTTTTTTTTTTATTATTATTATTATTAAAGGGGGACAAGTCAAACTTGGCAGACCTAAAATTGCAATTAGATAAATAAACAAGAAAAGTTCAATATTTTTGCTTTTAAAATTAACACACTCACTGCTAGCAGTCTAACAAACAACCTTACATTAAAAAGTCAGTCTGCACATTACTGGGGACACTGAGGGAGGAGGAGAACAATGACTATTCAATAATGAAAGAGTAATTTCTAAAACACTTGGGCAAACTTATGCTCACCTGGGTGACTGTACGTTGCAGTGGTAGATATATTCAGTGACAGTATTATCATCAAACATAGAGGAATATTTTCGCTTGAAGTCTGGTCTTAATCGCTGTACAAGGCTTAATCCTTTAAAAAAATAGAAATTTAAAAATTAATCATGGGGGAACTGGTAGTGAATCCCTTTATTTAGGTTGCATATCAATTTCTATTACAAAAAGGTCCTAGAGGTTACGGCTCAGTTAACTTTGGAAAAGTCGTCATTTCCCTTCCCATCATTTGCTTTCCTTAGGAAAATTCTGGCACCATGCACAATATCAAAACAAATGGACACACACATTCTAAAAAGAATGGGCACCATACTGCATCAGAGCAGCAGCAGCATCCCACACAACCCATACATACACTGTTATGGGGTAGACCCAAGAGCAGCTGGAGCAGAAAGGGAGTAAAAGGATCAGACAGAGGAACTGGGCTGAGCAAGGCTCCACTAAGCCAACTCTCCAGAGCCAGCACATGGCTCCAACAAACCATTCCCCCTCATGAGGACACCACATGGGGTGGGGACACCCAAAATTCCTGGCAGCAAGATGTACTGGAGTGGACCACCAGGACAGGGTTCTTCCTGCCTGGATCTTGCATTGGCTCATAATCCCCTCTTAGAGGAATAGCCTTCTCCTGTTGCCAGCTGATTTATTTAGGCCTGTAGCTCAAGTAGCAGATGTAAAGTTTTTTTAAAATCCTTTTCTTAAACAAAAATTCTCTAAGAAATTACACACAAAAACTGCATAATAAGAATATTATTTCAATTGCAAAAATCAGTACCTGAAAATTAGGAAATGTCAGAATTAAGGTTGCCCATGCAATCCTCATTCTGTCCTTTTGTACACATTAAGATTGCTCTTAGTTTTCTTTTCCCTTTTAAGTGGTTGACTTTAACCTTAAAAGAATGTTATTTTAACATATTTTGTATCTAATCATATAGCTCAGTGTTGACCTAAATCTACTCTGAATGAAGTCAATAACCACTTTAACAACGAATGGGCTTGCAGCACCTTAGGGTATGTCTACACTTGCACCCTAGTTCGAACTAGGGATGCAAATGTAGGCATTTGAAATAGTCAATGAAGCGGGGATTTAAAAGTAAAAGTAAAAGTGTGCTCCGGGACACGTTAGTTCGAACCGAACCCCTTGGTTTGAAATAATGTTACTCATTTTTTGAGGAGTAACGTTAGTTCAAACCAAGGGGTTTGGGGTTCGAACTAACGTGTCCTGATGCGCACTTTCACTTTCGAAACAGCTGTTGATCAGAGTAACGTGCTGGCAAGATCATGCTAATGAAGCGAGGGATATTTAAATCCCTGCTTCATTGACTATTTTGAGTGCCTACATTTGCATCCCTAGTTCGAACTAGGGTGCAAGTATAGACATACCCTTAGAGACTAACAAAAATATAGATGGTATCACGAGCTTCCGTGGGCACAACCCACTTCTAAGCTCATGATACCATCTACATTTTTGTTAGTCGCTAAGGTAGTGCAGGACCATTTCTTGTTTATGTTTTTTCCGTTACAGACTAACATGGCTACCCTGAGTATTTTACCACTGACTTCAGTAAGAACAGATTTAGGCCAATGCTGAGTTCTTTAGAAAATACTATGCACAATCCACTATTAAATGCCTCGACCAGTATCTGGAGCATAAATGAGGGATTGCTGGCTGAAGGTCAATCCAGATAGACAAAACTGGTGTTATTAAAAGGGGATAACAAATTGAAGACATATCAGAGACTGTATTTTCATCTTTAACTGAAGATGTGACCTCCCAATTTGACTTGGATTTATAATATGGAGATAAGATAAGATACAATACTCATATATTGCTAGACTGTCACAGCAACAGTAGTGATTATAAAGCTGCTTTCCTCCAACTGTTACTGGCCAGAGGGGCTAGCATGATTTATGTCGACCTTGTCACCATGATCCAGGTTGTTATGACCTTGAGATTAGACTACTGTAATAAACTTTATGTGGGAGTACACTTAAAATCCATTCAGAAATGTAATCTAATGCAATAGGTGGCAACTCACTAAGTGGAGCTTTAGGTCATGAGAATGCCACTGAATCTCCATTATTTGCATTGGCTACACATCTTATTCCACTCAAGAGTTTGAAGTGTTGTTTTAGTTTTACAACCCCAAACTGACTTTGGACCGGAGTGTGAGAGACACTGCTTATTTCTGCATATCATCCTGCTACAAATACAGCAGTGACTGCATGTCAATCAAGTGGAAACTACAAGCAAAGCATTTTCTGTGGGTGGCCCAATTTTAGCATGCACTTTCCACTCTGTCATAAGTCCAAGTTTATTGATCTTAATGCCACATTGCCAAATCTTTTTTTCCTGGAATACAGGGAGAAAGAAGGAAGCAAAAGGCTGTGAGCTATTGGTGTGTGCTGAGATCAGTGGTTGGAGTGGGAGGGTCCTCTCCCTTTTTGGTTTTAAGAAGACTGCTTCATTTGCCTTTGTTGATCACATTTTTAACATCTATCAAAGACAACTTGAACCTCTGGATAGTTTTTTCGTGAATGCTATCGAGATCATAATTTTTTTAAATTATGAATACTACCCATTAAATCAAGTAATGGAGTCTATCTAATAGATGGATTTAATTATTCTCATCCCAGGACAAAAATCACAATCTACACTTAATCCACAATATAATAGATATAAAGAAAAGCAATCCCTTATGTGGAAAAAAGTGAATAGATATTTATGAAGATTTACAGCAGAAGCTAGTATTGTTAGGGTTTTTACATCTATAGAATATGATGAATGGTTGCAATTTTAGAGAAAATTTTCATTGGCACAGCAATATATTTTTAAATTAGAATTTCTACATCCCCTGAAAGCAATGGAACATTATTAAGCATAATTGAACTAAATTTTTAAATCAGAGGCATCATTTGTCAGCTTTATTTCTGTGCAACTATTTGATAATCAAATAGTCCCATTAAGTAAATTAGAAAAGCTTCTACTTTAAAGAATAATCTTGTTTGCAAAGTAACAAATTAACATGTCCAAAAAGCAATTATCTTACTCAAGCTTTTAAAAACACACTAAAGCCTCTTTCCAGTTTGCATATTAATAAACAAAGGACAGAAACCCCACTTAAAAAAAAAACCCTCATGATAGATAAGTGATGTGGCTCTAGATACTTTATGAAATAAATGATGGGCCAGAAACTATTTATAAGACGACAATTAGCAATTATAAGAAGTCAACATCTTAATGAAGTATTTTCTCTATATTTACTTGTAAAATAAATACAAATAGTACTTTAACAAATATTAATTGGCACTCACCAAAGGGTCCAGCTAACCTGAGCCCAGCTAATGGATTAAATGGACTCAACATAGCTCCCAATGCTTTAATCCAAATAGGAATTGGTCTTTCTTGTTCAGCATTGTCAGGCCTCTCTGGAAAACCCCATGGCTCCACTAAGATAAGGTGCTTTACCCTGTTGGTAAAAAGGTTTGGGAGATTTAGTGTGTATAAAATGGTTTGAAGTATCTCAAAATTTATTGTGGAATAAAAATCAATAAAGCTTGCTATTTGCAAATTAAACAAACTATGTTATTCATAATCATGGTCATATCCTATGATCTAATTTCTGATCCCTCATTAGCATAAGGAAGTAAAACCAAAGAAAAGCCTGAACACAAAACCAGCTGTTAAGCACTATATTCTGTGATCTAGAAAGATGAGAGATTTGTCCTTGTAAATCAGATAGTGATTACCTCTTCTGTTATACCCTCTATCAGCAAGCACAGATTTACCAAGGACAAATCATGCCAAACCAGCTTGATTTCCTTCTTTCACAGGGTAACTGGCTTGATGGAAAAGGAGAATGAAGTGGACATAATATACCAGGACGTCAGCAAGGCTTAACACAGTTCCACATTCTGATAAATAAGCTAGAGAAATGAAGGCTCAACAGAACTAGCATTAAGTGGATACTTGGTTGGTTAAACAGTCACAAAGAGTAACTTAATGAAATGTCAGATTGGAGGTCTCAAATGTGGTTCCAAAGGGATCTGTGCTGGGTCTGTTGTTCTTTAACATCTTTATTAATAACCTGAACATAGGAATAGAGAATATATTGATCAAGTCTGCACAGGACAAAACTGGGGTGAGGGGAGTGCCAACACTCTCAAGGACAGAGCTAAAATTCAGAGGGATCTTGAATTGGAGAACTGGGTTCTAAACAACAAAACAATTCAAAAAGGAGAAATGTAAGGTGCTACATTTGGGGAAGAAAAAACAAAGGCACAAATACAGTCTGTGGATAAACTAGGCTGGGAGAAGCACTGCTGAAAAGGAGCCGAGAGTTGTGGTGGGCTACAACTTCAAAAGTCAGCAGTGCTATGCTGTTCAAAAAGCAAATGCAATTTTAGGTTTCATTTACAAAGGTATAGCATGCAAATCATGGGAGATGACAATACTGCTCTTCTTAGTACTGGTTAGGCCTAAGCTAGTGTACTGTGACCAGTTTTGGTGACCAGTTTTGGTCACCAGTGTCTAGAAAGGATATAAAGAAATCATCATGGGAGTGTTGGAATGCATATGAACAAAGGCTGAAAGAACTGGGTATGTTTAGTTGGAAAAGAGGAGACTAACCAGGGCACATGATAGCAGTCTTCAAATAGTTGAAAGGCTGCCATAAAAACAATGGAGAAAAGCTGTCCTCTCTCGCCACAGAAGGCGGGACAAAAGGCAATGGGTCCAAACTACAGCACAGCAGAATTGATTACATCTCAGAAAAATCTTCCTAACTCTTATGAGCAGTAGAACAATAGAGCAGCCTATGGACGTTGTGAAGCTCTTTCACTGAAGGTTTTCAAAGGGAGGAAGGATAGCTAGCTGTCTTGGATGATTCAGCCACAACAAATCCTATATTTTGGCAGAGATTAGACTAGATGACCCTTGCAGTCTCTTCTAATCCTATGATTTGGTGATTAAGTGGTTTTATACCATAATGACTTGCCTAGCTTTAAATAAGTCATTTGACAAACCCTGGAAAGACCAGAGATGTTAGCGAAAAACCACAAACCCCCCCCCCCCCCCCCCCCCCCCACAAAACACACTGATCAAAGGAATACTTCAGAAAATAAATCCCACACACAACAAGTGCAGCTTTGGAATAATTTCTGTAGCATTTTTTAAAACAGAACTAGACTCATACATTGAAGCAGGGGCTCTCAATCTTGCCAATCTCTTCTAACCTTTCAGTAGTCTTATTTTTGTTGCATACTCCAAGTTTCACCTCACTTAAAAACTACTTGCTTACAAAACCAGAAATAAAAATACAAGTGCATTACTGAAAATTGCTTACTTTCCTATTTTTTCCATACAACTATAAAATACAACTAAAAAATAAATCAAATGGAACATAAATATTGTACTTGCATTTCATTATATGGAGCAGTATAAACAAGTCAGCATGAAATTTCAGTTTTTACAGGATGGACCTCCCTGGTCTGGCACCCTCAGGACCTGACCAGTTTCAGATGAGGGATTTTTCTGGACCAGGAAAGGTCATTTCTGGCCACCATCCCCTCTTACCAGGTTTCCTGGCTCTCCCTGCTGAGTTGTGTGCTGGGCTTCCCAAATCCCCTCCATCCCCTATGCGTGCCAGGACATACTGATCCTGGAAAAATCTATGGTCCTGCTGGACCACGGATGTTACCTGACCAGAGTTCTGGTTTACAGAAGTGCAACCTGTACTGACCGCTGCATTAGAATGTGGAATCTGTCTTCCTAGATTCATCCCTTCTAAGATCCCTCTTATAAGAGAGAGACACTGATTGGAAGGGTTAACGCATTATTTTTTCATTTCAATATATAGAAATTTCATTTAATCAATATACCTTTATGTTAACCTACCAGGGTGGACAGAAACATAAAAGGACACTTATTTCTTAAACACGACTATTTGATCGTAATGTCACAGTATGATTAAAAACAGAAAAGAAACATATGATACCCTTTACTTATACAAAGAGGAACTGGAGACAGCAATGGACTAAAAGCAGAAAAATCACCAAGAGTTCATTAATTTGTCTGTTCATATTGCCTACTTATGGAAGTTATTAAAGTTTTTATTATGCAAATGCATTTGCAGATGCAATAAAGGTTATTAATAGCATAATATTTAACTCTCACTACACATGCTTCAGGATGGCAGTTTTGCTTTTTGATTCTCATGCATTAGCTGATTCTTCTGTTCAGGTTCACAACACTGCAAGAGGATGTTTAACAAATGGTTGATGGTTACAACAAAACATTTCTATTCATACTGTATTCATATTTTTCTACTCAGAACAAAAACAATAATTTGCAATTTGGGTCTAAAACTAGATGATAGATCTCTAAAATCAAGTCTTGAACTAATTTTTACAACTAAAACTAATTCATAAAGAGAGCTTGATTTTACATTCTGCTGCACTTCAAATGAATGTGTGTGTGTAGTACAAACACTAGTACAACAGAACAGATTTCATTTATCCCTTTATTTTCACATACCTTGATGGGTACTTCAGTGAATAAGCAGCAGCCAGGAATCCACCCAAATTATGTCCAAGTAAAATCATTCTGTCCAACCCTACTTCTTGTCTCCACTCTTCTATAGCTTCTACAAACTGATTTTCTGCTTCTTCTGCATCAGTGCCAAACTGTGGTCTACTACTACGCCCAAATCCCAAGAGGTCAAATGCATAAACGGTCCTATTTTCACAAAGATCTTCAAAATTGAGAGCCCAAAGTCCAACACCTCCTCCAAATCCATGGAGAAGAACAAGTGGAGTTTTATATGAGAGGTCCTGAGAGAATGTTAGCGTCCATATTTTATTTCCATTGGATATGAAGATGTATTGTTTGCTATATGTGCTTGTGATACCTGAAAAATAAAAAAAACCTAGTTCAGATATTTTATATTTTGTTAGTCATATCTAGCAGTCTTTCTGATTAGTGTCAAAGGTGCTAAACAATGGAACACTGAGAATCTATACAACAGTCATGTTTGCTTCATTGCAATGAATTAGATATAGTCACAATAGTTTCTGATGTAAAATTATATAAGATTTAGGTATACTTCTCCATATGTGTAAAAAATACTTACACTTCAGTATTTTCTCTTCGGCTTCTTTCAGATGTGGCAGTGATGTGGGGCACCATGCAGGAAGCCAACTAGATAGCCACCCTGACCTACAGTAGCAGTAAACATAAAACAAAATAAATAGATTTATAACTAAATAGTGAGTGAGTGAATGTGTGAGTGTAAATATTAGCTAAAGCTGTAATGATCTTCAAGCACACAGGTATTCCAGACCATTATATACGAGAACCACAATGAGCATGAGATGGAGTTTCAACCTTTACATTGACCTTATTGATGAGTCAACACAACAGCGCAAGTCTGATGAGAGTGTCTGGTGAAGGTACAAATCAGAAACACACCGAAGAAGTGATTATAGCAGAAAGACAGTCTATCAGGATTCAGCATCTGATAATCAATGTCCATTGCTATTCAATAATAGTTACCTTACCGCAGACACTCTGAATCATGGCCTTTCTGTGTAAAAGTGATCTGCTGAAACCATCAATAAACATATTTAAAAAACAAACACATTATCCACTCAAGTCCTCTGTCAATCAATGAACTGAAGACACTTGGCATCTTGCAAGAGTAAGTTCTTAAGAACATTTTTTAAAATGTTAAAATAAAACACGCATTCCACATCCCTGGTTCCATACAATGGAAGTTCTGAACAGCAGCAACGCGGAAGACTGCAAATCATTGCTAAGGGATCAATCCAATTCTCTTTAAAAGAATCAATGGAAATAAATAGTCTCGTTTATGTAACGAGAGCTGAATCTGACCCCACAACTCTTCCAAAAGCCACTGAAGTTAATGGAAGTCTTTACACTGACTTTTAATGGGACCAGAATCAAGCCATAAGAGAGTATTTGAATACAGTTTGCTTCCCAACTGATTGACAAGTCTAGCTATTTAAAATTTAGACTTTTTAAAAAGAGAAAATTTGGCATCAGCACGCAGCAATTTGGCCAACTAATAATCATCTTGTACCATGAAATTTTTAAAAAGGTTAATGAAAAAAATGATCAATTGCTATCAATATAGTTTTCATTACTTTCTTAAAAACCAATTGTAACAATATGTTGGTATCAGCTGGGTCACTATCTTAAATCAAAATTTCCCTTTTAATGATCTAGGAAGCTGAGAATGTTAGCACATGATCATGAGATGAGCATTTTAACACCCAATTGCTTTTCTTCCCAACTCCTCAAACAAATATTGTGTACATTTCCCAGCAATATCTTGATTAAAGAAAAAAAACCCTTAAAATTTATTTTAAAGGGAAAAAAGATTTTTAGCAATAAAGAAATGTTTCAACTGCTAAAGACAGCTGTAACAACAAAAACAAAAGCCATAACTCACAATCCCCAAAATTTATTTTCCACTCCTTAATAAGCTATATACTGAAGATAAATATTTAGGAATCTGTATATAAGAGGAAGTTGTAAAGTTATAGCTGTCCACTATCTCATCTGGTGGATTTCAGTGTTACTTCCAGCATAGTGTGCCACACATAGTGTGCGTGTGCACGCACACCATTGAGAGATAAATCAGAAAGTGCTCAAATGCCAATGGAAAAATATTCTTTATGGAACTCAGACATGTTGAACCTGGAACATTAAAGGAGTATGAGACAAAAGCAACTGTGTCCATATTTTTCCTTCTAGAGTCTCACTTTCATATTTTTTTTTAAGACAGATTTTTGATCAGTGAATAAATCTTTGATACGACAAACATCTAACTGCAAAGTAGTAAAAGGTGACCCAGATCAAGCAGGCAAATAGCCAGGGCAGCTTTTTCATCTATATACCAAGCTTACATGCTGCCAGAGTTGAGAAGCAATTCACATAAGGCACTTGCCATGTGGAACCTGACCTGTTTTTTTCTGATCAAATAGTTAAATGAATTGCACTCCTACTCTGAAATGAACACTGGTAAGGAAAAGAGAGTGGGGTGAAGGCATAGATGTTACAAAGTGATATCAAGCGAACACAAATGATGGGTGCAGCAACCACTTTAAGGATTTTCAGTGCCTCCTAATGACAATCAGCCATGGCCCTGTGTACACACTTTCCTTTTTCTGAAAATAAACCCATCATGGCTAATACAAGTTCAGCTCCACTAATGTTAGCAGTGATGGATAAAGTGCAGGTGGCCACCAATCTTGTGGCCACTGTAATTCCTTCTTTCTTATCTTTTAAAGAAAAGTGCAAAGCATTTAACTATATTGACAGTTCACACAATCTCCAGGCAAGTGAAGGTTTACCAGCAGCTACCTTAAAACAACTTGATGAAGTCCCTAAGGGCTTGGAAGGCATGACAGCTTTCAAAACTATGTGCAGAGCATGAGTCACAGGAAACTTAACTAGGTTACCCAAAAGCAGGCCCGGGCAAAATATGGCCTGTGGGCCGTATCCAGCCCGCCAAAACCACTGGATCCGGCCTGCGGACCCGGCAAGGAGCCCCAGGCACGTTCACCCTCGCCTCGCCTCACCCCATGCTGCTCAGAAACGTGGCTACAGGGCGGTTTTTCTTTAAAACAGTGAGTCTGAAAAGGAGAGGGAAAGCTTTAGGAGCTGCTCCAACCCCCAGCACAACCCCATTGGCCGGTTTCTGGCAAGAAACTGGCCAACTGGAGCTGCCTTTTTCAATACAGGCAGCCATGAAGCACAAAGGGCTACAGAGCACGTGGCTGCAGCCTGTGCAGGGACAGGGCAGGCAGTAGTGTTCCCTCTAAAGTGCATGGCAGCGCAGCTTCACAGGTGATTAATCAGCCCCATCCAGTCAGAGGCTCAGGGTTCCATGCACAGAGCTGACTGACAGGGCAGGGCTGATTACTCACCTGTGAAGCTGCACTGCCATACAGTTTAGAAGGAACACTGGCAGGCAGGGAGGCTGATTCAGGAATGGCTGAAGGCTGGTAAGTCTCCTGGCCAGAGCCTGCTTCTGGCACCTCAATCCCTCCCTTCCCCGACCCTTTGGCTCCCCCCCCACTCCTACCCCCCCACTCCACATACCCAAATCCTGTGCCCCTCTCCTATACCCATATCTCCTCTCAGATCCGGCACCCCAATCCTCTGCCCCAGATTACAGTCCCCTCCTGACCTAGCTCACACCCAAATCCCTGCACCCCCTCCTGTACCCCAACTCCCTGCACCTCAGTCCAGGGCCCCAGGTCACATCTGCTTCCTTCATCTAAACTCCCTCCTGTATCCAACCTCTATCCCAGACCCTACACCTCCTCCCATTAATATCATAGAAGAGTGCCCTCGTCCACTTTTCAAATTCTTGGAGTGGCCACCCATCAAAAATTGCCCACTCCTGCCCTAAAGAAGCAAACTGAGTGGGTGAAGACCCCAGTAACCACAGCAGAAGTAGGCCCCATTCAAGAGACTACAAGCTTGAACTCTGAGGAAGCTCAAATAACTCCCTTGTCTAGCTCATCTCTAAAGAGAATTGCCAATCCAATCCCTGCTGTAACATCATTTGTGGCATTAAAGCCAATACGTTCGTCATACCATCTAATAAGTCACAAAGGTAGAATCACTTGAGAATAGAGCAATGTGGAAAAAAAAAATCACTGTGTGATTTTAGGTGCAACCTGTCAGTATTCATACTATATGACATAGATAAGCAGTGTTCCCTGTAAGCTGTGCGCTTTTACGGCCACTCAGAAGGGGAGTCAACTACCACCCAGCCGATTAGTAAAACACTCACAGCACGATTTTTTGTTTCTATTGGTGGTGCACATACACATATGCTTTGGTGCATATAAAATTTATTTTGCACATGGATTGACAAGATTAGAAGGAACACTGCAGGTGAGCATGGTAGTCAGAACCTTTTGAAACAGGAGATACCATCCTCAGGTTATGGAAAAGAGGTTATTCCAACAGCTACAAATTTGGAATATGAGGGGTGACAGGATAATCTGGCACTAGCAAGGTTCCTTTAGCTATTTCCCTGGGAATTTTATTTTTTTAATATCAAGAGTATGTGTGTATGGGTAGGTCAGTGGGAACATATAGTCTTGTCAAAGTTACATGGTTGATAGTATTTTTACTCCCAATGCCAAAGGCCCAGTAATAACTATAGCAGTCCCAGTTTGCATTCTGTACATGCAGTGATGCCTGCTGGGAGAGTATCTGAAACAAACTAGCTGAGCTCAACACACCTTGCTGGAGTACAACGTGGTTGAACTGCTCATGCAGGTCAAGATATTCACAATACGAACCATCTGTTCATCAATGAGAGTTCATGTTGTCCAGTGAAGCATCGTGTTGACCTCTTCTGTTATCCCTCAACAGAATGGGTGACTGTTTATCTACACAGAATCATAGAAATGTAGAGCTGGAAGGGACCTCAAAAGTCCTCAAGTCCCCCTTTGTTGAAGAATGGGGCTCTAAACATATACCTTCATGAAGCTAGCTTCCACCAGTCACCAATCAAGAAAGCTAGTACATTTGAGGTTATAGTGAAGAAGGCATAGTTCTGTACCAGAAGACCAGTGAGAAAGGAAAAGACTACCTTGGACTTATTTGGAAGAGTACCCAAGGAACCATACTTAGGCAGTACATCTTGGAAGCTAAAACACGAAAACAATGCTGTGCTGAAAGCTGAGACTACAAATCAGAGAACTGGGTAACCACTGTCCTACAAAAGTCAGGTTAAAAATTAAATTAAAAAAAAAAACTTAAAATTAAAACTTATACCATTTTGAACTGAAGTGAAAAGTAACTAGCTGAAAAGGGAGTGTATTTCAGTCTGTAAATGACTACTTTCTAAACTTGCTTAGTCATGAAAACAATGTAGATTAAGCAAGTACAATTTGACAGAGGTAGCATCATTAGCCATCACATGGCTGATTTATTTAAATATGGATAATATATAAGTTAAAGATAAACAATGAGGTATACCACTTTTTTGAATTTTGGGGAGGAATGGTCAATTAAATTAGTCTGTGCCACTGAATTCACCCATTTGGTTTCCTGCATTTTCCTTAGCATCACTGAGTTCATGTGCCTTCGTGCTGTAAAAGCAGAGATACTGACTATAGCAACACATCTTTTCTGTTCCATGGTGCTTTTTCAAATAAGGCTTTTAAAGGCAACTCTGCTCTGAAAAATGGCATGACATTGTGTAATCCCAAATTTGTGTCTAAAGCACTCCAATAAAAATGTATTCCATTTACAACCATATAAACATCTTAACTCTGTAAACTCAATTTAGGATCTGAGATTCAAGCATTTTTTCTGTCTTATGCATCACAACTACTAAAATTGAGAAGTAAGCAGAACAAATTCTACTTCAGTTACTACATTTTGAGGTTCCTTTTAAGGCTGTAACCCATAATAGGAGAAAAGGAAAGAAACTGTCAAGGCTGACAATTAAGTTATGAAAAAGGACAGACAGCAGCCATAGGTTTACATCAGGCTAATTTATAGAAAAGCTCTTATTATCATCTCATTTGTCATTTTGATAATTTAGTTATTTGAGACAACCTCAAAACTGAACGTAGCTTACAGTTTACATGGGTGGTCATGGCAGGATGTTAAGTTTCCATACTTAAACTATTTGTCAGCCACCTATTAAAAAAAAAAAAACCAACAACCACCACCCACACACAAACAACAAAGCACACTTCTCTTCTGGTCCACTACCATTACCACATACAAATTAAAGGGCTACAATTGCAATGTGCTATAACTGAAATGCGTTAGCAAGATTATTTCTCCATTGACAGTATTTTCTATCTTCAAGTTTCACTGCCATATTAAAACATTTCAATAACTTTCCCTTGACAGTGGGTCTTTCACACAGCATTATCAGAGAAAAATATTGTTAAAAGGATATGAACACATGATTATAAAGCTACAAGAAATTGGAAAGAAAACATGGACAGATACAGTATCGGAAACTACTTAAATATGTTTTCATTTGTAAAATGATTTTGAGTTGCTAACTACGCGAATCAAATCTGATATCATCTTACTGTTTGGGACATAGATCTTTAAAATGCAACTGACTCAAAATGAAGCACAATCCTAAAAAACAGGATATAGTTTTAACAGATGAAAGTTTAATTTTACTAAAGCGTTGGGGTTCTGTTTTCTCCCCTTATTTTCAATAAGCCAACAGAGCTAATAGGTTAATCAGAACACGAAACCTCAAAATCTGTGACTTTTGAAAGCAAAACAAATTTATATTTTATTTTGGGTAGTATTTTAGGCAAAGCTGAAATCTTGCTGTGAAAAGGGGGAAAAAAAGCTGGTGGTGGTGCAGAGGGCTTTCATGTAAGGAAATTCACAAAATCTATCAGGGAGAGGCAGCAAGAGGGGAGAGCAGGAGCCAGTGCTGGGGCTCAGCTCTCCCTCAACACCGTCTCCATGGGAGGCGGTGTAGGGGCACAGCAGAAAACTGGTAGCACTTCTGCCTTTGAAATGTAGCAAGAAGGGGGCTCTTGCTACATTTCAAGAGCAGAAGCACAGCGGGAGCAGGGGGCAAGCGGGGGACTCAAGCAGTCCCCCGCTAGCCCCTCTCTTGCAACATTTAAAAAAAGAGGAAGCACTGCCAGTTCCCTGCTGCATCCCTGACACACACCCCAGAGACAAAGCTTGGAGGAGAGCCAGCTTTTGAGCCAGCTTCCCCCCTCTGCCCCCCCGCACCAGCTCCTGCTCGCTCCCCTTGCTGCCTCTCTGATAGAGGCAGAGAGGGAGGGGAGGAAGCGACTAGCCCTGTACATTTCAAAAGCAGGGCACACCGGGCTCTTGCTATATTTCAAAGGTGGAGGTTCCCTTAACAACTAATTGAATAGTCAATGCAAATTGCATCGACTATTCAATTAGTTGATTAATCTAAATTTAACATCCTTAGTTTGGGTGAAAAGTTTCTTCATACGAACTGGAAGTTAGATATGACAATTTGGATGGGAGATACCAAAAACAGTAGATACGCTCCAGAAATGGGACATGAATGTTAGTAGAATGAAATATAGCTCCTGTTCTATCCCTGCCCTCAGAGACTGCAAATCAAGAGTTTAGACTAGGGCCTTGGATACTACAGTAGGAAGCTTAGAACACAGAGAACCCTGATGATGGTATCCTTTGTAAATACAGGCAGTCCCCGAGTTACGCGGATCCGACTTATGTCGGATCCGCAGTTACGAATGGGGCTTTTCTCGCCCCGGAGGACGGGAGCGGCGGGACGCCCAGATGAGCCGCGGTCCCGCCGCCCGCGTCCTCCAGGGCGAGAAAAGCTGCTCCCCGTCTCCCTGGTCTGCTGGTCAGACCAGGGAGACGGGGAGCAAAGCCTCGGAGGCCGCCCGCAGCGGGACAGCTAGTGCCCCCTCCCCTCCAGCAGACCAGGCTTTTCTGCCCACGACGCCTGGGGTAGAGCAGCTGGGACGCTGTTGGGTTGGTCCCGCAGCGCCCCTCCTCGGCGCTACTGGACCAACCCGGCAGCACCCAAGCTGCTCTGCCCCAGGTGTCCTGATTCAGCCGCTGCTGGTCAGTTTCAGCAGCGGCTGAATCAGGACGCCTGGGGCAGAGCAGCTGGGGTGCTGCTGGGTTGCTCCAGTAGCGCTGAGGAGCGGCGCTACTGGAGAAACCCAGCAGCACCCCAGCTGCTCTGCCCCAGGCATCCCCAAGTCGCTCTGCCCCCGGCTTCCTGGAATCAGCCGCTGATCAGTTTCAGCAGCAGCTGACTTGGGGACGCCTGGGGTTCTTAAGTTGAATCTGTATGTAAGTCAGAACTGGCATCCAGATTCAGCCGCTGTTGAAACTGATCAGTTTCAGCAGCAGCTGAATCTGGACGCCAGTTCGACTTACATACAGATTCAACTTAAGAACAAACCTACAGTCCCTATCTTGTACGTAACCCGGGGACTGCCTGTACTAGGAAAGTGAAAGTGTAACTGTATTTAGAGTTAACTGATGAGCCTGGACTCATTGGTTAACCTTCACCGTTACACACAGGCTCCCAGTATGTGCAGGGAGCAAGCTTAAAAGCTGTCTCTCAGGGAGCCCCTGCCTCCCCACCAGGTGCTGCTGCCTCTCCATTAGACACAGCAGCAAAGGGCTGTGGGGGAAGAACAGACAGGAGCCAGTGTGCATTGGGAGCTGGCTTCAAAACTGGCTCCCTGCATGCACTGGGTCCCAGGAGCAGCCTTCCCCCACCGCCATGTAACTGAATTTTTCAGCAGTCACATGTTTACTTGATTAAGCGCATTTTAATATCCCTAGCAAATACCAGCCTGGCATTTTCCACAAGATCCAACAATTTTATAGTTTCCAAACAGTTAATGTTGGCTTTGTCTATACTTAAAAAGTTTTGAATGCAGCTGCACTCCCGATGCAGTAGCCTCATTTACACTGGTGCTTTACGGTGCTGTAACTCACTGTGCTGAAGGGGATGTTTTTTCACACCCCCAAGCCAGGAAGTCTCAGTACTGTAACGTGCCAGTGTAGACTTAGCCGTTGATGCCAATATTTCCCCTTCCAATTGGGCTGTTGCCCATTATAATAAAGCTGTTTAGAAGAAATTTGAGCCAAAACATTCTGTGATTACTTTAGTGTTGCTGAATTATCCAACTGTTTTGCAACATTTGAAGTACTGCGTAATATTTTGAAAACAACTGCACAATATTTCTAGGAAGTGTGCTGTACATCATACCTCCTGATTTCAACAAGAAGCTCTTGGTAGCTTATTAGAGAATATTGCTACATTAGGTCAGAGGTAAACACGCCTTCCTTATATATCTATCCGTTCTATCATATCTTGAACTTTGTATTTAGAACAGTCAGCACCCACATTTATCAATGTAAAGTTACTAAGAAAAACATTGCATTTTGCCACCTGAAACTGCCTGTTCATATAAACAGCGTATTACATTGCCCCCATCTTACCAAATACTAATAAACATGATAAATTATAAACAATCTCTTCTGATCAGTGAAATGATATTTTAGTATTCCATAATATTATAAATAATTGAAACAAGCTGCATAGTCAGGAGTGAAGATCAACATTATACTTGTACTCTGGGGTCAAGCTTTATGTGCTTTTGCAGTTGAGATGAGTACCACAAGCACAAAATATAAACGAACAGACTGTTGCCTGAGCCTGCACCCCAAAACACTCAGGTTGCTTATACAACTGGCTGCATTAAAGGCTGCCACAAGAGAACATAAGGTCACTACGCATATTATCAGTCATGAGAGAGACATATCTGTAGGGTCTTATTAAAAAAAAATCAGTCAATTTTGGTAAATTTCAATTATAGGATTTTAAAAATTGAAAATATCATTATTTGAGCTATTGAAATCTGATATTTCACTGTGATTATAGGAGTCCTTACCCAAAAAGGAGTTGGGGAAGGTTGTAGAGGGGCTTGCAGTACTGCTACCATTTCTTCTGTTCTACTGCTGGCAGCAGTGCTACCTTCAGAGCTGGGCAGCTGAAAAGCGGCAGCTGCTGGCCAAGAGCCCAGCTCTGAAGACAGAACCACTAGCAGCAGCAGAGAATAAATAAGAATGGCATGCCATACTATTGCACTTCTGCACTGTTTCTGCAGAGATGGGCTCCGAGTCAGCAACCACCACTCTCTGGCCAAGCAGCTGTGAAGGCAGTAGTGCAGCGTTACAGGTGGCATGGTATGGTATTGCCACTCTTACTTTTGCATTGCTTCTGGCAGTGCACTGCCTTCAAAGCTGGGCACCTAGCTAACATATGCCACTGTTTAGCTTCCCAGCTCTGAAGACAGTGCAGAAATAAGGGTAGCAATATTGCATCCTTCCCTTCCCCAATAACTCTGCAACTTCTCCTACAACTCCCTTTTGCATCAGGAACCCCAGTTTCAGGAATGCTGATCTTCCCCATGACATCTGTATAGTATAGGGTAAAGACATACAAAAGACCACATTTTATGGTCTGTTACACATTTCATGGCTGTGAATTTGGTAGGGTCCTACATATCTGGGATCATTCAGCTTTTCCTGATCACCACCACTCTCCTCTGATTGTGTTCCAAATTCCCAGGTAAGCTTTGGTGTCCTTTTCCCCCCCCACCCTCAAGGCTTGTGAAACACTGCCCTATTGCCTCATATTTCATCTAAAAGACATGTCACAAAGTACTACAGAGACATGGAGGATTAATTGATGCTAACAGGTTAGGAAACCAGATTCTTCCTGCTCTGATATTATCAATTATGGAGAAGCAGAAATATACAAGGTTTAAGATTAGACACCTCCCCTTTATGTTTTCTTCCTATTTTGTCTAATAAGACATTATTTTATATTTGGATTTCAACACTGAAATTCAAACAAACCTAACAGGAAACATTAATGAAAAAGTTATACTAGCAAGTAAGAGAAAGAACCTATTATACAGGACCGAATTCTACCCTCTCCTCACTTCTGTAGCCTCATGTTATAGATTTTCCTACTATTTAACCATCAAGGGTTCCTCCTTCTCCTACCCTCGCAATCTCAGTCACCAAGGGTTTTGTCCTTAAAGCCCTCCTCTTTTCCCTTTAATTTTAGCCTCGTGTGTCCTCATCCCTTTACACAGCTTCAATGACTTAAATATACTTCTCTTCCCTGATTTCTCTCTTGATATCAAACTCTCTCATTTGGATCTCCCACTATTAGTTCAACCTCAACATGACAAAAACTGAACTATCCACCTTTCCTTCCCATTCTCCCCTTCTCCCTTGCTGTCAACATTAATGACACCACCAAAAAATCTATGCTAAAGGAATGTCATACTTGCAAAGCCAAGGGCTGAAAAGTTAAGAAATGCCAGAAAACAAGGTTGCAAATGTAACCATAACAAACACTCAGAAGATACTATGGACTATTTTTTATATGGGAAGCTTCTTGATTTATGTTTTCAGTTTTCCACTGTTCAGTTTTCTCACCATAGGCCCTGTATTTTGATGACCCTTTGGGCTCTCAGTGCCTATAGGTCATTGCTCCAGTGCAACAGGGAATGGGACTAGTCTGCAAGAGTAAATACACTACAACAACAAAAGGACCTGAGTCACAATTCCTCCTTCTGATGAAGTGGGTCTTTGCCCACGAAAGCTTATGCTCCAATACATCTGTTAGTTTATAAGGTGCCACAGGACTCCTTGTTGCTTTTGCAGATCCAGACTAACATGGCTACCCTTCTGATACTCAATTCTTCCTTGTGCAGCAATGGGCCTTCTGAGCACAGAATGATGACTGCAGTACCAATGAAAAATTTATATTAGATTGA
The DNA here is from genome assembly GCF_052426305.1 of Pelodiscus sinensis. Lineage (NCBI taxonomy): Eukaryota > Metazoa > Chordata > Testudines > Trionychidae > Pelodiscus > Pelodiscus sinensis. Next base: position 185,388,525 of record NC_143053.1, on the reverse strand, counting down.
TATTGATAGAAGTCTTCAATTTATCCACAGCACGGGTGGCAGCAGCAGACTTCTCAACAATACCTCCTCAATATCTATTACCCTGTTACTCAAGTCTTACTCAAGATCTTAAATATGATTCAAGAGTAACAGGTGACTATCATCTTTCTCTCCTCACAGTTTATTGAGAAAGAAGGGACTGAAACCCAGATGAACTAGCTAAGAAAGCTGGTGGAGAGCTTCTGCCCCAATTCAGCAGGGACTCATCCAACTAGCTATGGAGCATAGGATCCTCCACCTGATGCAATGGGTAAGACTTCTCTGTAATCTCACCCTGAATGTATAGCTCTGTACAGGTACATATCATGCTGGCAAAGAGGATTAAGTGTGGGATGTATGCAGTGTGTTTGGTTATTAAAGGCATATTCAACTTGGATTTTCTTTGGCAAATTTTTGAAAACATGCATTTTTTTTTACTATTGCATTCACTAGAGAATTGAGAAAGAAGGGCAATCTACTCTATGTCCCCTGCAACCTTGTGATGGCGTCTGCCCTTTGGTCCACTCAGCCCATGATTAGGCTTGAGAAGGGAGAGAGAAGAAAGCCTCCACCCTGGCAGTGTCTCCCTTGAAGCCTTTAAAGGATACATAAGAATAGAATATTTGCTTAAAATTCAAATTGGGCCATGCCCAGCAATTTTTAAACTGGGGTGTTCAAATTACACTCATCACTACAGGGAGGAGGTATTAAGTATTGCCTCCCAATGTGTCACCTACATCCCAAGGAGGAACTGTGATGTGAGGCCTGGAGTTCTTTTAGCCGCTGCTGTCCCTTCCCTCCTATAACTGTTGAGCAATTCAGCTGCTCTGTTGACTACTTCTCTGCAGGGCTATTGATCCTGAAGAACAGCAGGATAGAAGTTTGACTCTACCTGAGCCTAGAAGAACATCTAAGCAAGGATGGCTCCACTCTCCTTTACCACACAGCCACTGAGAGCAGCTCAGGAGAGGGGGGAAAAGAAACCAAGAATCAACTACTCCTTATAGATTCCTTATTTTCTGCCTCAAACCCCACACAGGCTAATGCAGCCTAGGGAATCCCCCACAAACAGAGAATCCCTAACACCAGCCTCAGCAGTATACGGCCTCTGCTAGTCATGTGACTTACAAGAACCTATATAAAAGCTTCAGGGGTTGCTGAGAGTTAGTCTGTAAGAGAAAAACCTTAAACAAGGAATACTCTCACAGCACCTTAAAGACTAATAAAACATGTGAATGATATCATGAACTTCCATGAGCACAACCCACTTCTTTAGGCAGTTAGGGACAGGAGCAGGCAGAAGAGATTAAGGATGTTAAAATGCGATTATTTGGTTAATTGTATAGTTGATACAATTCGTATGAACTATATGATTAATTGATACATGCCTCTCCAGAGTCACAGTGGGGGTAACTCTAGAGGAGCTAGTCGAGCTGGGACTGAGTGGTCCTGGCTCATGATGGCTCCAGAGCTACCCGCGCTGCAGCTCTGTATTTTAAATGTGGTACGAGCCAAGAGCCACTGGGCTCTTACCACATTTAAAATGCAGAGGTGCAGCGATCAGCGCAAGCCAGGACTGCTCAGTCCTGGCTTGCACTGAGTCCAGCAGCCACAGTTCATGGCAGACAGCTGTGTCTGCTGCAAACAAGGGTTGCTTGGTGTCAACAGCCCCTGCAGACAGGGGCTGTTCGCAGCATCCTGTATCAGAGGCAGCAGGGTGGGGACAGAGGCATCCAGGGACGAGGGGAGGGCAGGTGGCACCCTGGAGACGGTGCTAGGGGGAACAGCAGCCCCTGTCCCCTTCTTGATGCTTTTCAGAGGCAGAAAGGGGGGCCAGGGTGCCACAGAGAGCATGGGGCGAGTGGGGACTGCTCACTCTATGCTCCCTGTGGCACTTCTGCTTTTGAAATGTACAAGAGCCCTACAGGGCTCTTGTTCATTTTAAAAGCAAAAGTGCCTGCAGTGGGAACCAGCACATGCAGGGGACTCAAGTAGTCCCCACTCACGCTGATTCCCACTGTGCCTCTGCCTCCCCTGCCAAGATGGTGCTAGGGGGAACCAGGGGCTCCTTCTTTCCTCCCCCTTTGCTGCCTCTCTCTGATAGAGGCGGGGTGTGTATGTGGGCAGAAGTGACTATGGAGTCAACTATCCGATAAGCATTTGCTTAACAGATAGTCGACGAGTCATTTATATCCCTAGAAGAGTCCCTGGATCATGGAAGAGCATACACGCAGAGAGCCCTTTACTATCAGGTAGATAGCTTAAGAGGTAGACATTTTAAAGGAGCAAGAGTTGAGTGGGAAGGGAGTGGAGAAGGCTCACCTGATAAGTGATAATGGAGACAAGGGCTAAGACAAGGCCCTGCAGAGCAGTCACACTGTTTTGAATTAATGTGTCTTGAATCTTCATTTCTAAGCTAAAGAAAAACTGAGCAAAGGGACTATGTGCAGATCTTTTGGAGCATGATTCTTTATCCTCCTACTTATGCTTTATTTTAAAATTTAAGGTGTGGCAGTCAGACAAATCTGCAGTGTCCCTTTAAATTGGGGTGTTAGATGGTGTCTAATTAAATAATCATTTAACCACATCAAATTTTTGCCATTACACAACTATTCAATAGACCCCTGGGGCAGGGTTGGCAGTCAGTATTCTCCTGACCCCTCTCCCGGGAAGCCCCCTGCCACACACGCTGCCTCCTGTGTATCCATAGGTACAGGTGGGGGAAGGGAAAGGAGGGTCCCTGGAGGCAGCAGCACAGCAGGGAGGGAACAGGCGGATCTGGTGCTTGTTGGTATCCGGTTTAAAAGCTGACTCTCCAGGAGCACGGGCTCCTGCCCCACCCCTTGCTGCCTCTGATACAGAGACAGCAGGGAAATAGGGGGGAGAAAGGAGGAGGAATGTGTGTAGTCGACAAAATTAACCGATATGCCCGGGCTTACCAGTTAATCATGTAGTTGTCTACACACTGACATCCCTACTTTAAACATCATGTCAATCACTCTGAATCTTATGCAGTATAGTACCCCAAGTGTCTTACTAGAAGCACCTTATGAATTTAAGCCTACTGAATTCATTACTGAAGATTTTAAAACTACATACATTCATACTGAGATTGTAAAAAGTCTAAGATATCCAACAACATGCCCCAAGAGTTATATCCCAAATTCAGAAATGTCTCAAAAAGACAATAAATAGTTATGAATATTGGAATTGTACTGATTCCTGCAACATATTTCTATATATTATTCCAAGGCACTCTTAAGTTTTAACTAGTTGTTGCTAGCCGTTCCATCTAAATTCACCAAAAAACCCAAAGATATTTTTAGAGAGAGTTATTCCAACTTACCTTAGATGAAGACAAAACATTTTCTACCCTTAAAACTTCTCCCTACATTTAATGCAAACTTAGCAGTAACCAGTCATTTTATATAGAATGCTGTCATACAAGCTACAGTAAACTTCCGATAATCCGGCACCTTTAGGACCCAGGGGGTGCCGGATTATCAGATATGCCGGACTATCGGAAGAGGGGGCTATGAGGGGTCTGGGGTGGGGTGGAGGGGATGCCACCCCAGACCCCTCATAGCCCCCCCTTCCAATAGTCCGGCTCTGCCCCAGGCATCCGCGATTCAGCCGCTGCTGGTCAGTTTCAGCAGTGGCTGACTCAGGGATGCCTGCGGCAGAGCAGCTGGAGTACTGCCGGCTTGGTCCAGTAGCACCACCCTTCGGTGCTGTGAGATCAACCCGGCAGCACCCCAGCTGCTCTTGGGGATGCCTGGGACAGAGCAGCTGGGGTGCTGCTGGGTTGGTCCCGTAGCGCCGCCCCTTGGCAGCACTCCAGCTGCTCTGCCCCAGGTGTCCCCAAGAGCAGCTGGGGTGCTGCCAGGTTAGTCCCGCAGCCCCGAGGGGCTGCGCTACGGGACCAACCCAGCGGCACCCCAGCTGCTCTGCCCCCGGCTTCCCTGATTCAGCTGCTGGTCAGTTTCAGCAGTGGCTGAATCGGAGAAGCTGGGCGCAGAGCAGCTCCAATTGTCCAGCTGCCCGGAGCACTTCCGGGTTCCCGATGGTGCTGGACTATCAGGAATTCCGGAGCATTGGATGCCGGAACAATGGAGTTTTACTGTATTTCTATTTTATTTTATATTGAAGACTATCTTCAGATCAGATTATCTATTACAGCTGTATGGCTTTGCATGTTTTGATTAATGTATTTTGTAGCAATTTTACTGTGCTATCATCACTACTCTCCCATAGAATGCTCATGTTACCAGATGTCAATTAGTTGAACTTGTGGTGTAATAGCTGAGTTACTACTCAATATATTTGGTTTAAAAGAGATTAAACTTCAGTTTTTTCCTTTATATGCACTTGATCTTGCCTGTCATATTGAACTGTACCTAATCTATGATTTTAATAGAATCCACCAAGACAAATAATTTTAAAATTGAAAATTAGTGTTTTATTAGTTCACACAGTTTAATTTTTTTTTTTGGCAGTTAACCAAGCTTGTTCACCTTCAAAAGATGACTAAGCTTTAGGACTGGCTACTATTAAGACAGAGTATTTATATTACTGCAGCTAACTGTTCAAAGCTCAGCCAATTCATCACTATCAATGTACTTTCTGATGTATGAAGAGGAGGCATAAGCTTTCATTTTCAAAAGTGACTAGTGATTTTGGCTTCTGATTTTAAAGACCTTAAAAAGGGCTTGATTTTCAGACAGTGGAGCTGAGCATTTTCTGAAAATCATGCCCCTTTTAAAAAATGCCATGTTGGGCATCAATAATCCCTTATTATGAAAATGTAGACCATTGTTTGTACCCTAAAGATCTTATATTCTAAGAACACAATCCTGCATGGTGCTGATGACAGAAACAGAGCACTCACCACTACCCACCTTAACACCCTTAAAGATCAAGTTAAACAACGAATGCAGTTCAGAACCAATGCACTGAATCAGAAGATAAAGCATAGCTATTTTAAAACTTATTTGGTAAATTATCAACTGGGATCTTCAGAGTGTGTATTTTAAGAAGAATGCTTAAGGGTGTTACAAATGTAGCCATGTTAGTCTGGTGTAGCTAAAACAAAATACAGGACTATGTAGCACTTTAAAGACTAACAAGATGGTTTATTAGATGATGAGCTTTCATGGGCCAGACCCACTTCCTCAGATCAAATAGTGGAAGAAAATAGTCACAGCCATATATATGGTATATATGGTTGTGACAATTTTCTTTCATTATTTGATCTGAGGAAGTGGGTCTGGCCCACGAAAGCTCATCATCTAATAAACCATCTTGTTAGTCTTTAAAGTGCTACATAGTCCTGTATTTTGTTAAGGGTGTTACAGCTGTGTTGATTCCAGGATATGGGAGACACAATGTGGGTGAGGTAATATCTTTATTCACTTAAAAGTTTGTCTCTCTCTCCAACAGACGTTCATCCAATAAAAGTTATTACTTCACCAGACCCACCTTGTCTCTGTAATAGAGAGGGGGGTTTGTTTGGCCCACATACTACAATGGAGGAACAGACAGTTTCAAAAGCATAAGGCACATCATCGCAGAAAGCTGAAGACAACGATTCCTTCTGAAAGCCTGCTGGGGAAGGAAAGGGATAGTAGCAGGAAGATGGGTCGGGCCAATGTGTTTGAAGGGGAGCTGTTCTAAGTTTGTGCGGAAGGGAAGAGGAAGGCAGCGGCGAGATGCAGCGACAGGCGCACCAGAGACAAAAGAGGTTGTTTTTTTAGTAGCAGCAGCAGCTAACACGGGCTGGAGCAGGGGGGAGATGTGAGGCGCCCGCAGGCGGCTGTAACCGCAGCAACAACTATCACAGCGGTGGGCTTGCAGTAAGCACAGGGAGGCAGGGACACAGAGGAGCGAGCCCACAGCGGCTGGGATGCGAGGGTCTGCGATGGGGCGGAGGGGTGTACACGGGCCGAGGGGGGGGGGGTCTCTTCGTCCCCTTGGCCCGCTGCCCCCGCCTGTGGCGCCGTCACCCCACCCCGTCCCGTCCCGGCTCACCCTTCGCTCGACGCCTCCAGGTGCCCGTCCTCGGCCATGGCGGCGGCGCGGCGGCCGAGAGCTGGTGCCGGGGAGGCGGCCGCGAGTGAGAGCGCGAGCGCAGCAGGGCCAGCCATCACGGGACCGGGACCCGCCCACCGCGTCATCCCCGCCGCGTCGACCCGCCCCGCCCCGCCCCAACGCGCGAGGCTAGAGCGTCCCAGGGACCCGCCCCCCTGGGCTGGCGGGGTGACGGGCAGCTCGCGGCGGACGCGCGCCGGGTGCGGAGGCCTTTGGGAGCGCTCTCTCCTAGCGCAGCTCTCCGGGCTGGGCGCATTCAGGCGGGGGTGAGAGGAGGAGAGAAGAAAGGCGCCTTTTGCGTGTGGCCTATTCACAGACGTAATTAATGCTGTGCCAGAGGTCGAGGCCTCAAATGGCCTGGGTGCTAGTGATGTGGAGAGTACACTTAAATGCACCCCAGACCTGTCATGGGCAGTCTGCGCTACTGTGTGGGCTGCATGTGAGTGACCCTCCTTCATCTCAGTGGGGCGCAAGATAGTCGCCCAGGAAAGCTCACTGCACTTGTGTACCTGGAATTTGTGGGGTGTCATGATTGAACCATAGCAGTGCTTTGATTTGATGCAGAGGGAGCACACAACTGTCACAGTCAATGTGTGCAATCGGCACACACCTCACTTTACGTGCCCTTGCTTCACGTGTGTGTCACTTTAGTAATACCAGTAGGGAAAAAATGATGCAAACAGAAACCGGCAGAATCTGGCAACTCTGCGCGTTGGCAACTGGTAAACAAAATGTCTTGCAGGCCACCCATAGAACCCCAACAGCCCACATTCAGCCCTGAGGTTGCCTACTTTGTTTTCCTTTAGGACAGTGAACAGCCAACGCTGGGTCATACCAATAGTTGGTGTAATCCAGTATGCTGTTTTTCCACAGTGGCCAGCAACAGTGCTTCGGGGAAAGAACACAAGTGAATTTCAGTGAATCCTGGTTTCTGACCGGCATAGTGGCTCTCAAAATTACCTAACTACAGTAAACTTCCGATAATCCGGCACCTTTAGGACCCAGGGGGTGCCGGATTATCAGATATGCCGGACTATCGTAAGGGGGGGGCTATGAGGGGTCTGGAGTGGGGTGGGAGAGGATGCCACCCCAGACCCGTCATAGCCCCCCCCCTTACAATAGTCAGGCTCTGCCCCAGAAGTCCCTGATTCAGCCACTGCTGGTCAGTTTCAGCAGCAGCTGAATCGGGGATACCTGCAATAGAGCAGCTGGGGTGCTGCCGGGTTGGTCCCGCAGCACCGAGGGGCGGCGCTACAAGACCAACCCGGCAGCACCCCAGCTGCTCTGCCCCAGGCATCAGGATTCAGCCTGCTAGTTAAACTGACGCTGCTGGTCAGTTTCAGCAGTGGCTGAATCCTGATGCCTGGGGCAAAGCAGCTGGGGTGCTGCCGGGTTGGTCTTGTAGCGCTGCCCCTCGGCACTGCGGGACCAACCCGGCAGGACCTCAGCTGCACTGCCCCAGGGGTCCCTGATTCAGCCGCTGCTGAAACAGATCAGCGGCTGATTCCAGGAAGCCCGTGGCAGTGCAGCTGGGGTCCTGCCGGGTTGGTCCCGCATTGCCGTCCTTTGGCACTGCGGGACCAACCCGGCAGCACTCCAGCTGCTCTGCCCCCAGGCATCCCCAAGAGCAGCTGGGGTGCTGCCGGGTTGGTCCCGCAGCCCCGAGGGGCAGTGCTACCAGACCAACCCGGTAGCACCCCAGCTGCTCTGCTCCCGGCTTCCCCGATTCAGCTGATGGTCAGTTTCAGCAGCAGCTGAATGGGGGAAGCCTGTCCGGCTGCCCCAGCACTTCCGGGTTCCTGATGGTGCATCAGGAGTCCCGGAGCATTGGATGCTGGACTAATAGAGTTTTCCTGTACTATACCCCTTTCAGGACCCTGATTTGTCTTAACTCCAAGTTCCACTTCACTTAAAAACTATATGCTCACAAATCAGACATTAAAATACAGAACTTTCAAACAGTACACTGCTACTGAAAAAATTATCATTTTTACCATATCATAAAATAAATCATTTGAAACAAATATTATACTTTTACATTTTAGTGTATGGTATATGAAGCAGAATAAACAAATCATTGTATGAAATGTCATTTGTATAGACTTTACTGCAGGTTGAACCTCCCTGATCTGGCACCCTCGGGACCTGACCAGTCCCAAAGGAAGGATTTTGTTGAACCGAGGATGGCCTCTCTGCTGGCAAACTCTGGACTCTCTGGTATCTATCAGCAGATTGCCATGCTTACCTGCCTGGGCTCCCAGCTTTGCGACCAGTCTGGGGCTGCTGGGGCTCAGCTGCTCAAGGGTCATTGGGGCTCTGCAGCCCTGGTGGTCAAAGCTGCTGGACTTCACAGCCTTGGGGCCAGAGCTGCCAGGATTCCACAGCTGAGGCTCTCTGGTCCAGCAACATCCAGAGAGTCCAGTACCAGAGAGGTTCAACCCATAGTGCGTTTTTTGTAACCTGTTGTAAAACTAAGCAAATAAGTAGATGAGTTGATGTACTCTCTGGAAGACCTCTGCATATCCGTAAAGGTATGTGTACCCCTGATTGAGAACTCCTGTGTTTGCAAAAACTAGTTCCACACAAGTAGACTATTTTTTGATACACTAACAGTCTTTAATACACCAACAGCTAAAGGAGAGCTCATTGAGGAGTACTCAAATAGTACTAATGAATCTTCTTGAACCTTCTACCAACCCTGTGGCTGATATAGCAACTTCTGGTTTAGGTTTGTTAAGAACCACCATCCATCCCTATACAGCTTCCATTTGGGATCATTAGAAGAAGACCGATGAGGCTTAGTGCCTCATTAAATCAGGAAAAATGTCAAAGATTTTCAGGCAAAACTATTTAAAAGGATTGGTTGCACAAAATGCTGTGGCCATAGTTATGCATTAATGTGTGTGTGTGTGTGTGTGTGTGTAAATATGACACACACATCCACCACAGATGTGCAAGACTGAGGGAATCTCTCAGGAGAGTGGGTCACAAACCATTTAGGGGTTTATAAGTCAAAATACACACCCTTAAGTGCTTATCCAGATGCCCAGCTCAGTAAGGGCATACCTTCACTACCCCTAAGATCGTTGGGCAGTGGTAGAACCCGTGGGGGTCGATTTATCACGTCTAGCTTTCTGAGCACTCTCCTCCAGTCCTCCATCAAAATAAGAAGAGTAAGTGGAGTCGATGAGAGAGTGTCAGCTGTAAATTTACCACAGTGAGAACATCGCTGTAACTTCCACTATGTTCATGAAGATGATGTTGTGTAACGACCCATAGTAGCATAGAGTAAGCCTAAAAGAATTAGTGCTTTCTGCACCAGCTTCTGTTTCCAAATGGTTTTAAATGTAGCAATATATAGGGCATGTTGCAGCACTAGCAGCAGTCTAATTTTAAGACAGCAAAGGCCTGGATAACAGTGACAATGTCTGTGTCTAAAAAGAAGGATTAAGCATTTCTATTTAGACACAGATGGTAAAATCTCAAGTGGGTTACTGTTCAAATATGATCAGCCAGCACTAAAAAGGGGATCTAGAATTATCATTAAGTTGTGAACCCTAGAAACTAATGGTGTAAATACCCCATCAATATGCATACATATGTGTATAATATGTTCACTTGGCTATTATTTATGTTAATTAAATAACAAAGAAGGAAAAGTTTACAGAACAGGAAATATCAGTGAAAAGCTATTAGATCTCTGGATCCCTTGCTCCATTCATCTGAATATGTGGCTAGTGCCCATGAAATATCATGATACTATCTACATCTTTTGTTAGTCTCTAAGGTGCTGCAGGACCATTTGTTTTTTATTTTTTTTTCAGTTAGGGTATATCTACATTGCATGCTTATTTCAAAATAACTTATGTTATTTCAAAATTACAGAGTGCGAGTCTACACATCAAGTCCATTATTTCATTTCAAAATAATGAGCTTCTTACTCCAACTTCTGTAACCCTCATTTCATGAAGAGTAAGGGAAGTCTAAGGAAGAGTGTTCTTCCTTCAATTTCCTGCTGTATAGACAGTGCCTAAAGAAGAGTTAAGCTACTTTGACTTCAGCTACACAACTTCAGCTACATTAAGGCTACGTCTAGACTGGCATGATTTTCCGGAAATGCTTTTAACTGAAAAGTTTTCCATTAAAAGCATTTTCAGAAAAGAGCGTCTAGATTGGCACGGACGTTTTTCTGCAAAAGCATTTTTTGCAGAAAAGTGTCCATGGCCAATCTAGACGTGCTTTTCCGCAAAAAAGCCCTGATCGCCATTTTCGTGATTGGGGCTTTTTTGCGGAAAACAAATCTCAGCTGGCTACACTGGCCCTTTTGCGCAAAACTTTTGCGCAAAAGGGACTTTTGCCCGAACAGGAGCAGCATAGTATTTCCGCAAAAAGCACTGATTTCTTACAGTAGGAAGTCAGTGCTTTTGCGGAAATTCAGGCGGCCAGTGTAGACAGCTGGCAAGTTTTTCCGGAAAAGTGGCTGATTTTCCGGAAAAACTGGCCAGTCTAGACACAGCCTAATTGTGTATCTTGACTCGACTTTGTCCTGCAGTGTAGACGTACCCTTTAAAGACTAACAAGGCTAGCCCTTTGAGACTTATATCCGGAAAAATATTTTCAGGGGAGGCAATAGCACCAGACCGAGGTAGTAATTCCTTCACAAGAAAAAGCATTCTCCAGCATGTTTAATAGAGGCAAGGAGAGGCAACAGCACCTACCTAGCAGCCTAGCATTAAATTTTTGGGCTGTTTTTGTTTTTTTAAAGTAAACCTTGAGAATTATTACATGTGAATTAGAACAGTTTTGAACTTTGACCTTAATAATGATTAACTAGCATTTATATTGTCTTTGCATTTTCAAAGTGCTGCACAAGCATTAATTTAATCCAATTAAAGGGAGAGGATTATAATAGGCATTACAAATCCATGAAAGCAGAACAATAGTCTTTAATATTAAACCTAATTATTAAAGTATAAATGTTGGAATCAAAGTCAGGCAGCATGATTCAGTGAGTGGGAAGCAATGTTCAGAAGTCTTAGCTTCCATTTTCAGCTATTAGATATGGGGCAAGTCTTTGGGTAAGTCTACGCAGCACCCTAAACTCGAAATAAGATACGCACTTTGTGCTATGCAAATTGTGTATCTTATTTTGAATCTATTTCAAAATAGCTTATTTTGAAATTTGGTTCATCAACACAGTGCCAGATTTCAAAATAACATGCTATTTCAAGACATTCCTTAACCCTTGTGGAACGAGGCTTACCGGGATACTGAAATAGCATGCCAGTTATTTCAAAAAATATTTCGAAATAATGGGTGACTTATGTAGACATGAGATAGCTATTTTGGAATACCTCTGGTATTCCGAAATAGCCATGCAGTGTAGATATACCTTTTGTGTTGGAGGAGAACAGGTTATATAAGTTGATATGGTTGTCATTTTAAATTGGAATCACCTTCTTGGAATGGCAAAAGGACTCCCTTTCCTCCATCTTGGTGTTGCTTTTCTTTCAGGTTTTTGATGCCCTTTTCCAGTTTGGCATCAAAATGAAGAGAAAGGTGGAAATGAGACTGTTATGTGGCAGTAAATCTGTCTAGCAATTGGAACGTATATGGGGTTGGAATGTAATAGGATAACTATTTCATGGTTACTGATAAGCCTGGTGGAATCTGGGAACTGGTACATGCTGGGAGCTGGCCTAAAAGCAAGCAGGTCATCCCAGTGAAGGCTAGAGACCTTCCCACAGAGTACCAGACTTGTTTATAAATAGAGCCTGGGGAGATAACATACAGTAAGGCCCCTTTTAGCTTATCTGCACCCACAACATTAGTTAGGTAGCGTCCACATTCCACATGCAGGATGGTGAGTCAAAAATAGACTGAAGACATCAGACCAAGGGAAATCTCCTTACCTGTCTGGAGATTTCTGGAATCCAGCTCCTAGTGCTTCTGTGTTATCACCTGTTTCATCTGAGTGTCTGCAGGACATGGCATAGCCCTTCTCTGTTATTCTGATATCCCATCAATAAGGATTTGGGATCTGAAGTTCATCCCCATTGATTCCTCTGTGATAATATCTGAGCCATTATTGTTATGTTGTAGGGGGTCCCTGTATGTTGTTTTCCATCTAACTTACCTGTGTGTTAACTACACTACAAACCAATGATAGCTGGGGAGGGAGTAGGATACTGCAGATAGCCCATCTTCTGACACATAAATCAAGATCAAACTGTTTCAGGCTAATATTTGTACTTGGTAACAATAGGTAATATATATCTGATCAGGTTATAATAATAACTAATGTTTGCCTAGCACTGTGAAATCCTTGGATGAAAGCAGCTATACAGTGTTATGCTTATAAGAAAGACACCGGATCTTTCTCAGAGGAAAAGGCAATAAGCCACATTTATTGAAAATATAACATGAAAAGCAGCATATGCATTCATTCACACACAGACCACAGGTCCTGAAGATGCTCTTATAGTTACCAGTCTGTTTTAGCTCAAGTCAACCTAAAATGGTCAGTTAAATTGAACGAGTGAGGAGCTGGGCTCTGTTGGTCATGACCCGATACTTTGAGGCTCATCAGGACTGACCCCGGGGAACCATGACAAAACACCCTATCTTTATTTTTGTAAGTTGCCATTGGAGTCTAGGGATTTGGCAATGTCATGTTGCCAATGTTAATCCATAAATGGTATTTAATCTTGGAATTTTTCATATTATCTTTTGATTGTTGTCAGGCTTCCCATCATCTCATTTGTCATCTCACCTTTGGGGATGCCTGCCTTTCTCCAAGATTTGTTAATTCTGCTAATTTGTTTAGCAGTGGGCACAATGGGTTTTCTGATTTTTTTCCTCAAAGTTTCTCACTTCCTTTTGACCATCTGGACATTCATGATGGATTTCACACTTATCCTTAAGTATGCATGCATTCTCCACTCACACCAAACAATTTTACAGAGAAATTTTCAGACAGGATTACATTTGAGAAAGGATATAGTTACTAAGAAATAACAAAAGAGCCTTATACAACTTAGCTTGCAATGCAGATAAGTAGCAAGACTTAATTTGTAATGTTAACAAGAAACAAGAACTTATACCAAATACGGTACCTATTAGCATCGTTATACCCACACAAAAGTAGTACAGTAAAACTTGTGTTATCCGGCATGCTCGGGGACTAGGGTGTTCTGGTTATTTAAAAATTCTGGTTATCTGAGGATCCCATCAACCTAGGAAAAACCAATGGACAATAATAGTAAAACTCATGTTTTTAATATTGGTAGTAGTGTGAGGCAGTTGGTCTCACAATGCTATTTTGAGTTAAAGATGATTAATACTTCTTAAATAAAAAATTAAGCCAATCATGGTAAACCAAGTCAGGCCTGTGTGCCCGAAGATGTGACAGTATCATGGCTGGGGGCAGTGCCGGCTAATGAAGTTTTCTAGTTAGAGTGCTGGATAACAAAGGTGTTACTGTACATTTTGGCTACAACAGCACAAGTGTATAATATACATTTGTTAGCAAATGTAATAGTTAAGGTCATAAAATAGTTTCAGTCAAGGCTTTAATTGGGGTGCCTTACAATGGCTTGGCAAACTAGTACTTTTCTTTGGACAATACCTGCTTGTGCTGTAGAAACTTCTTTTTAAAGAAACCCCTCCCCAATATCTAACCTTTACAATTATGAAGATATGTGAACAGAGTATAAATTGATACAATGATGTCTGCTTGCATCTGCAGACAACCTGAAGTGATAACTTCCCATTGAAATGACAAGGAATAACTCATAGAATGCAAACCTAAGTCTAAAGCAGGGTCAGGAAAAATATGGCCAACGGGCCACCAAGCCACAGGATCCACCCTGGGGGCACAGCAGGAGCCTCTGACAGGCTCTCTGCCTACCCAGCCCCTGCATGCTACTCAAAAAAGCCAGCTGCAGGGCCCTTTTTGTCTGTGTATAGGTGTGAGCCCAGGGGAAGAAGAGGCAGAGGCTTTACAGACTGCCCCTAGCACAGTCTTGCAGCACTCATTCACTTATTTGAAAAACAGGCAGTGCACAAAATACACCTCAACCTACTCTTGGGCTCGCAACTGTTCACAGAAGCACATGGCCTTGCAGTTGGCTGCTTTGAGCAGCCTGCTGGGTAATGGAAGGCAAGGAACCTGCGAGACTGCTGGCTGGGAGTCAACCAGGTAAGCATTTCCTAGCCTAGTGGAATGACTCATGCTTCAAGTCAAGCATACATGTAAGTGTTTGCAGTTTGGAGCCTTAATTGTCAACATTAACTAGAGAGCACCCCTTGCGATATTGTCTGAGCATCTTCCATGTGTTAGTCTCTCCTAAGCTCTGGGGAAAATAGCTTGATTAATTTATAGTTAAGCTTGGCAGAATTCAGTTTTTATTTTTTATAATTTTGACTGATGTTTGTTTATTTTGGGGACATTTTTATGTTAATATATATTTCCGTAATTGCATGAAATTAGGTGGAGTTCAGACAATGGGGCAGGATCAGGATATAATTATTTGAAGACAATAGATGTAGAGATGCTAAATGTTAAAGGTTGGTAACCATGAAAACACAAATTTTCAACATCAGATGTCAAAATGCACAAAGTAAATATTCTTAATGAAGTTCTGTTTTCAGAAAACATTTATTACTTTGCCTATCTCTAAATGTTGATTGTCAATGGAAGTATATGTCAGTTTGCATATGTACAGTGAAATCCAAGTTTATTGACTTTTTCTGATACAAATCTAATCCTTACAAGCCTACTTATAATTTTGGTTGTTTATGAGCTTCTTTGTATTTCTATGGATTGGTGAGTGGGTGTGACCTTAACAGTATCCAAATGCAAGAGGGCAAGGGTTTCACTGGTATCTGATAGTGACTTCCAGCTGGTCTGACCAGTTCAGCATATCCAGTCCATTGATGTCACAAATTGTATCTGATATGTGTCATGAATGGTATAACTAATGGAAAACTAATAACACACTGAACATTAATATTGTTGCATTGTATAGGTAAAGTAAATGCCCAGGGGAATATACAGATATGAAAGAAATGTGGAACTAAAACGTGCTTACCAGACAAGTCTGGGGAGCAAGTAAACAGGTTTCTTTCAGATTAAGGACAAGCTACTGCCTCCAGCAAGGTGTGTCATCAGAATTGATTAGCAATCACATGTCACGTGACTATACATTTGCATTGGAGGGGCAGGTACAGACCAATTTGTATTTTAGCAATCCACCAGTGGGGAAAGAAACCAGCATGGAACTTCTTTCACCATTATATTACATAACAAGCAGTCATGTAACGCTTTAAAGACTAACAAGGTGGTTTATTAGGTGATGAGCTTTCGTGGGGCAGACCCACTTCTTCAGATCATACTCTGAAAGTGAATTGGCATGACCATTATATAACAAAAGGGATACAATGAAAGAGTAAATAAATTATACAGTAACAAATCAGCTACAGAAGGTGAAGGAAGGAAGGAAGAAGAGACAAGGAAGGAGGAAATTGCTTATTGTCAGAGTCAATTAAGTGGCTAATCTGGAGTTACTACGAATATCAAGAGGTGGAGAGGCTGTCTTTTGTAATGTGTAAGGTAATTATCATCTAAATTAAGGCCTATTCCCAGTGTGTCAAATTTTAGTATAAATAAAAGTTCTGAAGTCTTTCTTTGTAATCTGGTGTTAAAGTCTCTTTGAAATAAGAGGCATGTTTTCAGGTTTTTAAGGGAATGGCCAGCTTGATTAAAATGTTGGCTAATAGGTTTTTCTGTATGGAGATGTCTGATGTCTGATTTGTGAGAATTGATTCTCTGGAGAATGCTCTTGTTAGTCTTTAAAGTGCTACACGACTACTTTTTTTTGTTTTACCACAATCAGTCTAACACAGATACCTCTCTGTTACTTTTCATTATACTACATGTCTCCTTCCTCACAACTTAAATGATCTTTATTTATTGGGGTTTAAGGCAAGTTAACCTTCAGAAGAACTAGAACTCCTAGAAAGACAAGAAGAGTCAGCATTCTGTGCTTCTGAACACAGAAGAGAGGTCCTGGTTGAGAGGCAGTCAGCCACACTGGACAAAGAGTGACTCATAAAAGAAACCATTGTAAACAAAGATTTGCACCTTTATTTTTTTCATTTATCACTTAAAAGGGGGGGATTTAATTGCTGCTTCAGTGAACCTGAATAGAAGATGCTATTATGTCCACCAGTTTCACTGAGTTCTATGATGACCCATAGATTAAATACATACCCATCCCAAGTATGTTGGGCGGTGTCCTTTTCCTCTCGTGTTCTTAAGTTCAGCTATTTAAATGTTCCTTTCACGTGGCCGAACTTTCTCTGCATCCTATGCACAGTTGATGCTCTTGGTCAATACAAACCCAGAATTAGGAGGAGCAGTTGCAGAGTTCATCTTCCATTCTAGGTGATGGGAAAGTAAAAAGGCATCTTATTCACTCACTCTGCTGGTCACTTGTTCACTGCTCTCTGCTGCTGCCCTGCTGGCTGCTCATAACACCTCTCTGCCACCGCCACCCAATTAGTTACATTTGTCTCCTGCCACCACTTTGCTGGCTGTCAGTCACCATCCGCTGCCAGCCACTTCTTGGCTGTGATTTCTGCCCACCAGTCTCAAGTGATTCCAGTGCCAAGGTATTTAAACTCTTAGCAAGCAGGGTAGAAGAAACACAGCTCCAACAAAATTAATATACGAAGGAGGCTCCTAATGATGCCTATTTAGCTCTGTTCTTTGAACAGTGTGGGAAACAGGAGGAGGGGAGAACAAGTCAAACCAGGCAGTGGAGGGCATATCATTTCCAAAACCAAATAATTTTCTCACATCCCTCTTCTCTCTTAAGACTGTGAAAGTTGAGCCCCTGCTTAGCAAGGTTCTTTCTGCTATGTACCCTTTTCTTTGAAACAATTTAGCACAGTCTATATTCCCACCAAGTTACAAACATTGGTAAGCATATTTCAGCTATTCCTACATTTAATACAAACGTAGCTGGTGCTGGGTCACAAATTAAGTTGATTACAGTGAGCAAAATACCACTCCATCTGCTGAATATCTTATACATCTAAGCAAAACAGGAACAAACTGTGTTTACATAGATACACCTAAGGCCCTTCCCCACTTCCAGCTAACTGTAAGGGAAGCATTCCTTCAGACCTTGCTTACAATTATCACGGAAAACACAACAGTTAGCATGTGAAAATTGAATCATATATCACTGGAATAGTAATTTCCTCTTGAGTTGTAGTAAGATTCAGATTTGACCTAGCATAATCTCCATGCCATGATAATGAATTTAGATTATATCCTGCTTTGTTACTGGCTTGCTATGTGACTTTGGGCAAATCACTTCAATTATTTGTGCATCGATTTTCTCATCAGTAGAATGTATCATATAGAGTTCTCTTCACATGTCTGTATGAAATGCCAGAAATGTGCTCTCTAGGTTGCAGGAAATTATACAAGAGGTAAATAAAATGGATGCAGCATTTATTACTGTGAATAATCTCACTGACGTCAATGGGTTTTAAATTCTACACTCTTACAGGTTTGCAAGGGTAGTCCGTAAATTAAGACCAGAACATACAGGAGACAACAAAACAAGGAGAGGTAGGATGGAGGGGAGAGAGGGGGAGATTTTGTGGACAGTGTCTCATATATACATTAGAAAGTACAGGTTGAACCTCTGTGGTCTGGGACTCTCTGGTCCAGCAAGATCTGTGGTCCAGAAGGACCACAGATCTTGCTGGACCAGAGAGTCCCAGCCACACAGATTGCCAGCTGAACCTGCAGGGCCAGTGCGCTGGGGGCAGGGAATACAGCCAGCAGTTGGAGCAGGGCCAGGAGGGGAGCCCCACCAGCTGAGAGTGGAGCCCCTGCTGGCTGGAGGCACGGAGCTGCTGTTGGTGCTGCTGGCCAGGGACATAGAAGCCCCTGCGGCCAGAGATATAGAGACACTGCCAGCCGGGGGAAGTGAGCCTCACCGGCCAGAGAGGGGTGGCAGCTGGGAGTGGAGCCCCACCAGCAGCCAGTGGTAGCACACTGGCCAGACTGGTGTTCAGGAAGAAAGCCCTGGGTAAGCCTGAGATTCCCTGGTCCAGTAAACTCCCTCCTTTGGGACCACTCAGGTCCTGAGGATGCCAGACTAAGGAGGTCCAACCTGTAGCTTGTTTTCTTTAACTTATTATTGCACAAGGGATAATGCTGACAGTACAGGAGGCCACCATAGCTACTGCTGCTGGAAGCCGTGAGATCTGAGGAGTGACAGGGTGCAAAGCGGGATACAGTGACAGGCAGAGAGGCATGACAGAAAAGGGTGCATGTGAGCATAGGAAATGGGCACAAAGGGCCATGTAGGTCCCTAATACCCCGGTGGGGAGCAGGCACATAGGAACAATTTGTACAGTGGGGGTACTGATGCCACTGAACCCTGCATATGAAAAAAACACTCCAGGCTAAGGGGCACTGCCACACTCGCACCTGGGGGGAAGTGGGGGGGGGGAGGCTCCTACCTTCCCTTCCCCACACTCACAGGCTGAAGAGTAGCATGGGGCAGCTGGCGGCTGCACACCCCTCCCCCCGCACAGGTACAACTAGCCGCGTGGGCAGCGAGGTAGCCCAGGGGTATGTTGCCTGCCATGAGGGGCTCTCAGAGCCTTCCCCGCTGCACTGCCAGGTTAGGCCAAGCCGGGGTGTGACGGGAAGGGAGAGGTGCTTGAGGCCGAGGAAGCTCGAGCCCCGCCAGAGAGGCCCAACCGCCGCCCAACCGGCTACCGTTCGTGAGACGGGGAGGGGGGAACAACGTTATAGCCCCGCCTCTCGGCTCGCGCAGCCAGCTCGTCTCCTCCGGGCGCGCGCATGCGCTCTCCCTTCCCTTCGTAGCCCAGCTCCCCCGGCGCGCGTCGCCTCAGCGGCCCCGCCTCGCGTCCCTTTCCAAGGGCCCGCCCCTTTGGCGCGAGTGGCCGCACCCCCTCCCCGGCGCACGCGCCCTGTTGTTACGACAGGTCTAACGTTCCCCCAGCTCCCTCCATCCCTCCCTGCCGACGTGGTGGAGTAAAGAGGCAGCGGGTGAGTGCGAGCCCCCTCCTCTCCGTTAGCCCCCCCGCCGCGTCTGCGCCGCCTGGAGAGGAGGAGCCTCCCTTGCCCTTCCCTGAGGCCGCTCACTGCTGAGGCCCCAGAAAACTGGGCAGTGGAGGGGGGAGCTCGGGGGGGTGGAGGTGTTAGGGGTGCAGGAGCACTGGGGCAGGAGACCCCTCGTGTGCGGGTTTCTCTTCCCGTCTAGGACTCTGCAACTCTTCCTACTGCTGATTGCTTAGCCATGACTTACCCCAACTTTGCTTTCTCCTCTGCCTCTCTCAGCGCTGCGGGTGGGGTGGGGCTGGGCTGCCTGGATTGCGCTTTGCAGATTTGCATGGGACGTAGACTGAGAGTTGCTGCCTGCAACATACATTCAATTACTGTCAAGTGCCTTCCCTTCGAAGCAGGCCCTCTGCTTTTTCACCACAAAGGCGGTTTTGCTAATTGGAATTTGAACGTGAACAAGTGAATTAGACTGATTCTAGGATTAGCTAGACTTCGGGATAACCAGAGCGGGGGCCGTAGTAACACTTGTTAATTCCCTGTTTGAATCACTCACAGGTGTGTTGAAGTGTAAAAGATCTACCTTGATGCCCTTCACAGTTGCCTTTTATCTGTCAAATGCCATCTTCTGAATTGCGATACCAAGTATTAATATTTAAATCATTATTTCTCCTTGGACCAAAGGTTATATCTCCTTGTTTGAAAAAACTAAGCATGCTGATAGCACTTTATGAATAAAAACATATAGTGGGTAATGTGGATGTTGTCCTTTTCGAGATAAGTAGGTAGTACCTGAAGAAATAATCATTTTGTCTGAAAATTTTGGATTGCAA
Organism: Pelodiscus sinensis; assembly: GCF_052426305.1. NCBI lineage: Eukaryota > Metazoa > Chordata > Testudines > Trionychidae > Pelodiscus > Pelodiscus sinensis. The sequence goes on along the minus strand of NC_143053.1, from coordinate 185,368,473 downwards.
CTTATTCAATAAAATGCATTACATTAACGAATAAACCAATGACATTAACTTTTTATATATTCCATTTCAAAGTGCCATGAAACATTTGATTTACAACAGGCTGTGTGCACTTTCTGTATACTGACAGCTAAACAGTACTGGCATTGCTACATCTGCTATCCTTGGATTGCTGCCATTTTGACATGTCTAAGTGCATGGGACATACCTTTCTGTGGTATGTCATCTGCATTCCATGCTATTTTCTAGATCCTTCCCTTAGACCAGGGGTGATGAACCCCAGGCCCAGGAGCCAGATGCAGCCCTCAGCTTGCCTGGTCCGGCCCCCAAGGCTCAGGGTCCTTCTGGGCTCTGATGTGCAAGAGGAAAGTGGGGAGTGTCTTTTTTTTTCTTAGTTGGGGGCCACGGTGTGGGGTTTTTCCCCTGCTTCTCACTTGTGTGCGACCTCCAACTTATTTTTCTGTGGGTCAGTGACCCCCAACCCAAAAAATGTTCCCCATCCCTGCCCTAGACTATCAAGGAGTTGATGTAGTAGAGATATTTATTATTTGTAAAATGTTAATTGCTGTACACACACCTAGGTAGACTGAGTGCATTTCTGCCTGGAAGGATAACTATAAAATGGCATAAGGGTATTTGTGTGTCCCTGGTTTCTTGATCAGATATGATGGGTTTCCTCCCCTATTTTGTAAAGGTTCTGCTGGTCATGTTATACTCCATTACATCTGTGTAACCCTATTGCCTTCAGATAACACCCTTGGAGACATTTGTACAACCTCAAACAGGAGCAATTGACTGAAATTTACTAAATTATTTTTTAAAAGTACAAGATGAAATAAAATCTTCACTTGCTTCGTTCTGTAGTCCTACTAGAATTAGGACTAATCATCAGTGCGGAGGGCTAATCATATTGAAAGCTTTTTTAAAAATATTGAGTTATTTTTCGCAACATCCCTTCGGGATAGACAAGTATTACCTCCATTTTAAGAGTAGGAAAACTGAGGCAGAGAGTTGCTGTGTAAAAAATACTGTTGGAGAACCAAGATTAAAATTCCTGGCTTCCTGTCCTATTCTTATTCTTTTAGATCATGGTATTTGTGCAGATTATATTTAAAATATAGATTTAATTTTTTGTGAACATAGCATAATTCATAATATATTAACTTAAACTGTACACAATTTTATTTTACCAGCGTGAACACCAAATGCAACAGGACCTAGTTGTATATGAGAACTAGCAAGTGAAACTGATTGCAAACGCAACTGAAATTGACTAAGACAACATAGGTGATGAGTTATATGTGCCGGGGGCCTTCCTCCATCAAAGTTTGGGGCCGGGTCTCTTTCCCTGGTGCTGCCTGCTGGCCCAAGTGATTTAAAACACCTCAGGGGATCCTGCCACCACCACTGGCAACACAGAGGGGCTAGAGTGGCTTCCAGTCACTTACTTCACACTGCAGCTGGCACGTTCCTGTAACCCCACTGAGATTGTGTATGTGTCTCCCCCTGTGCTGCTCCCAGGACTCAGGAGTAGCACATGGAGATACCCCTCGACTGCCCAGGGGCATAGTGTGAATGGCCAGTAGCCTGTGCTGCTGGTGGTAGCGGCATGTGGGGAGAGGGGGAAACGTGGGAGTGGCAGGTGAGGATGGAGGATGTGTGGGAGGGGGAGAGTGCACAGAGACCCCTGACTCCCCCAGAGTTGCTGCCAGAGCGGTTGCCCTAGATAAGTGCAACATCCCCATCTCTTTGCACCTCTTTGCTCATGCCACTCCCTCCCAGAGCCTGCACCCTCTTCCTTGCGTACTTTCTGCCCCCAAATTCTTGCACCCCCTTCAGGCCCCATACTGCCTCCCAGAACTTGAACTCCTCACCCCCTCTTTCATCCCACAATCCCTGCCCCAGGCCAGAGCATGCATCCAGTAGGGATGTCAATGTGTAGTCGACTAGACACTTAACCAATAAGCCTATACTTACTAGTTAATCTTGTTGACTACATGCATTCGTCCCACCCCTTTGTGTATCAGAGGCAGTGGGGGTGGGAAGAGGCAGGCAGGAGCTGGTGCTGGCAGGAGCCAGCTTAAAACCTGTTCCCCACCAGCACCAGGTCTGTGGTGCTGTCTGCGTTCCCCCCTCGGCCCACGTTGTTGCCTTTATCGGTGGCTGCAGTGCGGAGGACAGGGCTGGGGAAGTTGCAGCAAAGCAGCCTTAGTCCGTGGTGGGCGTGAGCTCCCCATGACAGAGGCTGCTCCATATCCACAGAGCAGCCTCTGTCTATGGAGAGCACGGACCCTCCCACCCCCCTCACAGAGAGGGGCTGCTGCCACCCTGCGCTGCTGTCTCTGTATCAGCATCTGGTCTGCAAGGGGAGCTGGTTTTTCAACTGGCTCCCCTTGCAGACCAGTGCCATCTGTGCTTCTGCCTCTGATACAGAAAAAGCAGTGTGGGGTGGCAGGGGGCTCCCCGGGAGTGGGGCTGGGAGCTCATTGGTTGCTAGCCCCACTCCCAGGGACTATCCAATAATTGTGTAACTGCTAAAATTGCATCCAGTAACATGACTGTTCATTTACCCAATAGCTAACTCCCTAGCACCCAAACCCCCTCTCAGAGCCCCACTCCTCACCCTGCTTGCAGCCCTTTCTACGCCCCAATCTCCTGCCCCAGTGAAGAACCTGTGCCCAGCACCTATACTCTATACCAGAGCCTGGACCCCAGACTCCCTCCGGCACCCAAACTCCTTTCCAGAGCTTGCACCTCCACCCCTGCCCCAGCCCTAGCCCAGAACCTGTACCTAACTCCCTCACAGGGTATATACCTTTCCCCACACAAATTCCTTCCCAAAGCTTTAGGCATGTGAAGGGGTAGGAGTTTGGAAGGGAGAGTGGTGTGGATTTTTTAGCATTCTGGCACCACCAAAATTTCTGCAAACCCACCACCCCTGCAAGCTGATAGATGATAAATTAAATTTTTGAATATGATTTCCATTTTAATAGTTTAAAAAGATAGTGAAGAAATTATTTAAATTGAGCTCTGTTAACTGTATCTCTATGGTTTGTAACCTTACTTACTTCTGAAAATACTGAAAATAACCATTCCTGTACGCTTCATGGAAAAATCCAACAAAACTATTGTGCAAAATGTATCAATGCAATCTTGTTGACTTTGAATAACAGAGCAAAGCAGTATATACTGTCAAAGAGAATGGATGAAATTCTGGTCCCATTAAAATCAATACCAAAACAAAATTTTGTCCAGTGTGGATTCAGTCTGTTGGTTTTTATCTACTGAGCAACCAGATAATCCATTTTTCTTTTGACAGTGACTCCTAAGTTGCTCTGTGAAGCATACAGAAAAATATATATTTATACTTGTAGTACAATTTATCTAAGAGCTTAAGGAATAATGACAACATAAGCCTTCAGTTCAAGTCAGTGAGACTATTATTTGAAGCTATGAACATGCTTAGTTCTTCGCAACCTAGCTTTAAGTTCTTTTCTGTGCCACTGACTTGTGTGACATTAAGCAAGTCTCTTGACCATTGTGCTTTATTTTATCCACCTGTAAAATGGGAATACTATTTACCTACTTACCTAAACAGAAATGCTGTGAAGTTTTAATATTTGTAAAGAAGTCTTACAATACAATGCTTTCATGAAAACTTATCATTGCAGGTCATGGTCTGTTTACTGACCCTTATAGAGAAAATTAAAAATCAAATGATTTTATTCATATGTATGTCAATTTCTCTCAATTGGATAAGGGCAAAATCGATTGTATTACAGAATAAATGCATTAGTATTCTTTTTATTAGCATTTTAATTCCAACATATCTAAAATTAACTTTTTTTGCTCTTATAATGACTCTACATTTAGTAACAATTGTCTCTGATTTTACTGTGCTGGGAAAAGGGAGATGGTCTCAGTGACTTCCCTTATTTTTCCTCTTCCATTTATGTATTTATTGTAATTTTTTTTGTTTTCTCACATCTCACTACTAATGTACTATACAGGGTGGCATGTCATCTTAGATAAAAAGAATGGGATATAGCTTCCACCAAAGACAGGCAATGCTGCACTGAGTCACAATTGGAATTTATTCAAGTGCTACACAGCAGTCCCTCCAACAAGCATGGAACATGCTACCCACAGTATGCCTCTGTTCATATGTGAACTATAAAAATACTGTAACTTACTATAGCAAAGTTTCTTATTCTGCAGATTATATCCTGTAGTACTATTAACATTAGTGTGTTCGTTGTCTTTTGCATTTAGCAAATTGTCAAAGGATGAAAGAAAGCTGGTCTGCATTTGACACATTTGAGCCTCATTTCAGGCCTCTGGTAGTTATTGAGCTTGCAAAAGGCACCAAAGAGGAAACCAAAGAATGGCTCACTCAAAGAATTGTGGACAAGAAGAAAAATGGAGGTGAATACAATGATTCCTTTTCAGGGATTTTGAAATTATATTGGTAGATGTGGTCTGTTGTAAAAATGTGTTGATGCTATGGTAAAGTTAAATTCATAGTGACTTTTGAGAAACAAGTTTAGTAATATATTTGACACTAGAAGATTTACCCAGCGTTGTTCGGGTTCTTAATTCATTTTTGTTTTACGCTCTCAAATATATAGTACATATGTTGCAAGCTTTTGCCAGCAGATGGCTCCCTACTTCTGAAATAAGATCCCCATTGCTCAGGGCCTTAACTCATTTAATTTTTGTTTTTCTTCATTTACATTAGTTCTCTGAGATGGGGATGGGGATTAGGGGTTTAGTATGCCAGCTGTCCCAGAGAGAGAGAACTTCTCAACCGTGTGTTGCAGGCCTTGCAGGTCTGGAGTAGCCCCCTGCCTGCAGCAGGTGGGATGCTGCTCCAGCCCCCAGCAGTTAACCATAACCAGTAAGCCTCACCCAATAAGGATGAGTCTTACTGGTTAATAGGTTAAACATTCACATCCCTAATGGGAAGACACAGCTATACAATATCCCAGTGCCAAGAAGCAGATGCAGTGTAATGTAGGAGAAAAAAAACCCATGCTCTAAAAATCACCTAATGGGGGGTCACGCTAATCCCACACAAATACTCCAGACCAGTGAAGTTAAATGAGGTAGAGACTACAGCACTAGTATTTCAGGGGAATGTCATCTCACTCATCTCAGGAAAGCTTGTGAAGCATGATCATTTGCTACAGGTGAAATGCACGAGGGTAATAAGCATCCATGGGATGGTTATTTTATTTAATACCCTACCATCCCTATAAAAATTGAAGTCCAGAGAAATACTACTATTTCTAGTAGTAGTCCAGAGAAATACTACTAGTTAACAGCGGACATAAATCCCTAAAGTCCCATACCTTGTGCTCATAGGGAAGCATTTCCCAGGATTTTGATATTTACTCTCAGTAGGGGGATTGGAGAAAGGAGTGGAGGGAATGGGGGGCGGGGGGGATGGTGAATCACAGAGGCATCTGCAGAGAGGTTTAATCTGTACAATATACAGAGATTTATTAGAGAAAAACTGACTTCCAGGACAGCCAAAGTGTACTTACCCCAAGACAGGTTCCAGGCGATATCTAGTCTCATTACTTATCATAAAGTAAATTGTTGATAAACAGTAAGATCTTGTAATTGTTGGGTCACATGGCCTCTTGTACTTTTGTGATGCAGCATGCCATGCTACATCTCCATTGCATACAAGTTGTGTTGAACACAGTGTATACCCTGACCATACAAAGTCTGGACATACTTGTGT